>NC_083224.1:183141753-183473941 GCF_032191835.1 Heteronotia binoei | reverse complement strand
TCATTGTACCTGATTCCTCGTCTGATGAAGTGTGCTTGCAGCACACAAAAGCTTATGTTCTGAATAAAACTTTGTTGGTCTTAAAGGTGCCCTTGACTCCTACTTTGTTCCACAGGATTGTTGTGAGGATAAATGTCCATGCATGCTGCCCTGAGTTTCTCAGAGGAATTGTGGGATATAAATGCAGCAGATCATGGTTGAACATGGATTTCCACATCTTCCAGGCATAATCTGACATGCCAGCCAGGACGTCGCACCAATTCTCAGACTCAATCAAATGATCCAAGCTGAGAACCAGCGTGGTGTGATGGTTAAGAGCAGCAGACTCTAATCTGGAGAACCAGGTTTGATTCATCACTCCTCCACGTCAAACCTGCTGGGTGACCTTGGGCCAGTCACAGTTCTCTCAGAGCTCTCTCAGCTCCACCTACCTCACAGGGTGTCTGTTGAGGGGAGAGGAAGGGAATGGCGACTGTAAGCTGCTTTGAGATGCCCCGAGGTATAAAGGAAACCAAAACTTACAAAGCAAACAGATGGAAATCTTCATCATGTCACTGTGGTCGCATAAAGGTAAAGGTAGTCCCCTGTGCAAGCACCAGTCATTTCCAGCTCTGGGGTGACGTCGCATCATGACGTTTTCATGGCAGACTTTTTTATGGAGTGGTTTGCCATTGCCTTCCCCAGTCATCTACGCTTTCCCCTCAGCAAGCTGGGTACTCATTTTACCTACCTCAGAAGGATGGAAGGTTGAGTCAACCTCAAGCCGGCTACCTGAAAACCCAGCTTCCGCTGGGGATCAAACTCAGGTCGTGAGCAGAGCTTAGGACTGCAGTACTGCAGCTTTATCACTCTGTGCCACGGGGCATTTCAACAAGGTATAAAAGCAGGGTATAAAAACAAACTCCTCTTCTTCTTTTCAAAGCTGAGCTCTCACACACAGACTTTGTGACCAACAACCAAGGTTGCATCCTATTTGGTAGCTGGCTTTCCATGTTAGAGCCAAAGTGTTTGGTTAGACTTAGCTGCTTTTACATCTACACAGTCAAACATACTCTGGGGGGGTTGCCAAAGGACAGTTTGCCGCGTTGTGGAAACAGGATTTTGAAAAGATTTTAAATTCCACTCAAGTTTACTTTGAAGGAAACTTGGTTGTAGCTAGGGTCACCAACCTCCAGGTAGTGGCTGGAGATCCCCTGGGATTACAACTGATCTCCAGCTAACAGAGATCAGCTCACCTGGAGAAAATGGCTACTTTGGAAGGCGGGCTCTATGGCATTATACCCATCAAAGTCTTTCTCCTCCCTAAACCCCACCCTCCTCAGGCTCCACCCCAAAAATCTCTGGGCATTTCCCAACCTAGAGCTGGCAACCCTACTTGTACTTCTCATACATTTACTTTGAAACAGCTGATAAGAAGAACATAAGAGAAGCCACGTTGGATTAGGCCAATGGCCCATCCAGTCCAAAAAAAACATGTGTTACACAGTGGTAAAAAAAACATGCACCATCAGGAGGTCCACCAGTGGGGCAAGGACCCTAGAAGCCCTCCCACTGTGCCCCCCCCAAGCACCAAGAATACAGAGCATCACTGCCCCAGTGAGTTCAAACGATAAGCTGTGGCTAATAGCCACTGATGGACCTCTGCTCCATATGCTTATCCAATTCCCTCTTGAAGCTGTCTATGCTTGTAGCCACCGCCACCTTCTGTGGCAGTGAATTCCATGTGTTAATCACCCTTTGGATGAAGAAGTACTTCCTTTTATCAGTTCTAACAGTTCTAATGCTCCCATTATATGGATGGTAACACTGAAGCAAGGATCATCTATGCCGGGGTGCCAAACTTGCTTAATATACGAGTCACATGGAATGAACGTCAGATGTTTGAGAGTAGGCAGGCAGGCAAATAGATGAAGGGAGGGAGAGAGAGGTGGAAAGAAAGCAACTTCAACTTTAAATGCATTTTCCAAGCCTCCAGCTGGCTTGGCTTGGAGAATTGATTTAAAGAGACAAATGCCAAGCTAGCCAATGGGGTTGTGGGTGTTTGAAGACTCACACAATACGTGCGAAAGAGTTGCATGTGGCTCCGAAACCACAGTTTGGCCACCCTGATCTATATGTTTATATGCACTTGGTGTAATGGTTCGTGCATCAGAGAAAGCCTGTGAACATCGAGGTTCAAAGCTCTTACAACTAGTCATGAAGCTCACAACAACTAGTCACCCACTTTCAATCTAATCTACCTATGTTGTGAGTTGGGAGATAAAACGGGATTATAACTGCCTTGTCATAAACGTCGGTACTTAAAATAATAAGAATGCCAAGTCCTTGAAATCATCAAGTAAAACACAGAAGGGCTAAAAAAGCAGCTTAAAATATCTTGGAAGTATTTAAAGCTACTTAGCGCTTATCAGAGTCGTGAATACAGCCGTCTGCAGCCAACACCCGGAACCGGAAGTGCTCCCCAATATCAATTGTCATAAATGTATACAGTTCCGCCACAGCAGACCAGAAAGTCCCCTCTAAGTCCATGATCAAGTTTCCCAGCCAGCCGGATTCTCCCAGGAAAGCCCAAAGGGGGGAAAGGGAAAGCAGCTGCCCTTCCCTGTTTTTCAGCCCTAGTACCTGGTAGACTGCCTTTGGCAGGGGAGGTTCCACTTAGCTATCTAAACAGGCCCACCCTTGTTTTAACAGGTCTCCTTCTCACCAGCCTGGCTCAATCCTACTCCTTGCCATGCTGATCCTTCTGGTTCCCCCCCCCCCCCAAACCAGGAAGGAAGAGCGAGTTTGACTGGCGCACCAGGAGGGAGCCAAAATAACCCTTGCGCAATCCATAGTGTGTGCGTCTAGAGCGAGAAGCGGGGATGAGCTGAGTCTCCTCACTCCCTACTTGAGGCAGGGCGTCGAGCTGCAGTGAGGCCCTAGGAAATTCCTAGGAGCTTGGCCCTATTATTAAGAGTCTGCCGCCACCCCCTCCCCTTCCTGAAGACGCGATCAGGAAATGGAGCTCACCGAGGAGGGGAGAGTCAAAGAAAACACACACAATGTTCCCTCTCGCTCTCTTGCTTGTTGGGGCAAGAGATGTCTGTCAAGGAAAATAGTGGGGGCAGAACAGACAAGCCCGGTTTTCCCAGATCTTTGGGTTGGATGAGTGTTAAAAGAAGAGCTGGAGACGCCACAAGAAATTAAGTTCATTTCCTTCTGCAGGCTGCAGCCTCCTCGCCTGGGTCAAATCCAGAATCCGTCTCGCCCCAATTAGATAACCCACAAGCAGGGCACCCAGGCAGTAGTCCCAGATCTGACTCAAGAAATATCTGAGGTCTTTGGGGATGGAGCCAGGAGACTATGGGGGTGGAGTCAGAAGCAAGGATGTGGCAAGCACGACTGAACTCCGAAGGGGGTTCTGGCCATCACATTTAAAGTAGCTAAAGGTAAAGGCAGTCCCCTGTGCAAGCACCAGTCGTTTCCGACTCTACATGCCTTTTAAATGCCTTCCCTCCATTTGGAATAATGAAGAAGAAGACAGGAATAATGAAGGATTTGGGTTCATAGATTTGAACCCCCTGGTCCAATCTTTTTGAAATTTGGGGATGTTTTGAGGAGAGGCACCAGATGTTATGCAGAAAATCTGGCGCCTCTACATCAAAAAACCCCCAAGAGCCCTGGATATCCATGGATCAATTCTCCATTATTCCATATGGGATTCAATCTTCATAGGGTATAATGGAGTGCCCAGCAGACATTTCCCTCCGCTTCCTGCTTTCTGATGACCCTAAAGCAGGAAGAGGGCCTCAAAACTGGGGGATCCCCTTCTCTCACCTGGGGATTGGCAACCCTAAACTCTGCACTCAGCCACTGTCTGCCAGCACGTAGAATGCTACTGAACACAGAGGCTCCATCAAGCCGGCATGGCTAATAGTAGTAAAAAGAAGTTCAAGATCCCATTTCCAGCCAACCGGATGCCTCCTGAGAGGCTTACAAGCCTCAGCCCTTTCATGCTTTGTCCTATGAGCTGGTAGTTTGCCTCTGTTTGCGGATATTCTAATTTAGCCATCACAGCCAATGAACTGGCTGAGAAGCACCTTAGCCAGTTCATTGGCTGTGATGGCTAAATTAGCAGCATGGGGCAATGGTTAGAGTGCGGGACTTGGGCTGGACAGATAACAGCTCAAAACTTTACTCTGGCCAGTCCTGACCTGGATAGCCCAGGCAAGCCTAATCTCTTCAGATCTCAGAAGCTAAGCGGGGTCGACGCTGGCAAGTACTTGGATTGGAAACCTCCTTGAATACCAGAGCTGGGAGGCAGAGGCAGGTTTTATTCAGCCACCTCAATGAATATCCTCCAGGTCCCCAGTAGGGGTCAGTCACCAAAGGTCACCATGACTTCCAGGTGCACACACACATACACAACCCCCCACCACCTTTACTTGGGCCACAAAGTCATTTGTGTGTATGACCTTGAGCAACTAACTGTTTCTCAATCCACCTGCCTCACAGATTTCTGGGGGAAGGGAAATCTGATCACCCCACCCATGTATGAGTTCCCAATCAGTAAATGGCTTACAGGTATTGATGATATTCTCCACGCATCAGTTTCATTCTGTCTAAAAACTCATCCAGAATAGTGGACATAAGGCAGGCAAGGAAGGAAGCTATAGAGCAGGAGTGGTCAAACTTGCTTAACCTAAGAGCCACATAGTATAAACATCAGATGTCAGAGGGCTGCAAGACATGAACTTCAGGTGTTTGAGGGAAGGAAGGAAGGAAGGAAGGAAGGAAGGAAGGAAGGAAGGAAGGAAGGAAGGAAGGAAGGAAGGAAGGAAGGAAGGAAGGAAGGAAGGAAGGAAGGAAGGAAGGAAGGAAGGAAGGAAGGAAGGAAGGAAGGAAGGAAGGAAAATAGATGGGGGGCAGAGGTGGAAATAAAGCAATTTTAACTTTAGATGCATTCTCCAAGCCATCAGCTGGCTTGGAGAGCCACAAAATATGTGTGAAAGAGCCACAGTTTGGTCACCGCTGCTATATAACCTCCTATGAGTGCCATCTAAGCTCCTGGACATCACCCCACCTTGTGGCAGCAAGTTCCATACGTTAATTACATGGCTGTACTTGAAGCCCAGCCTTTCTTCATTCTGGAAACTTCCTCCATCCATTCCCGCTCCAGTGACCCCTCCATACCAAATTTGAAAAAGATGGTATTGCATTCGGTTCTCCTGATTTCATTGATCCACTCTACCAACAACTTGATAGTTGGATTTTCTCCATCATTCATTGGCTGCAGGGTTAGTACAAAGTATTTTCGATACACACTGCATCATTACCATATGGAACTCATTGCCACGAGCTGTGGCAAGGTCTAATAATTTAGGTGGCACTCGTAGGGCATTTTTGACAGCTTCCTTCCCTAGCATGCTGACTTTAGGCAGCCTGTTCTAAACTTCTTTTAATGCTGAATTAACACCTCGGTCCGCAGGTATCCTGACGTGCACTGCAGAGGGCACCAAACACATGGGGAGGGATTCTGTGCCACTCACATGCCAAAGAAATTTAAAAGAACTATATGTCAATGGATAGTTATTTAGATGCTTACACCCTGCTTTCCTCCCCAGTGGGGGCCCAAAGCAGCCTACATCATTTGCTCTCTTCCATTTGATTGTTACAATCACAACCCTGTAAGGTAGTTTAGGCAGAGAGAGAGACCGAGACAGACAGAGACAGCGAGAGACAGAGTGTCATGGAAGCTCTATAAATGAACTTGGAGCAAAGACAGGATTTGAACCAGGGTCTCCCAGATTCAGACTAGAGTCTCCAAGTACTACACCATTCTGGAGACCCAGAACTCAACAACATCAATGAAGCATAGCTATGAGAGCACCTAGAACCACTGAATAAAACTTAGTTGGTCTTAAAGGTGCCCTTGTCTACTGCTTTATTCCACTGTTAAAACAGCAGCACTTTCCATCCCCCTCAAAAGCTGAGAAGGGAGAGAAAAGACGAAAAACCAATCACCGATTTGTTGTTGTTGGGGATAAAATAGGGGATTTGCATGTATGCTGCTCAGAACTTCTTGGAGTAAGGGCAGGATAAAGATGGATAAACAGATGTAAGAGCCTACAAAATTGCCAGTGGGCCAGTTGGCTTGGCATCGTCTGTTCTGGCAAGACCATCCCAGCTCAACTGCAAAGAGAAGCAGACGCATCTTCCTGAAAAGTACAAACTCTGCCTTCCCGCAATAGGATCCACACTTCCCCATGACGTTGCTGCAGATATGGACAGAACACTGGTTCATTCAGCCCCTCAGCGGAGAAAAGCCTTTTTACCTTTGACACAGCAAACTTTATATTATGTGTTCCTGCAATGATTCTCAAGGCAAGTGCAATTAAGACATTAAAGATAAAGGTGGTTCCCTGTGCAAGCACCAGTCGTTTCTGACTCTGGGGTGACATCGCATCACAACGTTTTCACGGCAGACTTTTTACAGGCTGGTTTGCCCTTGCCTTCCCCAGCATCTACACTTTCCCCCCAGCAAGCTGTGTACTCATTTTACCAACCTCGGAAGGATGGAAGGCTGAGTCAACCTCGAGCCAGCTACCTGAACCCAGCTTCTGCTGGGATCGAACTCAGGTCGTGAGCAGAGAGCTCAGACTACAGTACTACAGCTTTACCACTCTGCGCCACAGGGCTCTTTATAATTACCATTATTTTAAAACTATTCCAGAACATTGAGGGGGGGGGGAACCAACTATATTGCAGCCAATAACATCAAGCAAGGACATGGAATCCAAAGGAAAAGAGAGGCCTTTTACAATCTGTTTCGAAGGTCCAAATCTGGCACATTTCGGATGATTCCACAACTTAAGGACTGCTTAGAGCAGGGGTGTCGAACTCATTTGTTATGAAGGCCAGATCTGACATAAATTAGACCTTGTCATGCCAGGCTATGTTGGGCCTGGCCATATGTATACCTATTTAAGATTAGGTAGCAGAGATATAAACATTATAAAGGACACAGACATGCTTAAAACATTAGCACTCGTTGGTCTTAAAGGTGCTTTCTTTGTATTTTTCCCATGTGATCCAGGGAACTGGGCAAAGGAAGCTCTGGCTCTTTCCTTCCTTCCCCAGGGGACCAGGAGGGGGAGGAGCCTCAGCCAACAGAAGGAGGGGAGGCTTGGCTCAGTAGCTCTGCTGTGCAATTGAGAGAACCTGGCAAAACAAGCTCTGCCTCCCCAAGGGAGACGCCTCATCCAATAGAGAAAACAGAGGTTTTGTTCTGTAGCTCCTGTGCGATTGTGCAGGCCTTGCAAAGGAAGCTGTGATGCAGAAGGAAGCAAGAGGGAGGGAGAAGGAAGCAGATGACAGCCAGTTGCTCGGAGGCCTGATAGGAACCCTCTGGGAGCCTGATTCAGCCCCCGGGCTGCATGTTTAACACCTCTGGCTTAGAGAACCTCTCTCTGCATTGGCAGAGGGGAACCCACCCTTTCTGCTGGAGCATCTTTCAACCTGGGCCTTCCTGAGCGCATAACCACAGCCTCCTTTCCTGTAACGCTAGCCAACTTCCTTTGTTGTGACAGGAGATCCAAGGCTCTTTGCCTCTTAGAGGTATACTTGGAGGTATATTCCCATTAAAAGCAAAAGGTTGCACTTAGCCCAACAGCCAGGGACGGCTTGTTTTGTGCCAAACTTAAGAAATCTCACCAGATGCTTTTTGGTCGATGAAGCCTTTGCAGAAGATGCATTTTACAGGATTGCTGATGGATACCAAGAAATCCCAAGGGAGCTCTTCTGCCTGGCCTTGTTTCCGTGCCCTGCTTTTTCATTCTATGTAAGCCATTCTCAACACCTGGCGGAGGGGAGGGGGAAGTATATCAAAAGGCCATGCTGGAATACCTATGGCTCAGCGCTGAAAAACCTATGCTCAATCATCAAGGAGAGAACAACTTCACTCTCACCTGTGCCAACATCGCACAGGAGTACTTTCTAGGTCAGCACACAACTCGGTATGCAAGCACCACATACTGCCTACTTCAGAGCTCTCCAACCATTTTTAAGCCCGTGGGCACCTTCGGAATTCTGGCACAAGGTGGCAGGCACAGCCACAAAATGGCCACTCCATGAGGCGGAGCCAACCACACATCAGGCAACGAGGCCGCACGGAACTCTAACAATAACCCTTCGATAGATTTTCCAATGGCAAATCAGAAGCCTTATTGGGCAAAAGCCCCACTTGGCCCCACCCACTTTCTAAGACTACCAGAAATTGTCAGCAGGTGCCATGGCAACCATGGGCACCATGCTTAGAGACCCCCTAGCCTAGTTCACATATTCAAGAAGGAGGTGGTGACAAACATCCAAGGTCACCGAACAGACTGCACCATTTCAGACTGCAGGTGGGGGGATCATGTTGTGGGGTGGATCCTGTTAAAAAAATCCCTGCAAATAGAAAACAACCTAACAAGCAACGAGGTGTGTGTGTGTTAGAACTTCTTCCTGCCCTGCTATTTTTCTATCACACTGAGTTTTTTCCCATACAAGGGACATGGCAAAGCAGGACTCCATCTCACTGCCCCATGAAATGGTGCAGTCCACTCTAATGAATGTGCAAACCAGGCTTCATCAACAAGCCATAGGGCAGAGAGGGTTGCCATTCTGGCCTGGCCCAGCACAGAAAGCCCAAGAGAAGTTTACCTTCGGTTTCAAGGAACTGCCTCTTTTCCAGATGCTCCTGCGTTCTCTTCCTGACGATACTCACAGCAAGCCTCTAATTATCCGGAGAAACTGGTCTCCTAGTGCAGGGGTGGCCAACAGTAGCTCTCCAGATGCTTTTTGCCTACAACTCCCATCAGCCCCAGCCATTGGCCATGCTGACTGGGGCTGATGGGAGTTGTAGGCAAAAAAACATCTGGAGAGCTACCGTTGGTCACCCCTATTAGTGGCTTGAGGATTTCTATCTCACTCTGATTGGCCAGATAACAAGCAGAAAAACTCTCTCGCTTATGTTATGCCCGCGCTTTTGACAAACTAAGCAGTTCCAAGTTCTCAAAAACTCCCGCTGAACTCAGTTTTCTAGCCCCAGCGCTGGATTTCTGACTCCGCCTGAAACAGAAAGATCTATGGAAGACAGATTATTCTATCCACTCTTGGGGGAGCCAATACTAAAAGGAACCTCCATGTTTAGGGGCAGTATCTCTGTATACCAGGCTGAAGGGAAGAGAAAGCAGCAAGGAGTAACTGTGGCCTCCGTGTCCCTCCTTTGGACACCTGGTTTGCCAACTGCATGAAACAGGATGTGGAACTACACTGATCTTGATCCAATCCAAGAGGGCTTCTGAAATTCCTCAGTGGCTCATTTTGCAGCCTTATAGCCAGAAGGTTTGAACTAGGAATGACCCGCAGTCTCCATCCTGTGCCCCCAAAGCAAAGGAGAAATGTTTAGCCAACATCGAGGCACCCATCTATGAGAACTCTGAGGGGAGTGATAACTCAAATTCAGTAGTCAGAGGATGCCTGGCCCATAACAGTGGTCCATCAGTGGCTATTAGCCATAGCGTATTGTTGGAACTCTTTGTCTGGGGCAGTGATGCTCTGTATTCTTGGTGCTTGCGAAGGGCACAGTGGGAGGGCTTCTAGTGTCCTGGCCCCACTGGTGGACCTCCTGATGGCACCTGGATTTTTTGGCCACTGTGTGACACAGAGTGTTGGACTGGATGGGCCATTGGCCTGATCCAACATGGCTTCTCTTATGTTCTTATAACCAGACAGGCCACCTTTGAATTGTTTTCAGTCCTGCAACTATCTCTTCAGGGAACTGCCAGTAACCTGGTTGCCATGGCTCAATGGACAAGGCAGGGCTGTCGAGAACAGGCTGTGATTGGAGGCTGCAGCTGAACTCCGCAGAATTCAGACGGGGGCCGGACTAACGTGGCCTATGGGCCAGCATGTACTGTTTGGGATGAAACACACCTAAGCCAGGGGGCTTTCAAAACAAGCTAAAACTCAAGTAAATAAAAATTTGCTTATGAAACTCCCTGCCACAAGAGGCAATGAGATCCACTAGCTTTAATGGCTATTTAAAAGTCCCCGGAGGTAAATGGCCACATTTTTATCCTGCCCTTCCTTTTGAAGAGTGGTGTAGGTTGGTTCTTCCTCTGTTTTATCCTCACTAGCATAATACAAGGCAGGTTAGGCTGAACTAAAGTGATAGGCATGAGGACGCTCAAGGAGTTTCTCTGCCAAGTGGGGACTGGCACTCATTTTGGGTAGGAACTCACATGAGTGGAGCTCCGGAACATCTAAATTTTATTGTGCTTTCTTTCTTAACCTCACCCCACAATACTTACTTCTGGGGCTCCATTGTTCATACCCCCGTGAGAATTTTGCTGAACTCCAAGATTTGACAAAACTTTCTAATATTTTACTCCACCAAAAATGGGGAAATAACTAAAACTTACAAAGCAGACAGATGGAAATCTTCATCATGCCACTGTGGTCACATAAAGGTAAAGGTAGTCCCCTGTGCAAGCACCAGTCATTTCCAACTCTGGGGTGACGTCTCATCATGACGTTTTCATGGCAGACTTTTTATGGGGTGGTTGCCATTGCCTTCCCCAGTCATCTACACTTCCCCCCCAGCAAGCTGGGTACTCATTTTACCAACCTCGGAAGAATGGAAAGCTGAGTCAACCTTGAGCCGGCTACCTGAACCCAGCTTCTGTCGGGATCGAACTCAGGTTGTGAGCAGAGAGTTTAACTCCAGTACTGCAGCTTTACCACTCTGCACCACAGGGCTCCTACATAAGAGAAAGTAATTTTAAAAGTATGATGGGAGTAAGGTTTTATTATGACAATTATGACCCAAGAAGCATTTGAAGGTAGATGCTGAGCGGATATAATTTAGTGCATCTTCCGGTGATGTCAGGGGTGTGTGGCATATGCAAATGAGTTATGCAAATGAGCTGTGCTAATGAGTTCCAGCACCTCTTTTTCTACGAAATGACTCTTGCCTACTTCAGCGTTTGAACACCATGCTTGCTCTATGACAAGGAAGAAGCCATATTCTGGAGATCCACAACAGTATGCTGCTACTCTCGAGGAGGAGGAAGCACTGAATCACCAACAGCCACCCACTGGACACCGGACAAAAATACACCAAGACAAACAGAGTAATCTCCTGGATTTTTGTTTACTCCATTTATACCCCACCTTTATGTTCAGTAGGGACCCAAACTAGATTACATAGTTCTCCTTTCCTCCGTTTTGTTTCCACAATAACCCTGTTAGGATGAGTGTGTATGACTGGACTAAAGTAACCCAGTGAGCTTTCATGGTAGAGTGGGGATTCAAAACTGGGTCTCCTAGCTCCTAGTCTGACACGCCGTAACAACTGCGCTCAATCCCTTTTCAACACCCAATTAAAGTTTAAGTGGTAGCTAAAAACACCGAAACATACAAATATATACAATTTCAGCAGTGAGTGCAAAAAAGGAAGAGTTTGACGGAATGTTTATGGCATCCTCAAGTCCCAAAACAAGAAACAGACAACAATATTCATCGCTGAGAGACCCGCCGTCTTTCTCAGCTGTTTTTAAAAAAGACAGTCAGAAAGGTAGTTGTGGAAACAGTTGCAAATCTCATCACAGCAGCGACAACAGGGAATCTAAAACTGTAAAAATTCCACATTATTTGTTAGCTAGATCGTTTGGAATTGATCAAGTCAGAAGAGGGCTACGAGATTATACCTTTCAAATTAAGCTTATTTCTGGAACAGAATATTCTGAGCAGTGGTTATCTTTTCTCCCTGCAAGTGTCAAACATTGAGTTTATCCATGATTGCTTTTATGTGTATTCTTCTACCCAACTGGCCCACTACTGGGGAAAAATGGTCAAGACACTTCATAGTTTATTTCAAAGACATTAACAACATTTTTTAAATCCCCACAGACCCATAAAACAGATTTTATGGCTGTAATTCCTTAGCAATGGAGGAACATTTCAAACCAACATCCATATGTTCAAGACATATGATTGATGGACTCTTTTGGGTTGCGATCATCCAACGGAAACCCTAATTCTTGCTTGCTGAAGACCAAAAGCATGAAATAATTCATGAGGACGTAAAGAACAGATAGCAAATTTTGCCTTGCCTGTGAGCAGAAATATCAGCATCTGTATCTGCCTTATACAGAGTCAAACCACTGGTCCATCTGTTTTTTTGCCTACAACTCCCATCAGCCCCAGCCATTGGCCATGCTGGCTGGGGCTGATGGGAGTTGCAGGCAAAAAAACATCTGGAGAGTTACCGTTGGCCACCCCTGTATTATGCTACTGTACAAGTTCAAAACTTGGTTTGGCATTGACATTCACCAGTGAATTCTATTCCCCCCATATGAACTTTGTGAACATCCAGCATATACTAACAAAGATGACCATTCACCAGCATATCTCAGACCAAAGGAGGCCACACTGCAGCTCAGGAGCCACACGTGGCTCTTTCAAACATATTGTGCGGCTCTCAAAGCCCTCATTACCCTGTCAGCCAGCTTGGAGAGCCGTTTGTCTCTTTAGATCACTTCTTCAAGCCAAGCCAGTCAGCAGCTTGGAGAATGCATTTAAAGTTGCTTTCTTTCCACCTCTCCCCCCTACCCTATTTGCCTGCCTGCCTTCCAGCTCTCAAACATCTGATGTTCATGTCTTTCAGCTCTCAAACATCTGATGTTCATTCTATGTGGCTCTTACATTAAGCAAGTTTGGCCACCCCTGTCTCAGATGGTTCAGATCACTATAAAATCCACCTGTTTTATTTATTTACTTCATTCATACTTCACTTTTCTCCCTAATGGGGATTCATAGAGGCTTATGTCATTGTCTTCTCCTCCACCGTATTCTCAACAACTCTGGGAAGCGGCAGATTGGGCTGCGTGTGCGTGGCAGACCCAGCAAGTTTCCATAACAGAGCGGGAATTCAACCCTGGGTTTCTCAGATCTTAATCTGATGCTCTAATCACGCTGTCTCGCATTAAAAAACCCACCCAAGACTGGCAACGCGCACCCACTTTTCGGCTCTCCCCACATCTGCTTGAGAGACAAGCTCCATTCAAAAGATGACTGTCGTCACAGGAACAACCAACGATTTCTCAAGACTTCTCAACCTGCAACTATCCAGGATTTGTCGGGATGTTTGCCTTGGGTGAAACAGCCAACTGTCAAGTGTTCTTGCCTATAAACCAGGATTCGGAGCCAAGCCAGAGAACCAACCAGCTTGTCATTTCATCCCGTTTAAACATCACAACCCACAAGTCTTTGAGGAATGCAGATGTATGAAGCTGCCTTCTACTGAATCAAACCCTTAGTCCATCCAACTCAGTACTGCCTACTCAGATATCCAGGGTCTCAGGCAGAGGGCTTTCATATCACCCACTGCCAGATTTTTAAACTGGAGATGCCAGGAATAGAACCTGGGACTTTCTGCATGCCAAGCAGATGCTCTATCGCTGAGCCGTAGTCCCTCCCCCGAGGGAAAAGGAAGGTGCAAACATGAGGACTTTCAAAATTCCTTCCCTTAACAACAACAACAAAAACACAAGTTGTCATTACATCTGAAACTAGCCAATGGGTATATTGGGCCTGAACCAGGAATTCAACCAACTCTGATAGTGCTTAACTCACACAGCATGCCTGATGAAAGCATTACACTACTACAGAGAAATCTGTGTTGAATCCAACTAGCATCAGGTACTACCATCATTGGATAGATCCAGGTGGGCAGCCGTGTTGGTCTGAAGCAAAGCAGGAGTCCAGTAGCACCTTTAAGACCAACAACGTTTCATTCAGAACGTAAGCTTTCGTATGCATGCACACTTCATCAGACAAAGGAATGGGGTACAGTGAGCAGAGCTACATGTGAGCTGTTGGACAGTGGTTAAGAATGCAAAGTAGTACAAAGTTAGGATTCAATGGCAAAACAGTTAAATTAACGAACTGAAAGCATATTTGATCTGGATAGCATTTGCGTCATTGGGGTATACTCTGGTAACCTGCAAGAGTGACATTGGGACAGGAACTATTTGTTGCAGAGCCTGCACAAACAAGGGCCGGTAGAATCTAGAGAGATCGCTGGTATTATTTTTCTAGCGCAAGAAACATCTAGATTCGTGAACGGACTGCTGATACCAGGAACGAGTGGGCTTTCCTGCGAGTTTTTAGATGCTGGAGCTTAAAAAAAGCATGAATTTAGACAGCAGGGACAGGCAGATCGTTCAGTAGCATCTGGGCACATTTCAGAGGATGAGATAGCTAAAACGTTTTCCTCGATCGTGCTTCGAGAAAAAAATGGAAGGAGCTCAGAGTCGGAACTCAAGTGTGAACGGATGATGCAAGGAGCTAGCCACGGAGTGCAAGCTTCACGTACAGAACGTCTCTGGTTCAATCCCTGGCATCGCCAGTTAAATAGTTTCAGGTAGCGGATGTCAGGAAAGACCTCTCTCTACCTGGAATGACACGGTCCCAGTGGTTTGTTTTGGCAGAAGGCAACTTTTTAGGTTCAATACCACAGGTAAATGACGGGTTCACTCTGAGCTCTCCTAGGACAACTACTTCCGACGTTCATGTGAACTTCCACCACCGTTAACCACTTCTCAACAGGTCCTTTACTGAAGATTCCTCCCTGGCACAGCTTTGGTCTTAACAATGAAAACGGAGGCTCAGTTGGTCAAGGGTGCCATCCTTAGACAACTTTCAACAGAGGAGATAGCGGTGGAACAGTTTGATTCGGGAGGCTGGGCAATGTCAGCTTCTCTTGGGCTAGCCCAATTAACGCAGCATCCGTAACTGTAGTTCTCTAATGCCAAGAGAGAAAAAACCCATCACACCTTCTCCCTTGGTCTCCAGTTCATTTGGTTGCTGCCTCTTCGCTTCCAATTTTTCCAGAACTGGATTGAATGGCGGCCCAAACTGGCATTTAAAACAGGAATACTTATCTCTTCCCCACTTTGGGATTATTTTAAGCCATTTTCACAAGAGTGGACATTTGCAGTCAAAATTATGTGTCCATTTAGCACACTCTAGTATTCTACAGACACATGATATGGCTTTAAAGGTAAAGTCCAACATCGTCTCTCTGGGATCTTTGAACTGGAGATGGCAGGGATAGTCCCTGGGACGTTCTGTATGCAGAGCAGGTACTCCACTAATAAACTACATTCCTTCTAATCATCGACAATGGCCAGCCCAACTCTTCACAAGACAGTACAGGAGGACATAAGACAGCTCCAAATCATCAGCTCGCTCATGATTAAATATTTGTTTTCCCAAGGTCAAGACAAGGCCTTAGCCCAACTTCCTTCACTATAAACTTGTGGCCTAGCCTGCATGGAAGTCTTCTCCTTTGGTGGTTCAGCGGATAACCTGTACCAAATTCCATGACAAAACACTGGTCCAGTTCTTTGGTTAGGGAAATGCCATCACTGCCATCTTTTCCCCCCACAAGGTTTCAGATTCCTATCAAGCAGCTTCGTTGGTCACCCACACCGTTTGGGGACGGGCCTTCTAACTTAGGTGGGAACTGACTGCACCGTGCAACAAGCCTTCCAACAACACCGCCCCATGTATACCATGTACACAAAAGTTATAGTGTAAACTCACATTGCCTGTGTAAGCCAGAACAAACTATGGCCCTGTTTACGACCTTTCTGCACACGGAGCAACACTGATGCAAGGAAGGACGTATGGAAACCTGATGTCGAGAGGGGGCATATCGCCAGCCAACAAAACAGCTTCAGATATGACCCTCTAGCTTGTTTCTTTACAACAGTGCTCTCACGGTGTAGTGGTTAGGGTGTTTGACTGGGAACGGAGAGACCCCGGTTCAAATTCCTGTTCTGGTATGACTGTTCAGGGTGACTTTGGACCAGCTGTGCCCTCTCAGCCTCAACTACTTCAGAGGGATGCTATGAGGATAAACTGAGGGGAAACCACGTGTGCCATCCTGAACTTCTCAGACAAAGGGCAAGATAAATGTGTCAAAACAGAAATACCAGATTCTCAGCTGAAATGGAATGGGGCATTCCAGGGCTTGTTCTGTAGCAGGAATTCCTTTGCCTATTAGGCCACACACCCCTGATGTAGTCAATCTAAGAGCTTACAGTAGGCCTTGTACTAAGAGCCCTGTAAGCTCTTGGAGGATTGGCTACATCAGGGGTGCGTGGCCTAATAGGCAAAGGAGTTCCCGCTACAAAAACGCCCTGGGGCATTCAAAGAACCCACCTGAGCAGGTTGAAGTTAAGTGGCTTCGGCAACGCTGGTCGCTCAGTTCAGACCAGGGGGATCCGACACTTATGACCATTGTTACTATACCCTTGGCTGGATAACCAAAATAAAGAACAGCTGTGATGCAGATACTAAACAAATTGTAATAACTGACGGTGTGTAATTCTTTAACAAAGTATTCCGAACGCATACGCTACAGCAACAGCTACATTTGGAATACTTCATTAAGGAATTATATATTGTTAGCCATTATAATTTTTTAGTACCTGCATCACCGTTGTTCTTTATTTTGGTTATCCATTGTTAACTGTGGTTCCCCTTTTTGGATATTACAAGACCTTCGGTTGGGCACCGCAAACACCAAAGAAGCGGCTTGGTTAGGCTCGATCGTGGCTGCCAGTAGCCTACCAGGAAATCTCCCCGGAAATTAAAATGGCCAGTTCAATTCAGGAATCTAAATCCTACACTGGAGTAAATTCTGTATGGACTCCCACATGCTCCTCTGTTCCCATCACGCGCACAGCTCTAACTATTCTTAAGTTTACTTCTGCAAGGCCCGAACCACTTACAAAAGTTGGCCCTGTTTGACTCAGTTAACTTGTGTTGTTCACAGGGCCTCTCCTTCCCAGATCCTCTGCTCATCACACAAGCCCACCTGCCTAAAAGCAACCACACGGCCAGCCGGTGCTCTTGGGAGTTCCGAGGGAAGCACACAATGGACTTGTGCTACACCGGCTGACTGCACTGCTTACAGAGAGGCTAAGGGCTGGATTCTTGAGTTTCTGGTTGAAGCAGACGGAGGAGGCCAGAGACGATGGCATTCCAGTCGTTGAGATCCCGATTTCCCAGTTTGAACCCAATTAACTCAAAACAGTGGAGGAGAGGAGACTCCCAACGCCCTCTTCCCAAGCATCCTGGCTCTGCGGGCCCCCAAACAGGCCTCAGCAACCGACTCTCGCGATTCAGCCCTACGGGTTCAGCACTGATGGTAGACACACGGGTATGAAGAAAAATGGGAGGGTGGAGGTTGGGGGAGCATTAACAATCAGTCTTTGAGCAGCCTCCTCCACGCCTGGCCTCAGTGCCAAAGAAAAGCAGGGAGGGGAGACCGAGCCAGTACAAATTTGCATGCTCCCCACCCTCTCTCTCTGCCAGAGCTGCTGTTTTGTTAAATCCACAAAGTGGGCAACTTGCACCGTCTTTCTCAATCTCCCAGCTCTCCAGGGCTTAGTGCGAAACAGGACCCCACCCAAGTCCCCTCCCTCGCAAAAGGCAAAAACAAGACCCGGCACATCTCAGAGCTCTCCTCTGTTCACCTGCCCCTTCCTACGTGAGCTATCGCTTTCTCTAGACGCGGCAACCAGGACATAGTTTCCCCTGCTCAGATTCCCCTGTAAGTCTCCTCTGTGTGCTCTGTTTCCACCATCTCTCCAAAACTGTCTTTATTTGTTATTATTAAAGGAAGACAGTGACAGTGGATGACTCGTACCTCCTTCAATCGATGGTCCACATCAACATTTAGGGCCATTTATTTGTGTGGACATCCTTCAAGATCAACCCGCACAGTTCAAAGAGGGACGTCTAACTGTTCCTTGCTGCTGGTGATCAACACATATTCTTACCCACCCCACCAGTTACAAAAGTCTACAGTTCTACACCGATCTACAGCAGTCACAGCAACACTGTTAAGTGACTACCATGTGGCAAAGTGGTCCTTAGGTTCCACTGTAACTGGTGTAGTTCTCCACTTTCTCAGGAACGCATGTTTCTCAAACTGTGATGGGAAATCAAGCTTGGGCACGAGATCCAAACCACATCTGGTCTCTTAGCATTGGGTTGAAAGGATCTACTACAGGGGTGGCCAAACTCACTTAATGTAAGAACAACATAGAATAAACTTTGAGAACCGCAAAACATGAATGTCAGATGTTTGAGAGCAAGCAGGCAGGCAGGCAATAGATGGGGGGAGAGGTGGAAAGAAAGGAACTTTAACTTTAAATGCATTTTCCAAGCTGGCTGACAGGGCAGTGGGGGCTCTGAGAACCACATAATATAGTGAAAGAGCCACATGTGGCTCCCAAGTTGCAGTTTAGCCACCCCTGATCTATTACATCTTCTAGGTTAGCTTGTAAACTAACTGCCCTACAGTGCTTTAAACGCTGATGGTACACAGACAAACACTTTACAGAAGGCCCCTAACAGGAAATCATTCACCCTCATCAAGGCCAAAAGGAGAACAGCTACTTGCAAATCTGATTTTATCTACCCCAACACCAGGTTTTTGAACCTTCCTCAATGACCCATTATTTTTGCTTTTGAGGTGACCCCTCTTCCTTAGCACGGCTGCCTCAATTTACTTCACACCTTCAGTTGCTTTACCAGCTTAAACGCCACCTATCAGGAAGGCCTGGCACACCAAATTCACCTTTCCTTCACATATGCCGACACTTTGGGTCCAGGTGACCTTCTGTTTTCCAATCACCTTTGCACTGCCTGCTATGCCTCACCCATTAACCCCAATTCACTTTCCTTTAAGTCTGTTTACCAGCCAGTCCCCTAATCTCTACAGTCCTCTTCCACATCTCTCTCACAACTCAGCACCCTCTTTACCTCCCCCACATATTACAACAATTTAACCAGCATCTTTCAAGTGTGTGAAGCTATTAGGATGATCAGCTCACTATTGTCTAAACAACTGCACAAGGCGTAGTGCAGATTTGGAGGGGGGGGGCTCAATGCAAAGGAGCACGGAGGACACTTTGCAAAATCCTAACCACGGTGAAATTTAGACCACAAACTCACACATTTTCTGTTCAGCCGATAACATACACAGGCCTCGCAAACATGGCGTCCAACATTACTTGCTCATTTGCCCACACATAGCCAACTCAGTCATTTATGGCAAACATAAATATAAATTAAAACTAAGATTCCCAGAGAGGTTGAAACCTTGCAGACAGCATCAGCTATGGTACACCACAGATACGGGGATGAGCAACTTCTGAAATTTATACCTTTTACAGAACAGGATTGGGCGCAACTTAATTATTCCAACCACGCTCACCAGCACAAAGCTTGACAGCCACTGTTACAAGAGTTTTCTCTGGAATCTAAAGCTTGTTCACTTCTTTGCAATTTTAAAAATCCATTCCAAATAAAAATATTATGCCTGTGCGGCTTTTTGGATTCCTTCCCAAGAGGTCACTCGCTCACCAAAGCCAATTCACAGCACAGGAAAAGATCCGACCCAGGCCTCAGCCATGAGTCACCTAAAAGTTATTAGCTCACATTATTTTTTCCCCCTCATTTAAGTCAGTGCACCTGTCACTGGGTCATTCATTCGTGACAGTTTAGAAACAAATAGAAGAGCTGACTATTGGAAAGATTCTGCCAGAGACCATCACTTTAATCAAGAAGCTGGTGGCGAACGCAGATTTGGAACCCAGGACACTCCATACTCGCAGCTGTTTACTGAATCCTGGGACAATAAGCAGTTCTCAAACCTCCTCCCCCTGTCCCCAATTCCAAACCCCACAACCAGTTAAATCATATCCCTCCCCTCGCTCAGAATTTGCCCTCTAAACATCACCCCCTTTCCCACAGTACTTCCCCTTCATATTCCAACCTCTAAACTTTAGATTCTCCCTTTCTGCGGCTTGCCCTCGCAATTTGTCCTACGGAAGGCGAGAAGGATCCCCCTCCTCAGCAGCCGTCTCTCCTCGTCCTTCATAGCACTCAATAATGAAGCTTGGAAGAAAGGTGAAGTGAGACGGAGCCCCGCCCGGGCCTTATACTAGGCCTTGCATCCCCGGCCTTTCCTAAACACCGCGCCCAAGGACCCCACCTCTTCCCCGGGGAGGGGTTGAGGTTGGCCCCGCTCGAGCCCTTGGCCGCTTTCCCCTCCCCCCCCACCCGAAAGCTCCCCTCGGTCCGCCATTGGTCAAAGCGGAGGCCAGAGGGGAAATACGACGCAGGCTGACTTCTTATTGGCCCCTGCAGCCGCCTATCAACACGCCTCCCCCAGGAAGGACGGCTCCAGCCCCATCGCGGTGCATTTCGGGAGGCGTAGTGCCGGTGCCTATTGCACCTACAGGCAGTAGTAGGGTGGGAAAACTACAACTCCCAGGAATCCCGGCAACTTTTTTCTTTTTCCCCCCTTGGCTTTCAAGCCCCCCTCCCTTAAAAAAAACATATCCTGCCCCCCTCCTTACCCTCCCTGAAAGCCCCAGCCTCAGCAAGTACAACGTATGCACGCAGCACAGAAAGGCTGGGCAGGAAGGAGAAGGAGGGGGAGGGGTGGAAAGTTATTTTCAGCTTCTCCCCCACCCCCAACTTAATTACAACCCCCTACCCCTTGCACCAGCCTCGGAGCTCCCTAACGCAAAGACAGGCCGTCAGATTAATTGCTACCCCCCGTTTTTTGCATTACACAGTCTGCATTGCAAACAACCCCCACACCTTCCAACTCACTGAACCACTTTCACCTTCACTCTGCCCCCCCATATAAACCCAAACGTCAATCTTCTCTCCCGCCGCGCGCCCATCTATGCCCCAATCACACATGCAACCCGGAATCCCTAGACTGCTTTTCCTTTTTTTTTCGTTAAAGTTAAGATTAAAGTCACAGGGTGGAAAAGATGCTGGGGGGGGGGGTGAAAGATCAAGGAAAGGACTCCCCCCCCCAAACAGAGATACCAGATCTCTTGATAAGCACCCCCCGCGAGGAAAGATCCCCCCCCCCCTTTTATCCGGAGTTCTTACCTTGTTGGTCCTGAGGGTGTGGGGCCAGGAGGAGGAGGAAGAGGCGGAGGGGGGGCCGCCTGGAGTTTGAAGTCAATTCCTGAGCTGCTCTTCCAAGTCCTTCCTCCCTCCCTCCCTCTTCTCTCTCCTCTTCTCTCTCTCTCTGCTGTTCCTGCCCCTACTGTAACAGTAGATGCAAAGCCCCGTATGATGCTGTGTAAACTCCCTTCCTGGTTTTTCTAAGGCTATAATGGGCTCCCCTCCCTTCTCTTAAAGGTGCAGCCGCAGCAGAGCTCTTTGGGGAAACCTGCAATTGACAAGGGAAATTGACACGGGGCTGCTCGCCGCTCCAAGCCTTTGCAAACTGGCTTGGCAAGTCCTGTTGCTGGGGTGGATTTTTTTTTTTTTTTTTTTTTTTTGGGCAAAGGAAGAGGGAGGCGGGGGGGGGGGGAAGAGGGAGGCGGGGGAGAAATGGACAGACAGCAAATCGAGGCGACCCCCCACCCCCGGCTCGGCTGCCACGTTTCACCCTTTGCCTTGGCTTCTCCTTGCTTGTGCCACGGGCACGCTTGATTACATTCTCTCTCTCTCTCTCTTTTTTTTTTTTGCAAAACCCTGCGTAGCCTCCCCCCACCCTCTCCCTGACCCCACCCAGGCAAGAAAGGACCCTGCTCCCAGCCGGCCTCCTGGCCCTCCCCAAGCCATGGCTGCTGTCCATGTTATCTAACCCAGAACACGCAGATCAGCACGGAGCTGTTCCTGGATGATGGGTTCCAACCAAAACACACACACACACTCAGACGCAAGGCAAAAAAAACCCCGAAGCAGCCGGGCCATGTGCGGTGAAGGAAAGAGGGTGGCAGGTGGATTCCAAGGTTTTAGAAACCTGATGGGCGGGGTGGGGGGGGGACCAGCAGAAATTCAGGAAATATTATTTTGCATATTAAGGAAGCGATGGAACAACGTCGCTGCGCGGAAGCAAAGAGAAAGCAATTTCATTCCTCAGTCGTGTGTGCCTTTCATGGTTGTGTTGCAAATAGATACTTTGGATTTCTATTTGGAATTTATGAGTGTTCAGTGATCTCCACATGGCATTATTTTGACTGTTTCCCTTACTATATTATTAGAATGCTTAAAATTTCCATATTGCTAGGGGAGGGGGGATACTGATGCTGCTGAGAGTATCTGACTGAGGCAGAATTCAAACTCAGATAGAATCACAGAATTATAGAGTTGGAAGGGACCTCCAGAGTCATCTAGTCCAACCCCCTGCACAATGCAGGGAACTCACAGATACCTCCCCCTAAATTCACAGGATCTTCATTGCTGTCGGATGGCCATCTAGCCTCTGTTTAAAAACCTCCAAGGTAGGAGAGCCCACCACCACCAGAGGAAGCCTGTTCCACTGAGGAACCGCTCTGATGATCAGGAAGTTCTTCCTAATGTTGAGACGGAAACTCTTTTGATTTAATTTCAACCCATTGGTTCTGGTCCTGCCTTCTGGGGCCACAGATGTTTGGGATTCACAATTCAGTCTCATCACCATTGTGTTATCCTCAAGACAGTGTTGTAAGGTAGGTCAGTCAGTGTTACTATCTCTATAGGAGGGCAGGGACTGAGAGATGAGAAATCACACAAAATCCCATGAAATTGCCTTAGACTGAATCAGACCCTTGGTCCATCAAAGGGGTCATTTCGTAGAAAAGGAGGTGCCAGAGCTTATTAGCACAACTCATTTGCAGAACTCATTTGCATATGCCACACACCCCTGACATCACCAGAAGGTGTCCTAAATTATATCAGCTCAGCATCTATCTTAAAATGCTTCTAAAACCTTACTCCCATCCCATCATACTTTTTAAATGACTTTCTCCTACGTGGCCGCAGTGGCATAATGAAGGTTTCCATCTGTCTGCTTTATATGTTTTGGTTACTTTGCCATTTTTTGTGGGGGGAAATATAAAGTTCATCAAATCTTAGAGTTCAGCCAAATTCTCACAGCGGGTTTGAACAATGGAGCCCAAAAGCAAGGGTTTTTTTTGGTGGGGGGTGTGTGTAAGAAAGAAAAAAACACAATAAACATTTAGTGGTTCCAAAGCTCCGCTCCTGTGAGCATCTGCTCAAAATGAAGCCTGAAAGTCAGTATTCAGACTAACAACGGCTCTTTCAGGCAGAGGTCTTTCATATCACCTACTGCCCGATCTTTTAACTGGAGATGCCGGGGATTGAACCCTGGGACCTTCTGCATTCTGAGCAGATGCTCTGCCGCTGAGCCACAGCCTCTCCCTATGGTATGCCTTTGAATGGGAGAGGCACCCATGCACACTTCAGTCTTTATAATTACACTGAACTCAGATTACCTCAGTAATACATGGGGAAGCCTTTCCCATTTAGGCTGAAGTGGTTTTCTATCTGAACCCTCCTAGAGTGGCTTGGATTGCAGTGAAGGACTGAGTGGTGATACAGCAGTTACGGTTTATCAGTTATCGGCTGTTATTGCTCGATTAAGTCCTGTCACTTTCACTTTTTATTCGGGCACAGCCTTAAGTGTGCAGGTTGACTTTTAACAGTTTTGAATGCAAGGCACTATATAAAAACTACTCTTGGCAATTCCACAGTGGTTGTCTTGTTGCAGTCCTTGTAACAGACCTGTGAAGTAGCCTTAACAGCCTGGAACTGGGGTACCTAAAGGACTTTGTTGTTGTTGTTGTTGTTCAGTCACACAGTCAAGTCTGACTTTTTGCGACCCCATTAACAAAGTCATGCCAGGCTGTCCTGTCTTCCACCATTCTCCGAAGTCTGCTCAAATTCATGTTAGTTACATCAGTAACTAACATGAATTTGAGCAGCCATCTCATCTTTTGCCATCCCCCCTAAAGGACTACCTGCTACCATATAAGGCTGCCTAAGACTCTAGATCTTTCCCCTAGGCCAGGGGTGTCAAACATACAGCCCAGGGGCCAAATCAGGCCCCCAGAGGGCTCCTATCAGGCTCCCAAGCAACTGGCTTGTCTGCTTCCTTCTCCCTCTCTCTTGCTTCCTTCTGCATCTCAGCTTGCTTTGCAAGGCTTGCTCAATCGTACAGGAGCTACAGATCAAAATCTTGATTTTCTCCATTGGTTGAGGCTCCTCCCCCTCCTGGTCCCCTGGGGAGGGAGGGAAAGAGTCAGAGTTTCCTTTGCCCAGTTCCTTGGATCCCATGGGAGAAATACAAAGAAAGCACCTTTAAGACCAACAAGTGCTGATGTTTTAAGTATGTTTAATTTTAAGGGGTTTTTTTAAAAGTTGTGTTTGTTTGTGTCCTTTTAAAAGCTTATATCTCTGCTACCTAATCTTAAATAAGTACACACATGGCCCGGCCTGACATGGCCCAGCCTGACAAGGTCTCATATATGTCAGATCTGGCCCTCATAACAAATGAGTTCGACACCCCTGCCCTGGGCCCTACTTCAAGTTTGCTCTCTCTTTGGAGGTCAATTTAATGTCCACAAGGGACACCATCTTTTGGACGGTGGCACCATGATTGTGAATTCCATTTTGGTGGATGCCAAATCTATCAAGCTTTTTGGCACTATGATACGATTTTCACAGGCATTTAAAACCCTTTTATCTTGTGTTTTACTGTTAGTATTTTGTTAGTTGTTCCATAAGTATTAAGAATGGCAAGAGGTGGCTTTAGACTGGATCATTTATTTTCAAAAGTAAAACAAGCTACCAAAAATGTAAAATATTTAAACAAGTAGTGTTGAATAATGGTTAGAATATCACAACAGAAGCAGAGATGAAAAAAGAAAAATGGAAAAACAATGGAGGCCCAGATAGCAGCCACTGCCAAGTCCGCATTTTTCCATCTTAGGCGGGCAAGGCAGCTGGCTCCCTTCCTGGAGCGCGACGATCTAGCAACGGTGATCCATGCTACGGTCACCTCGAGGTTGGACTACTGCAATGCCCTCTACATGGGGCTGCCCCTGTGCCGAACCCGGAAATTGCAGCTGGTGCAGAACGCCGCCGCCCGGTTGTTATTGGGGCTCCCAAGGTGGGAGCACATTCAGCCGGGACTTTGGGCTCTGCACTGGCTGCCAATACTCTATCGAGTTCGGTACAAGGTGCTGGTTATTACCTTTAAAGCCCTATATGGCCTAGGACCTGCCTACCTGAGGGACCGTCTCTTCCCACACGTTCCCCAGAGAGCACTGAGATCGGGAACTCAAAACCTTCTGGTTGTCCCCGGGCCAAAGGAAGCCTGTTTGAAAGCTACAAGGGACAGGGCCTTCTCCGTAATGGCCCCATCCTGGTGGAACCAGCTGCCGGAAGAGGTAAGGGCCCTGCGGGTAAGACAGGAAGAGGTAAGACAGCCCTCTTCCGGCTGGCCCACAACTAACCAGTACTGAACATTGAACACTGAACACCGAATACTGAATTTGAAATTGAACTTGAATTGAGTGTAGCTTTAAGACCGCTGTATGATTTTAACGTTTATGTATATAACAAATGCCTAGATTTTTAACTATAAATTATGAAATGTTAATTTTAATGCTTAATTTTATATTTTATGTTAGTTTTACATGTTGTAAGCCGCCCTGAGCCACCTGGTGGGAAAGGCGGGATATAAATCTCAGATAAATAAAAAATAA
The DNA here is from genome assembly GCF_032191835.1 of Heteronotia binoei. Classification (NCBI taxonomy): domain Eukaryota; kingdom Metazoa; phylum Chordata; class Lepidosauria; order Squamata; family Gekkonidae; genus Heteronotia; species Heteronotia binoei. The sequence goes on along the minus strand of NC_083224.1, from coordinate 183,448,310 downwards.
AAAATTAAATACTCCCCACTACTAGATTCCCCCACCCAATTGTTCCAATAGAAAAATAAAATAAAATTGGGGGGGGGGGAGCTCTGAAAAGAAACAATATTTTATCTTTTAGAATAAGTGGAATGTTTTAAATTAGAAGGTATTATTAAAATGTGTACAAATGAAGATTTTTATGTGTTAGGCCAGGGGTGGCCAAACTTGCTTAACGTTAAAAGCCACATAGAACAAACACCAGGTGTTTGAGAGCCACAAAACTTAAACGTCAGATGTTTGAGAAAAGGAAGGAAGGAAGGAAAGATAGATGGGGAGGTAGAAAGAAAGCAACTTTAACTTTAAGTGCATACTCCAGGCCACCAGCTGGCTTGGCGAAGAGATTTAAAGAGACAAATGCCTTCTCCAAGCCAGCCAACAGGGTGGTAGGGGCTTCAAGAGCCACACAATATGTGTGAAAGAGCCACATTTTGACCACCCCTGCGTTAGACAGTGATCATTCTTGTGTAAAGGTAAATTAGGTGGACAGAAAAAACCACTGAGAAAGAAATGTCTTCATTTTAACCCAGACTTGCCAGCAATAGAGTAATTAACAGACATTTATTGTCTCATTCTCCCATACTGACATGTTTCTGTTTTATTGGTTTCTCACACAAATGCTATCCAGACCAAATGTTCTTTCAGTTTGTTAATTGAACTACTTTGCCATTGGATTCTAACTTTATGCCACTTTGCAATCTAAACCACTGCCTACCAGCTATGTAGCTCTGCTCATTGTACCCAATTCCATTGGCTGATGAAGTATGCATGCATATGAAAGATTATATTCTGAATAAAACTTTGTCGGTCTTAAAGGTGCTACTGGACTCCTACTTCCCAGTAAACACACTTACTTTTGTGAACCATGAAGACAGATTCAGGTGGGTGACCTGAAATTTGATGCATAGATTCTAAATTTTAGAGATGTCTAACCGGTGTAGATCTTAAGTTCTTACGTAGGGATTCTAAATGTTAAATCTCAGAGATACTTCTATTATTTTTAGACCAGTTCTATTCTTAAATATGTTTTATCGAATAGTTCTTGCTTTTGACTTGTACTGGTTGTTGGCCGAATAAACTGATCGATCAATTGATCAATTCAGGTTGGTCATGTTGGTCTGAAGTAATAGAACAATGTTTGAGTCCAGTGGCACCTTTAAGACCAACAAGACCGAGAACGGGGTGGCGATTCGGCGGTCGAGCGGGGGCGAGTGCAGCGAGAACGGGGTGGAGCGGAGTGGAGTGGAGTGGAGAACGGGGGAGAGTGCAGCAAGAGACCCCCCATGCTTGCAAATCGGGAGCGACGGAAGAACAGCGGTGAGCACAGAGCACAGTGGGAGACCCTCGACGCTTACAAACTAGGAGCAACGGGAGGAGTGCCAGAGTGACGGAGGGGCCGACGCCCAGGAGAGTTTGATGCAGGTGACCTGGGTGCCTAAAGCTAACAACTGGCCGCACAGGCATAATAGGGCTCCATATGAATTGGTTGTCCCTATAGTTAATGCAGGAGGGGCCTCACGGCGCGGCGGGGAGTACGAGGGGGGCTTCTACCCACCGCGGGCTCACCAGCCTGCGCAAGATACAACGAGTAAGTCCCCAACCACGAGACCTACACTTGCACCCAGAGCCTGCAACCTCTCGGAACTATCTGGCGCACTCACACGGCCCTTCTGGGCAAAACTACTGAGACTCGGTTCTGGACTCTGCACTGTGCACTTTACTCCATGCTGATTGTAGTTTCATCGGCAACACCCCATTATACCTCATTGGTGTCTGCTACCTCACAAGGAGCGTCTAAAACTGCACTCACGTCGCACTTTAATAACTGCTAACTCCACTCCGGAATTTACTAGTTTAAAATTAATTTATTACTAATTCACTCATTGATTATTTATTACTATATATTTGAATCGGACTATATAAATATTTTTAGCAAATTGATTGGAATTAGTGAGGGAGTTAAATTGATTGCTACTGGAATTAATTTATATCAAATATATATAAGGAATTGGGGGGGGGGGGTTCTTGGGTTGATTAGAATTAGGGTCTAGTTAGACGGAGTGAGGAGAGAGCGATTAGATACCAGCCTTGATAGTGGTTTATAGCAGCTGCTGCCAGCGAGGAATGGCCGGCTCAGGGACTCCAGTGCTCCTGGGGAGGGGGAGGTATGGCGGTGGGAGCAGATATTATAAGGGAGGAGGACAGAGACAAGTTGGTGCTCGGCCCCCCTCCAATCTGCGGCCCATCCCAAGGGTGACAGGTAGTAGGGCCAGGTGTAACCCGCCTCCGTCATTGGTGTTATGCAACGCCAGGTCCATTAATAATAAGACCTCAATTATCCGAGAGTTTATGCTCGAGCAGAATATGGACCTGGCTTGCGTGACTGAGACCTGGATCCGGGAGGGTGATACAGTAGCCCTCTCGCAAACAGCTCCCCCAGGTTACTCGGTCTTCCACCAATCGCGGACTAGCGGGCGGGGGGAGGAGTGGCATTATTTGCATGGGAGGCTTACTCCTTCAGGGCGCTCCCGGCCCCAAAGATTGAGGGCATTGAATGTGCCGGTCTGGCGTGGGGGGATGGAGAGGGGTTGGCGATTTGGCTGGTGTACCGTATGCCTAACGCACCAGCCAACGCCTTACCGTCCCTGCTCGAGGCGGCGACAGGCTGGGCGTTGGAGCACCCAAGGCTGATAATCCTGGGTGACTTCAACGTCCATGCTGATGACCCGTCCTCCAGTCAGGCGGCGGACCTAGTGTCTTCCATGGCGACACTGGGACTCTCTCAATTTGTTGCAACCCCCACCCACCAGGCCGGACACATGTTAGACCTGATCTTTGCGGCTGGGATTGTAGTGAGCGACATAACCGCAAAGGTAGTGCCATGGTCGGATCACTTCGCCCTCAAGGCCCGTGTAGATATGCCTCCCCAAACCTGTTTAGGCGAGGAGCCGATTATGGCTCGCCCGCGGAGCCAAATGGACCCGGAACGGTTCCAGATGGCTCTGCGGGACCCCTGGCCCTCTGGCGACTCTCTCGATGGCCTGATTGAGACCTGGAATAGCCAGCTCTCTAGGGCCATCGAGGAGATCGCACCTCGGCGCCCTCTGCGGCCTCGGACTAAGCTGGCTCCGTGGTATACCCCGGAATTACGCCAGCTGAAACAAGGCCTTAGACGGCTAGAGAGGCAATGGCGGCGTACTCGTGACGAGGCGACTAGAACATCTTATAGGAAGTTTATGAAGTCCTATGAGATGGCAATCAAGGCCGCAAAGAAAACATACTTTGCGGCTAAGATTGCATCTGCAAATTCGTGCCCAGCCCAATTATTTAGAATAATTCGGAACCTGACTACACTGCCTCAAGGCAACTTAAAAGCTAAGGAATTGGCTTTTGGCGAAATTTTTTGCGGATAAGGTCCAATCGCTCCGCCATGACTGCCCTGCCAATTTGGAGGCAGTAAGTGAACTCGAAGCCCAATGCGTGTCTTCTGATTTAACTCTGGATTGCTTCGACCCGCTCAGCTTGGAGGAGGTCGACAGAATTCTTGGCACTGCACGATCCACGACTTGTGACCTGGACCCATGCCCCTCCTGGCTAATTAAGGCCTGCCAGGAGGAATTAAGATATCCTATACGGGATATTATAAATCGATCCCTTTCAGAGGGTGTTTTTCCAACACCCCTGAAAAAGGCATTGGTCCGCCCTCTCTTGAAAAAACCGTCATCAGACCCGGCCAAATTGGCACACTACCGGCCGGTCTCAAATTTGCCCTTTTTGGGCAAAATTATCGAGAGGGCTGTGGCGGTGCAGTTACAGGAATTTCTGGAGGACGCTTCCATCTTAGACCCATGCCAGTCCGGCTTCCGCCCGGGCCATGGGACGGAAACAGTCCTGGTCGCCCTTCATGGATGACCTCCGACGACAACTGGATCGAGGCGGCTCGGCGGTACTGCTGTTGCTAGACCTATCGGCTGTGTTCGATATGGTCGACCATCGGCTGCTGACCCGCCGCCTCGCCGATGCAGGAATTCGGGGGCTAGCCTTACAGTGGCTCTCCTCCTTTCTTGACGGTCGGGGACAAAGGGTGGCAATTGGGGGGGAGCTGTCTCAGAGGCACCCACTTCATTGTGGTGTGCCCCAGGGAGCAGTTCTCTCCCCGATGTTGTTTAACATCTTTATGCGCCCCCTTGCCCAGATTGCACGGAGGTATGGGCTGGGTTGTCATCAATACGCAGATGGCACCCAGCTCTATCTATTGATGGACGGCCGGGCTGGTGATGTCCCTATAAATTTAGACCGGGCATTACAAGCCGTGGCTGACTGGCTCAGGCTGAGCGGGCTGAAGTTGAATCCGGCGAAGACTGAGGTCCTTTGCGTGGGCCGCGGCGGACCGGGAGGGGAGATTACCCTACCGGCTTTTGACGGTGCGCCACTGGTACCAGTGCGCAAAGTCAAGAGCCTGGGAGTGCTACTGGAATCCTCTCTATCAATGGAGGCCCAGATAGCCGCCACTGCTAGATCCGCCTTCTTCCATCTTAAGAGGGCGAGGCAGCTGGCTCCCTTCTTGGAGCGCAGCGACCTAGCAACTGTGATCCACGCAACGGTCACTTCGAGACTAGACTACTGCAATGCCCTCTACATGGGGCTGCCCTTATACCGAACACGGAGACTTCAGGTAGTCCAGAACGCGGCGGCCAGGCTGCTGGAGGGACTACCACGGTGGGAACCTGCGCGGCCTGGGCTGCGGGATCTGCATTGGCTGCCGGTTGTGTACTGTGTTCGCTATAAAGTGCTGGTTATTACCTTTAAAGCCCTATATGGCCGAGGACCTGCCTACCTAAGGGACCGCCTCTCCCCATATGTGCCCCAGAGAGCACTGAGATCTAGCTCTCAGAACTTACTAACAATCCCTGGGCCAAGAGATGCTAGGTTGAAGGCTACTAGGGAGCAGGCCTTCTCAGTGATGGCCCCTCGTTGGTGGAACCACCTTCCAGAGATGGTGCGAGCCCTGCGGGACCTGAACCAATTCCGCAGGGCTTGCAAAACATTTCTTTTCCAGCTTGCTTTCGAGATAGAACCCGATTAATCTGACGTGTGGACATCTAGCCATCTTGTGGATATTATGATTACAGCTTTTAGCACCCATTTTATACATTTTATCTATTCTAAATAATTTATTATGCAATTGATATATTTAAAATTGTTTACATTGTTTTACATGAATCATGGGATCTCCATGTCTGTTAGCCGCCCTGAGCCCGCCTCGGCGGGGGAGGGCGGGATATAAAAATAAAGTTATTATTATTATTATTATTATTAATTCTGGGTATAAGCAGGGCTTTTTTGTGTGCTGGAGCTCACGCTATGCGGCAACAATGTGCTCCCAGGCCAGGGGGTGTGGCCTAATATGCAGTTGAGCTTCTACTGGGCTTTTCCTACAAAAAAAGAGCACGGGGTATAAGCACAAGAAAGCTTATACCCAGAATTAAACTTTTTTCGTCTTAAAGATGCCTCTGGACTCAAACTTTGTACTTTTCTTTTCTGTAAAAGCTCTGCTTCATAAAGTTATGCTTCATATTTCCAACTTCTATTTTTTCCTACCCCCCAGATGAGAAAGATGCATGTGCTAAGGTAGCATAGGGTTTCTCCCCCTCGCTCATATTTGATATATTGAAAGGTTTGCATATATCTCAGTTTCATAAACATCCCAAATTGAAATATGTTATATGCCAAGTTATAATTTGTGCTTTTCTGTGTATGTGTTGAGAAAACAGTAATATAAGTTTAAGGTTGGTCAGAAACTATTGCATATATTTCAGCTTTTTCCAAAAAATGTCATTCCCCCTCCCCAAAAAAAGGTTCCCTGTGGTTTCAAAATTTCTACACATATGGATAGAGGATTTACTTACCCCACCTCAAGGCACTTACCCTACCTCAAGGTGAGGCCTAAAGTTCTCCCAGAATTCCAACTGATCCCCAGACTACAGAGACTGACTGGCAGCTCTGGAGTGTGGACTCTATGGTATCACATCACATCCTGAGTTCCCTGCCCTCCTCTGACTCCATTCTTTCCGGGTACTGTCCCCAAATTTCCAGGAATTGTCCAAACCAACTTTGGCTCCCCTACACATCGACTCTAACACCGCATTAGCCGTGAATCAGTGAGTGACCTTGAGTCAAATATTCATTTAATCAGGGTTTTTGTTGTAGAAAAAGCCCAGCAGGAACTCATTTGCATATTAGGCCACACACCCCTGACACCAAGCTAGCCAGAACTGCGTTCCTGCTTTTTTTTTTTTAAAGCCCTGCATTTAATCTTTCAGCCCTGCCTACCTCAGAGGTAGGGATGTCAACTTCTAGGTGAAAGCTGGAAATTCCCTGGGTGACAGAACTGATCTCAGGTGACTGAGATCAGTACCTCTAGAGAAAATAGGTACTTTGGAAGAAGAAGAATTGCAGATTTATATCTTGCCGAATCAGACTCAGAGCAGCTTACAATCTCCTATATCTTCTCCCCCCACACAACAGACACCCTGTGAGGTGGGTGGTGCTGAGAGGGCTCTCACAGCAGCTGTCTTTTCAAGGACAACCTCTGCCAGAGCTATGGCTGACCCAAGGCCATTCCAGCAGGTGCAAGTGGAGGAGTGGGGAATCAAAGCCTGTTCTCCCAGATAAGAGTGCACACACTTAACCACTACACCAAAGGTGGACTCTGAGGTATTATACTCCACTGAAGTCCCCACAATGGTCTGAAAAGCTACAATGAGCCGAAAAATTATGCTTTCATCTGAAATATGTGCCTGCCTGCTTGTGTATATTTCTGAGTTTTTGAGTTATGTTTTATTCATATATTATTAACTTATTGTTGTATTTTAACTGTTTTACCATGATTGTGAGCCGCCCTGAGCCTGTTTGGGAAAGAACAGAATATAAATCAACCAAATAAAGCCCCTCCCCTTCCCTAGCCCTGCCCTCCTCAGGCTCCACCCCCCCAAATCTCCAGGTATTTCCTGACCTGGAGCTGGCAACCCCACTCCGAGGGTTGTTGCAAGGATCCAATGAAACAAGGAAGTACCATGTGCGCTTCCCTGAGCTTCTTGGGAAGAAGAGGGGAAATTTTAAAAAAGTAAACAGGATGATCACTGCGCTGTTGATTGAAATTTGATGGTTAAGCTCAGCAAGGTAAAACAATTAAAATGAGAAATGAACATGTTAAACTGGATTAATGGCATTAAAAATTTTACAAGCCAGGGAAGCAGATGATTAAATATTAAGACTAGAAAGGAAAGGTCCCCTGTGCAAGTACCAGTCGTTTCCAATTCTGGGGTGACATTGCTTTCACAATGCTTTCACAGCAGGCTTTTTATGGGGTGGTTTGCCATTGTCTTCCCCAGTCATCTACACTTCCCCCCCACAGCAAGCTGGGTACTCATTTTACCGACCTCAGAAGGATGGGAGGCTGAGTCAACCTCGAGCTGGCTACCTGAAAACCCAGCTTCCACCGGGGATTGAACTCAGGTTGTGAGCAGACCTTAGGACTGTAGTACTGCAGCTTTAACACTCTGCGCCACAGGGCTCTTATTAAGACTGGGTCAGTCCTAAATAAAGACATCTGCAGTGGAGTAGAATTGCAAAATATATGAACAAACATCACTATTTTATTCGCTGCATTTTTTTTTTGAAAAAAAATGCCGCTTTGCTTTTAGACTTTTGTGCTTCAGTAGCTTTTATTGATTTGTTGTTTTTAAAAGCCAGAGAAATTGGATGAGCCGGAGGGATAGTACAATATTTAATTTAATTATTATTTAATTTGTGTAATTCGTTTTGCAAGCAAGGTCGCTCTATGCATTATGCTCTGTTTTGCATTTTTTTTAAAAAATAATAATAATAATGCCGCAATCTGTCTTGACTCGCAACAAGAAAGGTGGATGACAAAAGGCATAAATGAATTTTAAAAAAATGTTCTAAATAAACAGATAAAAAACTGAAAGCGAGTAATGCAAATTGGGGAAACGAAGGACATTTTGTTACATCTAAGGCTAGCCTGTAGTTCAGGGTTGCCAGATCTGGGTTAAAAAATACCTGGAGATTTTGCTCTACAGAGCTGCTATTTCTTCCAGGAGAACTGATCTCTGCAGTATGGAGATCAGTTGTAATTCTGAGAGAACTCTAGGTCCCGCCTGGAGTTTGGCAACCCTAAAATTCCCATTGCCCCAGCACTCTCTTGCACTTAGGCTTCCTCTCTATGTGTGACTCCACCCCGTGGCAGCCATTTTTGTGCTCACCACACCCATATCAGAATTTCAAAAGGACTCTGAATTAACATATAAGCCAAAGCAGCCAAAGCAGCATAAGATAGAACAGCATAGAAAAACAGCCTTAAAACTTAAACCCAGCCGCTTAGGAACTTTCGACAGCTCAAAAAACAAATTAAAAAACCTGGATAGCCCAGGCAAGCCCAATCTCGTCAGATCTCAGAAGCTAAGCAAGGTTGACTGCGGTTAGTACTTAGATGGGGAGACTGTCCTTGAAATACCCAGTCAGGAGGCAGGGCGGGTTTATTCAGTCACCTCTCTGAATATTGTCCAGGCCCCCAGTAGGGGACAGTCACCAGAGGTCATCATGACTCCAAGGCGCACACACACATGCACACATGGAAAAAACACAAATATACTCTCAAGAGCCAGTTTGGTGTAGTGGTTAAGTGTGCGGACTCTTATCTGGGAGAACTGAGTTTGATTCCCCATTCCTCCTCCTGCACCAGCTGGAATGGCCTTGGGTCAGCCATAGCTCTGGCAGAGGTTGTCTTTGAAAGGGCAGCTGCTGTGAGAGCCCTTCTCAGTCCCACCCACCTCACAGGGTGTCTGTTGTGGGAGGAGAAGATATGGGAGATTGTAAGCCACTCTGAGTCTCTGATTCAGAGAGAAGGGCGGAGTATATATCTGCAGTTCTTCTTCTCAAAAAAGTATTTAAAACAATAGACCAACCCCCCAAAAACAATGGCCTTACGTGATTTGGAGACAGAGGCAAGAAACTTGCCTGGTAGTTTTGACATGTCGATCTGACATAGCTCAAAGGACAGCCAACAATGAATCCCTCCCAAGAATCCTCTTCCCCATAAAATTAAATCTCCACAATCCACTGGGGAAAGTAATATCATGATTAAACCTGTTTGATACCTGCAGAAATTATTAGTGTACGTGTGCAGAATTCTATCCACCACATTACAAGTTTTGTAGAACGATTTGCGAGTTCTCACGCGATGCAATTGTTGGCATTCTACATAGGGGTGCTAACTCTGGATTGGAAAATGTTGGGGGTGGAGACTGGAGAGAGTGGGGTTTGGGGGAGAGGAGGGACTTCAGAGGAAGGTATAGCAGCCATTCTGACCATGGGAACTGAGCTGTGTCCTCTGGAGAGCCATTGTAATTCTGGGAGATCTCCAGGCACCACGTGGAGGCTGGCAACCCTACACGCATACAGGGTCATCCAGGGCCAGCTCTCCGCAAAGCACCATCTGTTTATTATTTATTTATTTACTTACAATTTTTATCCCTCCCACTCCGCAAGCGGTCTGTGGGCGGCTAACAGACATGATAAAACAATGCAAATATAATTATAAAAGAATAAAACATATATAAACAATTTAAAACTATATCATTAGGTGCTATAAAAAGGTTTTGTAACAAAGTTGGCTTCTCCATATCTCACTTCTTTATTCCTTATATTACTATATCAGTGATCTTACAGATGATATTGTTCAGCGACAGAACAGTGGCGGCCTCCTCCCGTGTTAGTTGTTATAGGCCTGACGGAAGAGATCAGTTTTGCAAGCCCTGCAGAATTGGGAGAGGTCTTGTGGCCTCTGGGAGAGCATTCTACGGCATCGGTGCTGCCACTGAGAAGGCCCTGGCTTGTGTGGAGCTTAGTCTGGCCTCCCTTGGTCTGGGGATGGATAATAAATTTTGCCCTCCTGAACGCAGCGCTCTTTGGGGTATGTATGGGGAAAGGCGGTCCCTTAGATAGGCAGGTCCTCGGCCAAGTAGGGCTTTTGAAGGTCAGTACCAACACTTTGAAGCGGATTCAGTACACAATAGGCAGCCAGTGCAGTTCTTTTAGCACTGGTTGAATGTGCTCTCATCAAGGGAGCCCCATTAACAACTGCACTGCAGCATTCTGCACTAGCTGCAGTTTCCGAGCCAGAGTCAAAGGTAGCCCCATGTAGAGGGCATTACAGTAGTCTATCCTTGAGGTTGCTAAGTCGCAGTGCTTCAGGAAAGGGGCCAACTGCTGTACCCGCCGCAGATGGAAAAAGGCGGACTTAGCAGTAGCATCTACTTGGGCCTCCATAGTCAGAGGGCTCCAGGAGCACTCCCAGGCTCCTGACCTTAGGGGCCGGTATTAGTGGAGCCCTGTCAAAGGCTGGCAAGGGAATCTCCTTTCCTGGGCCACTGCAACTCAGGTAGAGAACCGCTGTCTTGTGACTGTCAGGTCACAAACTGAACACATGAACCTACCTTATATTGTCGGACAGTTGAGGGTGGATATTGTGGACCTGTTCTGCTGCCTGTGACACTTTCTTCCAGTGCAAGGCACAAGAGCCAGTTTGGTGTAATGGTTAAGAGTGGTGGACTCTAATCTGGAGTCTTCCTCCATATGCAGCCAGCTGGGTGACCTTGGGTCAATCACAGTCCTCAGAGCTGTTCTCTCAAAAGCAGTTCTCTCAGAACTCTCTCAGCCCCACTTACCTCACAGGTTATCTGTTGTGGGGAGAGGAAGGGGATTGTAAACTGCTCTGAGACTTTGGGTGAAGGGCAGGGTACAAATCCGACTCTTCTTCTTCCTCCCTGACATGAGGCCTCTTGAGTCAACAGAAGGCTCCTTGCCCTGAAGAAAATAATTGTAGCTGGCAGGACAGCTGTGCAAGAGATCTGTCCCCAGTGGCCTATTGAGTGTTGTCTGCTCTGATTGGCAGAAGGGTTGTATAACCTCTTATTACTGGTTGGTCCCTATTAGTTATCTTACAGATATCTGAGTTTGGCATTGACGCCATAGACCAGGGGTGGCCAACGGTAGCTCTCCAGATGTTTTTTGCCTACAACTCCAATTAGCCCCAGCCATTGGCTATGCTGGCTGGGGCTGATGGGAGTTGTAGGCAAAAAAATATCGGGAGAGCTACCGTTGGCCACCCCTGCCATAGACAATCACTTGCATTTCATTGCATTTGGACCCCCATCAATAACTTTTCTGTTTTTCTATGTCAAAGTGTGTATTCACCTGCCAACTGAGGACATATGTCATGTACAGGGTTTTGTTTGTAGAAAAAGCCCAGCAGGAACGTATTTGCATATCAGGCCACACCCCCTGACATCTCCATTGTTTCACATAGGGCTTTTGGGTAGTGAAAAAAACAGCAGTAACTCATTTGCATATTAGGCCACACTCTCTGACGCCAGCCAGCCAGAACTGCATTCCTGCTTAAAAGAAAAAAAGCCCAGGTCATGTATCTGATGACATGAACTGTAGCTCACAACAGTTTTCACACACAATATACCTGTTAGACAATGAAGGTACTGCAAGGTTCCTTTTTAACTATTGCTTGTGTCTCTCGGCAGGATGACAGACACAGAGAGGATAAAGCCGTGCCTCAAAGAGCTTACGCTAAATTTTGGCAGGGGACAAAGAGAAAGATGTCAATTATATATACGAAGATCGCATTCATTGGTAGGGTTGGGTAAGGGTTGCCAGCCTCCAGGTGGGAACTGGAGATCTCCTGCTTTAATAGAAGCCATGTTGGATCAGGGCAATGGCCCATCCAGTCCAGCACCCTGTGTCAAACAGTGGTGAAAGAAACCAGGTGCCATCAGGAGGTCCATCAGTGGGGCCAGGACACTAGAAGCCCTCCCACTGCTGCCCTTCCCCCCACAAGCACCAAGAATACAGAGCATCACTGAGTTGAAAACACCTAGGCTGGTGGCCGGAAAAGCCGCAAAATAAAATCTCAATGGAAAGATTTGCACTGTTATTAACAGTGACAAGGTTGGCCCTCACAAACATTTGAAGAACCGCATGATGCCTTCAGTCAATGACTAGAGAATCCAGCTCTGGGACTATTTCATACTTGGAAAAATATCCTCTTACAGTTCTCCAGCATACACAGCCGAAGCCTTTGTAAAGCTATGGTTTCCTATTGTTACATACTTTTCTGACCTTGACATTTTGCCAAAAAATAATTTTTTTTATCATAATCTGATATTTTTCTAAAAGCAGGGACACTCCTTTACTATTGCATTTTGGCTTTATTGTGTATATTTTTGTTTGTTTGTTTTCCCCCTTTCCCCTTCACCTTCCTTTTCTGGGAAGTGAGTTCACCTTGTGCATTCCATGCATCCTATAAGCTGAGCCTCTTTTGAACTCATCAGCATGTATTCTCTATGTAGGGAGTTTATTTTGCAGCTTTTTATTTTGATCATACTGTCTTGTTGTATCTACCTCTTGAACTTTGCCTGTCTGAGTCTGCTCCTAGGTTAATGGTATAGAAGTGTTATTATAGGTTTTTGTTTGCGGGGAGGGGGGATTTAAAGGGCTAAGATGTTATGACCATTTGACTGCATTTGAATATCGTTTTTAAAAGTTTAATTTAAAAAAGAGACTGCAACCCCTCCACCCCACATATATTTTAACCTAAACAGTGCTGTTCAAAATTAATTTAGCAGCGATCAGACCATAAAACAGCACTATTTTTTTTTTAATCAACAGATTAAGTCAGCAAAAAAAGTCAGAGGAATTCTATTTTTGAGTAATAGATGGGAGGAGCAAACAATTCAGTACATTGCTCTGAACAGGGAATCTCCATTAGAAGCAGAGAGTCCATTTAGCAGCAGAGCATCCTCTCTCTATAAGATCTGAAAACTTTGCTAGATCAGACCGAGGTTCTAGCTAGTCCAGCATCCTGTGTCCAATGGAAGACAGCAAGAGACCTTGGAGGCCTGCAGTCAGGGCAGGGGGATTATAGATCTCCCCATTGGTTGCCCTGCAGTACATGGGACTCCAGTATAGTGATCAGGGCTAGTAGCTTTTGCTTCATTAGGAGGGGCTGTGTAGAGTATTTGTTTAGCATGCAGAAGGTTCCAAGTTCAATCCTTGGCATCTCCGGTTAAAAGAATCAGGCAGTTGGTGATGTGGAGAACCTCTGCCTCAGACCCTGGAGAGCTGCTGCCAGTCTGAGTAGACAATACTGACCTTGATGAGTCAAAGGTTTGATTCAGTATAAGGTAGATTAACATGTCCATGAGGGCGCCTAGTCCCGTTTGGTGTAGTGGTTAAGTGTGCGGACTCTTATCTGGGAGAACCAGGTTTGATTCCCCACTTTTCCACTTGCACCTGCTGGAATGGCCGTGGGTCAGCAATGGCAGAGGTTGTCCTTGAAAAGGCAGCTGCTGTGAGAGCCTCTCCAGCCCCACCCACCTCACAAGGTGTCTGTTGTGGGGGAGGAAGGTAAAGGAGATTGTGAGCCGCTCTGAGACTCTTTGGAGTGGAGGGCGGGTTATAAATCCAATATCTTCTTAAAGTGGCCTTAAGCCCCTAGTTGCCAGGGCCACCATATCTTGTGGCAAGGAGTTCTATATATTATGTGAAGAAGCTGGTCACCAGGCTCAGTGGATTATAGTAGGATATCCTTTATCAATTTGTCCAGGGCTTTTTTTTTTTGTAGAAAAAGCCCAGCAGGAACTTATTTGCAAATTAGGCCACACCCCATAATGTCACCATTGTTTCACACAGGGCTTTTTAAAAAGAAAAGTCCCAGCAGGAACTTGTTTGCATATTAGGCCTCACCCCCTAATGCTAAGCCAGCTTGAACTGCGTTCCTGTTAAAAAAAAACAAACCCTGAATTTGTCTATCAGTGGCAATTAGCTACAACAGTTAAACCTCTCTGTCCAGAGGCAGTATAATAGAACTGTTGTTCATAATGGGTATGCCCATAGCCATGGGGGGGGGGGGCTGTGGGTGCACGGCCCTCCCAACTACCAGGGTGTCCTTTGGGGTGCAGCCTGCTTTCCCATCTTCTTCTTCATTTTTGTTTTTTTGCCATGTCTGAGTTGGTGAAGCGTCGTCAGTGGCAGCTGGAGCTGGGAGAGCTGACAAGGCTAGCGCATGGGATTAGGCGGCTGCCTAGGGTGCTATCCCGCCTAGGGGTGCCACAAGGCACCCCCTTACTCCCCCTTGCCCACACAGAGCACTCCTCCATGGAGGAGCACTGCACAGTGTACTACGCTCTTTGGAGGCTTCCTTGGAAGCCTCCAAAGAGCACACTGTTTTAGCGGCGCTCGTCCGCTTTCAGGTTGAAAGCGGTCGAGGGCCCTTCCCATGAACTGCCTTCCCCACTTGCGCCTTTCTTCTCACACGCAGATCCAGGGCTTGGTGGTGCACTGTGTCAGCTGAAGACCACGTTGAGATTCAGCGAATCTCTGGCAAAGGAACCCCATCCAAAGAGGCAGCCGAGGAAGCCATTGCTCTGGTGGAATGCACCCGCACTCCCAAGGGACAAGGCTTGATAGTAACCAGTGCTCTTTTTTTGTAGCAGGAACTCCTCTGCGTATTAGGCCACACACCCCTGATGTAGCCAGTCCTCCTGGAGCTTACAGTAAGCCCTGTACTAAGAGCTCTGTAAGCTCTTGGAGGATTGGCTACCTCAGAGGTGTGTAGTAACGGTTCGAGGCCTGTTAGCAACTGGGCCATGGAGCAAGGCAGAGGTGCTGCACCACCCCTTTCGCCCTTTTGGGATCCGGGTGGACGAAAGAGGCTGAGCGGCTTCGCTCCGAGGCAGAGCAGCCCTACTGCCTCTTCCACCTGCCCAGACCCAAGCGGACAAAAGAGGCAGCGTAGCCTCACTCCAAAACACCACCTCTTTCATCCGCTGAGGTCCTGGGCAGGCAGTAGGGGCAGTGTGACAGTGCCCTTCGCCTACCCCTCATTTAAAGATCCCCGGGGGGGACAAGGATGGGGCATGAGGGGGGGTCAGCCAGGGGTGGCAAAAACCCCAGTACCATCCCCCCCCCGCACTGGTCCATGGAAAAACTGTCTTCCACAGAACCGGTTCCTGATACCAGAAAGTTTGGGAAGCACTGCTCTAAGCTGATTCTGCATTGAGCAGGGGGCTGGACCAGATGGCCTGTATGGCCCCTTCCAACTCTGTGATTCTATTATTCTATTCTGTTGCTCATCTTCACTTACAGCTTATTTCTGAACAAACTTAAACTACAGGGTTTCACTTCTTACTGGCTTCCATAATGGAAATTATGTATTTATTTTATTATACTTAGCTGCCCTGAGCCCTCCCGTATCGGGCTCAGGGCAGCTAACAACAGTTAAAACACACAAAGATAAATATTACATTAAAATCATAAAAATCATAAAAACATCTTAACATATACAATTTTAATCGCTAGATGGCGTTGTTAATTCCTGATTGGCGCTGTTTGCTGTAGTGTCATTAGATGTTATTGAGAGCCAGTTTGGTGCAGTGGTTAAGTGCGTGGACTCTTATCTGGGAGAACCGGGTTTGATTCCCCACTCCTCCACTTGCACCTGCTGGACTGGCCTTGGGTCAGCCATAGGTTTGGCAGAGTTGTCCTTGAAAGGGCAGCTGCTGTGAGAGCCCTCTCAGCCCTACGCACCGCACAGGGTGTTTGTTGTGTGGGAGGAAGATAAAGGAGACTGTGAGCCTCTCTGAGACTCTGAGATTCAGAGTATAGGGCGGGATATAAATTCAATATCATCTTCTTCTTAAGTGCCATGTATTCTGTCTAGGGTTGGGATAGATATTAAGGCTGAGGGGAGGTGAAGTACTGGGCGCCTCCATTAGTTGTTGAAAGCCTGTTTAAACAGAACTGTCTTGCAGGCAGGCCCTGCAGAATTGTGGCAAGTCCCGTAGGGCCCTGATGTTTTCAGGCAGAGCATTCCAGAGGGTAGGGGCTGCCGCCGAAAAGGCCCTTGCCCTAGTGGTGGACAGCCAAATTGAGCCCTACACATCACTTTCCATTGAACAATTTTTTGGGGAGTAGGGGGAGGTTTGCCATCAAGTTACAAGTGACTTATGGCAACCCAGTAGGGTTTTCAAGGCAAGAGACATTCAGAAGTGGTTTGACGTTGCTCACCTCTATGCACACAACCCTGGCATTCCTTGGAGGTATCTTATCCAATTAGGTGCCGGGGCCAACCCTGCTTAGTTTCCAAGCGCTGAAGAGATTGGGCTATCCAAGTCAGGGAAAAGAATCAGTTACTAAATAAAAAAGGTAAAGGCAGTCCCCTGTGCAAGCACCAGTCGTTTCCGACTCTGGGGTGATGTCACAACATGACGTTTTCATGGCAGACTTTTTATGAGGTGGTTTGCCATCGCCTTCCCCAGTCATCTGCACTTTCCCCCTCAGCAAGCTGGGTACTCATTTTACCAACCTCGGAAGGATGGAAGGCTGAGTCAACCTAGAGCCGGCTACCTGAACCCAGCTTCTGCCGGGATCGAACTCAGGTTGTGAGCAGAGAGTTTGGACTGCAGTACTGCAGCTTTACCACTCTGCACCTCGGGGCTCTTCTAGTTACTAAATAATGAGCAGCAAAATGTTTAAAAAGAGAGTAGATGGCAGGGAGAACAAATACCACCAGGAACATTAAAGAGTTGGAACACTCTCCCTATGAAGAAAGGTTAAAACACTTGAAGTTCTTTAGCTTGGAGAAATGTTGATTGAAGGGTGACATGACAGAGGTTTACAAGATTCTGCATGGGACAGAGAAAGAAGTACTTTTCTCCCTTTCTCACAATACAAGAACTCGTGGGCATTCAATGAAATTGCTGAGCAGTCGGGTTAGAACGGATAAAAGGAAGTACTTCTTCACCCAAAGTGTCATGTTCTCAGGGTGCAGGCAGGCAGGAGTCCAAAGCCAGTCCAAAGTCAAAGACCAGGAAGTCAAGCAGGAGCCAAGTCACCAAATGCAGAATCACAAACCGGAATCAATGTCCAAAATCAGAAGTCAATGTCCAAAAGCCAAAAGGTCAGGGTGCCAAGGAAATCAAGCAGGTCAGGATCAGGAAGGAGCATGAATGCAAGCCAGAGAATAGACTTGTTGCTTCCACAAGGTTACCAGGTCCTGGGTGGGAGCTATATGGGAGTCTCAATCAGCCTCTCCCTGAGCGGCAGTGACTCTGCTAGAACTCAGGGCTGAGAGATCTGAAGCATCGATGTGCCTCATGTCTTTGCTCTGAAAGTTCTTTCCGGAGCCTGCTTCGAACTCTTGAGCTGGGAGGAGGAGAGCTTGGAGGAGACTGATCATCAACAGCTGACACTGGTGCCTGGAGAGTGATTGATGGGCCAGCTGTTTGTTCAGCTGAGGAACTGGCTGGCAACTCTTCCAGGTCTGTTAACCCTTCCAGCTCTTCCTCGTCAGAGCTCATGACACAAAGGGTGATTAACACATGGCACTCACTGCCACATGTGGTGGCAGCTACAAGCATAGACAGCTTCAAGAGAGGATTGGATGAACTGAGGTCCATCAGTGGCTATTAGCCACAGCATATTGTTGGAACTCTCTGGGGCAGTGATGCTCTGTATTCTTGATGCTTGGGGGGGGCACAGTGGGAGGGCTTCTGGTGTCCTGGCCCCACTGATGGGCCTCCTGATGGCACCTGGTTTTTTTGGCTACCATGTGACAAAGGGTGTTGGACTGGATAGGCCATTGGCCTGATCCAACATGGTTTCTTATGTTCTTATTAACAATAAAAGCTAAAATGGGGAAGCAGGGACACCCCTCTCCCCCCCCCCCCCAAATTAATGTTGTGGCATCTTGAAGACAAGCAAGCTTTCACTCTAGAATAAAAATTTGTATTTAAGGTGCCAGATGAGATTCCTGCTTATTTTTGTGGCTTCTCCTCAGGAGTCAAAACTAAAAGCTTACCTGAACGAAAAGGTCTGTCTCTTGGTGCCCACAACTAGCCAGGCTAAGAGGACAGCTTTAGGGAGGGAAGTTACAAAGATGAGGGGCTCCCACAGAGAAGCCCCCGTCTCTGGTTACTGCCTACCTAACTTGGAAGGGGGGTGGGGTAACAGGCGAGGGGCTTCTGAACAAATTCTCACTGGACAAGCAGGTTTCTAGAAAAGGCGAATAAGTCCTTTCCATACCCCAAAAGCAGGACCTGGCAGAACCAGGAGACAACGGTTCAAGCAAATATGACCTCAAGAGAATCATGAGCGTCATATAGCAACAGTGCCAATGTGCTTCCTCTGGGAACTGCAGGAGAAAGAACAGAAGGGAGACGGCTGCCAGCTTGAAACATCCATCTAGGCTTGAGTATTTCTTTCTCTCCCACTGCAGGTATCTGAAGCCTGGGTGTGACCAGAGATGCAAACCGAAGGGCAAGAACCAAGAGGCTCTTAAGCCCAGGCCCGTAGCCACAGGGGGCCTGTGGGGGCACTGGTCCCTGACTTCCATGAGTGCAGCCTTTTTTGCCAGAAGAAAGCTTGTGAGAAGCAGCAAGCCCCACAGTGGATGCGAAAGGGTGCCCCCTGACTTTTAAAAAGGCCCCCGACTTTTAAAATCCTGGCCATGTCCCGGTTTTAGCCTGCGGCCTTGTCTGCATGGATCGGCAGCAGAGACAAACCCAGAAAGGCATTTACTATTTTAATAAGTGTTTTATGTAAGTTTGTTTCAGAAGGGCAATTTTGGTAAACTGCTTTGGATCCCCACTGGAGAGAAAAGCAGGATAGAAATAAACGATACAATCTGCGTATCGAATTTCAAGGCCATGTATCGTTTTGTCTTTTTCTCCCGTTTCCCTTTTGGAAAGAGGCAGGTTGAAGGAAACGAAGTTTAGGGGAACCGAGGAACAAAACGGGATTCGAGGCATCACCCAAGCCAGTTCTGACTACCATCTTTCATTCTGCAGTCACCTAGTTATTGGCAGGGAAATGATCAATTTGGGCAGCTGGTGAGCTTTGCAGACTTTTCCTGGTAGGGTTGCAATAAAACGCTGCCTTGTCTAGTCACAGGGTCTGAAAAGCTAGTCCCTCCTGTCAATGCTAGATGGCAGACTCTTTAAGAGACAGTGGCCTCCATTGTCTTTACTTCTGTTGCGGTGCAAAATACTACTACTCATACTGATAGCACTGAGATTCTTGCTTTTAAAAAGTGCAAAATGCCGTTCCCATTAATAGTGCTGTGATCTTTGCATCAACAAAAGAAGTGCTACAAATTGAGCTTGCTTTGCTTGTGCAGAGCCCATGTTTCTCTCAAATTGTGCCCTGCTTCCTGTCAAACACCTTGGTTCACAATTTAAAAATCAGCAGTGTATCAAGCTTGTTCGTGCCTGAACTGTTCATGGCATTCATCAACATATAAGACAGATGAGCTGGCAGCCTCTCTTGGCTTCAGCTCTTCCTGCATTGGTGGGTTTGGTGAGAACTGCAGCTTTCTTGGACTTCCACGGCAATTTGGGATACTGCAAAAAATCCTGGCAGGAAGTCAGGCTAACAAAGAATAATTTACAGGCAAGATAGGCCCAACCAGGGGCCTGTCTTCTGTTTAAACAGCCATGCCATGTTAGTATCAATGTTCCCTCTAAACTGCAGAGTCTTGTGAGCAAAAATTCTACTTTGTGAGCTACTGGCATTAAAGTGGTAAGCTGCTGCATACATTAGTGTGCCCTATCCTTCCTGAGCTAAGACAAAAATGTGTGAGCTGGAGGCTAAAAATCTGTGAGCTAGGTCATGCTAACTCAGCTTAGAGGGAACACTAGTTAGTATTCTTACACATACACATAAAATTTGGAGGGTCAGTGTTTGTGGCTTGCAGGGGAACCTCGCAGAGAATGGGAAGTGACTGCAGGCAATCACTTTCAGTGAGCATCCTAAACACTAACACAAATGTTTTGAGTGTCTACAGAGGAAAATCACGAAAATGACACTTGAGTCAAGGATGGGCATGTTTGGCTATCGCTAGCATTGCACAAGGAAGGAATAAAATTCAAATCCAATAGTACCTTAAATACCAACAAAATATCCCAGGGTACATGAGAAACAGCTAGGGTTGCCGTGCCAGCCTTCAGGCGGCAGCTGGAGATCTTCTGGGATTACAACTGACCCCCAAATGATAGAGATCACTTCCACTGGAGAAAATGGCTGCCCTGGAAGGCTGACTCTCGGCAGGGCTTTTTTTTTTTGGAGGAGGAACTCATTTGCATATTAGGCCATACCCTCCGATGTAGTCAATCCTCCTGAAGCTTACAGTAGGCCCTGTAAGCTCCTGGAGGACTGGCTACATCAAGGGGTGTGGTCTAATATGCAAAGGAGTTCCTGCTACAAAAAAAAGCTGACTCCGTGGCATTATACCCCACTGAAGTCCCACCCTTCCCCACATCCCATGCCTTCCAGGCTCCACTCCCCAAATCTTCAAGCATTTCCTAACCTGGTCCTGGCTACCCTAATACAGCTCATTTTAGCCAGATATGTGGTCTTTAACATGCTACTGGACTGAAATTTTATTCTACTATATGGCTTATCCCTTTGAAACAATAAACCATCAATGCAAATAATATATTTGGATGAGAATGGAGTGTGGGGGGGAAATGATGCAATCTGACTTTTTTTTGCATTTGGAAATCCCCCCCCTCCCCCAGTTTCACTTTTGTTTCCTGGGATTTGAAATTGCGTTTGATTTCAACAGTCAGAAAAGAATTTCATCAACATTTCAAGCTGCATAAAACCAAAACAATACCTGTCCAGCGGAGCAATTAGCTTCCTTTCTCATCATATATAGCGATACTTCGGCTACCACATTGCAAAATGGAGTTGTTATTTATGCCACTTGTAGTATTAGAGACTCCAGAAAATTCATGCTTGGCAAAACAAAACACCTTTGAATATTCTTTTAGAGACCATCACAAAACACATCCTGTGGGTTTGAGGTCAAGCTGGATGCAGGATGCATCTTCAGTTTCCCCCAATGGACTTACAGTTGTGGAAAAAGGCCCAATCCAAGATGTGGAACCAGCAGTTCTGAACGGATGCCTGCTAGCGTGTTACCAAGGCCAGGAATATACAAGGAGGCTTCAAAGCATGACCTAGCGCTTTCTTTGTATTAGGAAGGAAGCTGCTCACACCAAAGGTATACTAAACAGCACATTTTCAGAAGCCTGCACGACCACCCAAAGTTACCAAAACTAAAACTCTTCTGAAGAAAAACAAGCTGGCCGACCGAGAATTCCAAGACAATGAGTTGAATCACACTTATTTTATGCTTTGTTATTTTATGTTCCGTTATGAATTCTGAGCTCACTCTAGCTGCAGAAAATAAAGCCAGCGGAATAGGACTCGTCACTCCAGAGGAGCTGCCTGACTACAGGGGCAACAGCCAGCTACTCCTCTGCACAAGTCACTCACCTGGGATGGACTCTTTCTACTCAAGGTGCAGAGAGACAGAAGACACTTACATGGTCAGTACAAAGGAGTCTAACTGCCCTTGGAGAAACACAGAGGGGTACATTCCTCAGACCACAGCTCATTCTCTTTTGCATAGCAGAATACCTCTGGATGTAAAAATGAAGAGTGTCTCCAATTTTAACCCGGAAAAAAGAGAGAAAAGTACCCTGGGTATCTTGCGTTTGTGAAAACAGGGAAAGTGCCAGAAAAGGCAAGAGAGAACCCAGGTCATTTACCTGTTAACCTGGACTACTGTTACCTACCTAACAGGACTGCTATGGGAATGATGTGGAATCCTCCCAACCCAGTACTCCCTAGCCTCATTGAAGGAAGAGTGGGATACAAGCACAGGGGAATGTGGGGATATGCAAAGGCCATGCCTTGGCCTGGGGAAAGCCCTGCAATCCAGCTTTCAGTGCCCTAAACCTTGC
Source organism: Heteronotia binoei (assembly GCF_032191835.1). NCBI lineage: Eukaryota > Metazoa > Chordata > Lepidosauria > Squamata > Gekkonidae > Heteronotia > Heteronotia binoei. Next base: position 183,426,381 of record NC_083224.1, on the reverse strand, counting down.
ACAAGTGTTTTTTTCTAAAACGGAGTATAGATGTATAAGCCATCCTAAACTGGAGAAAGCACAGCAAACCTTCTGATTTAATGTAAAGTGCCATTTATTTTATCTCCCCATGATGAAAATATTGAGTTTTTTTTTCCTTTTAAAAAAAAATTGCACCATCAAAATGCTTAACACATTCTCTTTAAACTCTCCCCAACACACACACAAAGAAAAAAACCCTAAAGCGCAAAAAAACAAAAGAAAGCAAGGAACGTATCCAAAAAAAACCCCTTTTAAACTGTAGAACGTCCTACTAAATATTCTTTTTTTTAATTTAAACAGAAGCAGAGAAACATAAAATAACCCCCCCACATACCCCCAACAAAAGCCTCACTTTTCATATGTTATGTCAAAAGCAACAACAACAAAAAAAGTACAGTAATTAGATCGCGTGATCCCACTGGTTCATTGACAACTTTTAACTCAAACACTGAATATTATACATTCATATCCTCGGGAGTTACTCAATTCGATAGACTGCGACTGCACCCCCACAGAGGGGGGAAGGAAAAGAGAATTATTAGCGGTCAAAAAACCGGACGCCACCTACAAAAAAAATGCAGCTGCAGATTGCATTTCAAACTCTAATTTGCAAAAAGGCTGACCAAAAGGCCCATAAACTGCCTGTGAGATTTGCACAAGGAAATCTCATCCATTTCCCCTTGTTAAGACTGCTGGCAGGACTGGAAGATGTTTCTCAATATTCGTCAGGAAAGAAGAGATCCGCAAAGGCCCTTCCCAACTTTTTACCGCTGGCTGCCTCAGCGTCTAGATGAAGACGGCAGAGGCCTGTCCTGGAGCGCCGCAGGAATCGCATCAAACTGAGTAACTCCGAGGTTAAAAATTAAAGGCCTTCAAATGTTTTCTTTAAAAGATGATCATGGTTGAGCCACTTGTACTATATAAAGGAAACAGAAAAAAAAAAAGCACAATTCATTACGTTTTATTTTCTTCCGACACCCACAGGTCAGCAGCATAAAAAGGGACTTGACAAAGGGGAACAGATTTCCCTCCCCTGCCCCAAATATGACCTCCCCGGTAGTTTCTCCTGGAAACTGCCCTTTTTGTCTAAGGTGAAGCATTCGTAACCATAAAGACTTACAGGTTCTGCCTGTTCCCAGCCTTTCAGCTCCTAGGAGACAGCAAGCCGGGGAGACTGGGAAGGGCGGGGGGGGGGGAGGAGATGAGCTAAGAGAAAATTCGGGGGGGGGGGGGCTTGCAATGTCCCCAGAATGGAGATCACTCCAGAAAATTCGGGGAAAGGAGCTGCTCCTCAACCTCGTCCAAGCTTCAGGCGAACCACGGTCTTTGTTTTAGCGTAGGGGTTGTTCTACAAGGGGCAAGAAGGCATCAGGAAGTATCAACACTCCCCCCGCCCCAATCACATAAGCGATTTAGAGAAAAAGAAAAGGTATGCAGGCTTCTCAATAGAAGAAACCAAACTGTACCTCTTACGTTTCGGCTCAAAGGACAGAGAGGGCTCTATTGGCTGTCTTGAACCCCGGGTCCAAGCAGACCAGGGCTCTGACCATTTCAAGCCATCCAGGGGGCACAAAAACAAGGCGGGGAGGGGGGGGGGAAGCCACAAGCTTTCAATTAGTTATTAATGTTCCCTCAACACCTTTGGGAAATGCACTCTGAAAATATGGGGAGGGAGGCAGAGAAAGGAGTAAACCTCTGGCAAGCATGCTAAAGATTTTTGCCTAGGTAGAGAAGCTGGCCAGCAAACACACCCCCCCCCAAAGACACACACTCCCCTCCTCCCGAGACAAAGCTGACTGTCAGGTTTGTTTTGGTCAAGTTTCACTGAGGGCTTGGGAGCTGAGATAGCCAGCTGCACCAAGTACAGGTGTAGAGATGCCCACAGGCTTTTCCGCCTTCTGAAGGAAGGCAGCTGCCAAGCCAGGCCCACAAGATGGCTCTGTGAGTCATGGAACAACCATTTCTCTTTGCAAGATGCTTCACGTAGGCATCCCCGAGCCGGTTTTTGTAACTCAATGAGGAACGGGCAGGAACAAGCACACCAGGCTACCGCAGGAACGGGTAGCTGCTGCGGCATGTGGTAAAAGCTTTCAACGCACTTTGACTCCTGAGGCTGCCTCCGCCTAGAAGAGTACAACGTGCCTCACTACAAGGGGCGTCCTGCAGGCAGTTCGTATCTGATATGTTCACCTCCAAGAAGGCAGGTTGGAGGAACAACTGTGACGTTCAAAAACTGTGACATCCAGGGGTGGAATTCTAGCAGGAGCTCCTTTGCCTATTAGGCCACGTACCCCTGATGTAGCTAATCCTCCTGGAGCTTCCAAGGCTCTTTTTTGTAAGCTCTTGGAGGATTGGCTACATCAGGGGTGTGTGGCCTAATATGCAAAGGAGCCCCTGCTAGAATTCCACCCCTGGTAATGTCTATTTTGAAAGACCCCGCGGCGCACACAAATGCCTGCTCAGCCTCTTGGTCACGGCTTCGTTTACCTTCTGGAGTGAGAGTGGCTAACTGAGTGGTATTTTCTCACTATTCCTCTCCTATACTGGAACCAGTTTTTGTTTTGTTTTTTCAAAGCATGCTCCCCAAAAAGCAACAATATAAGAACATTCCGTACAAGAATACTTCGAGAAACCCACTTGAGGTTTTTTTTTAAAAAAAATATTTAAATGGACAGGGGAGAGTGAACTGGCTCTTACTGATGTCCCTCCCAAGAAGTTATTACTGGGCATCAAACCGTAACCAAGGATGGTGGAAGGGGAGAAAAAAGGACAGTTGTAATTAAACTGGATCAACTCCAAGCAGGATTAGGGACTTTGGGGGTGGGGGAGAAATGAAACCCCAACCACCGTTGAAGTCTGCCACAGTCAAAACTCCTGAACGGATCCCTGCCTGGGCATCCCCCACCTCTCTAAAAATAATGTCTGCAAAAGACTTTCCATCTGCTTCAACCTCGGCAATGTTAAAATCTCTGCGCTGTGGAGCGTTGTGGCTTAAGAAATAGACCTGTGGTGTTGGGAGCAGCATGAATGCACTGTAAACGCATCGCATGTGCTTGGGAGAGGCACGGCAGCAGCGTGCAAAAAGGTCGCGACAGACCAACGATCTGAACAGATCGAGAGATCCTGCTCCTAGGCAGATGTGCCATGCCCACAAACAGGACATTGCTTTTCAGAGAGAGGGCAAGATCACTGCTGGGGGGAGGGGCGGGCAGAATTTACAGCCGAGATTCTCTTCCTCGTTCAATTACCCCCCCCCCCAAAAGGAATTCTGACTCAGCCCGTTCCCCCTTTGTTTCATAAATCAGCAGTATCTGTGATTTCAGAAATGCAGCGCTGTGACATGGAGCGCTGAGCAGGCAAGAACAGGAAGGAAATGGGGCTTTGAGGCAGTACCATGTGCACCCCCTCCCCACCCTGCAGATGACAGGATAATAACCACAGTTTCCAGAATGCATGGTGGTGGTGGTGGGGGGGAGAGATGGGGGGGTACCTTTGCCCTCAAGCAAAGTCCCCCCCCCCATGACAAGCGAAATTGAAGTCCCACTTCCGTGTAAGAAACCGAGTGTTTAAAAAAAAGGAAGGGAAAGAAGAGGAGAGGATGAGAAGCAGCTCCCAGCTGGCCTATCGCCCATCAAGCAGAGCTACATTGCTCACAAACTTCCTTAATCTCACGGAACTCCTGCTATCTCTCTCCCGCCCCTTTCCCTGGGCAGGCTCCAGGAAGCAACCGGCTCGAGCCTTCCTTTCCTCTGCCAACGCAGATCAAACAGCCACACCGTTGGGTAATCTGCCTACCTTTGCCCCAGCTGCTCCTTATGTGAAGGTTTCCACCCATCAGAGAGCTTCCAACCTGCCGAGGGCCCACTCCCCCCACCCCTCCAAAAAGGGAACAGGTGCACAAACAAGGCAATCGGCTTGCCCTGACAACTCCCCCTCCCCATACCTGGTGACACAACCTAACAAGGAGCAGAAGCACTTTTAGAGCACCCTCCCCCCAAGTCAGAAGGCTCTGAGCAGCGTTTAGCCTGGAGAAAAGAAAATGAGCGACAGAACGGGGACGAAACGGAGTAAGCCGGTCTCCACTTTTGCGGTCAGAGCACTGGGCGGTTTTCCAAAATGACGGGTGCTTTGCCGTTCCGGAGCACAGAGGAGAGAAGGCAGGCAAAGAAGGGCGGTTCTTTCTCCTGCTGAAGGGCAGTGAACGACGGCAGAGAAGCAGGTGCACAAGGGAGGGCAGGAGAAGAAGAAGAACAAGGCCGTTTGCTTGGCGGTCACATGGCAGTGCGGGTGGGGGTGCTGGGCTGGTTCAGTCGCAGCGTCTTACAAAGCCAACCAGCAAAATCTACCTCTTCCACCTCGGAGCGCTTGATGAAGGTGTGATTCTGAAAGCGTGAGAGAAGAGAGGGCGGTGTTAACAGGGTCAAGTATACCCTGCCCTCCAACGGTCCCCAGGGGAACCGATCAGGTATTACGTTACAGAGGCAACTGCAGGTCAGGAGAGACAGAGCTTGACTGAACATCCAAAACTACTGGAACCCTCCTACTGCTCTGAGAACAAGACATTTGTAGAAAAATAGGTGGTGGAGCTCATTAGCGTCATTCATTAGCATATGCCACCCCCCCCCAACCAAAAGTAACCCAATGCAAGAAAGGAAAGCCCCGGGAGAGCAAGGCCTGCTTGGACTGGCTAGAGATCCTGCCAGCCCATGCAGGCCTCGCTCGCCTGAGGCTCTCCTGGGCTGCCCACCCCAGTCAAAAGGCCACCCAAAATCGCATAAGAAGTGGAGAAAGGGTGGTGTGGGCTTCTCCAGGGGTTAATGCGGGTTGCTGGGTGTGTGGCAAAGCCCCTGGTGGCTGGCTGGCTGGCTGCCTGTTCTCCTAATCCAGGGTTATTGTTATACAGCTGCACCTACTATTCAATGGACAAGGTGGGGAGGAGGGGGCGCCATCAGAAAGGTTCAGGAACTGCGCTCCCATGAGCTCCTGCTGAATCTGAGGCCTGACTGAGGTCCAAGCTGGTAACAGGTAACTTTCTAAGGCAGATGTTTTCTTTAGAGAAACCCACCAAGAAAAGGAACAGAAAAGGCCTAGCATGGGCCTCAAGGAAGGGGAACGGAAATCTTGAAGGAAGGAAGGCTGACCCCCTCCTTCTGACAAAGGTGAGGTTACACAGGAGGCCCAGAGGCAGCCTCACTACACTTCCTCCCAAATGCTAGTAATGTCCAAAGACAGCCCACCTTGAGATACCAAGAAAAGGGGAGGAATGGTAGGCGAGAAATCAAACTCAATCACACAGACGAAGCTCTCTTCTCTTGCCTCCAAACAGAAGGAGAGAAGCTACTGTCTGAAGGTATGTCGAGAAAGAAGACCCAAGGCTCTCGGGGGGTAGGGGGGGCGGTGTTCTGCATTTTGACTGCCACAGAAGGTGGCAGCGGCTACAAGCATAGACAGCTTCAAGAGGGGATTGGATAAGCATATGGAGCAGAGGTCCATCAGTGGTTATTAGACACAGCGTATTGTTGGAACTCTCTGTCTGGGGCAGTGATGCTCTGTATTCTTGGTGCTTGGGGGGGTACAATGGGAGGGCTTCTAGCCCACTGGTGGACCTCCTGATGGCACCTAGGTTTTTTGACCACTGTGTGACACAGAGTGTTGGACTGGATAGGCCATTGGCCTGATCCAACATGGCTTCTCTTATGTTCTTATGACCCTCACGTATCACTCACCCCGCTAAAAAACAAAAAAGAGGAAAAAAATCCTTCAGGCATGCTTTTCAGAAACAAATGACATTGGCTAGGGGTGAAAAACACACAAATGCCACACACACACACACACACAAAATCCATCCCCCCCCCCCAAAAAAAAATTACAAACAGATTGGATCTTCCAGGACTTAAACTGGTACAGAACAGCCTCAGCACTGTCAGCAGCTGTCCAACCAATCTGGCGACATTCAGCACTGTTGGCAGCTCAGGGAAGAACAAAATGCCACTGTTGGGCTACAGACAAGTTCCATTCAGACTCAAACTGGCTGCAGCAGAAAGAAAATTCAGGATGGCTCTCTTTCACACCACTCAGTTTGCCCCCAAGGGCAAGAAACAGCTCCCTGATGAGCACGCATGTGTCGTCAAGCATGTGCCACAGCCATCGCTCTAGACGTTCACCTAAAAGAACAGGTAATGCAACAAATGGCCCTGAGGTTCCTTTAAAAAAAAAGTTTCTAGTCTACTTTTAAAACTGGTGGAGCAGGCAGGGCACACTGAAATCTCAGAGTGTGCTAAGCAGGACTTCACTGTCCAATTTAGAGCTCCTTGCATTCTCCCCACCACTCAACCCAGCAAAACAGAGCTATGAAATCTGAGAACAGATCTTCTGGCGGAAGGATTCAGCTTTTCCTTTAAGTTTTAATCTTGTCTTGGGAGTCTGTACCAGCCCAGAACATCTTAGTCACTCACCATCAGCATCTTCAGATCTGCCCGTTCAGCAGGGTTTTTAATTAAGCTGGAGGAGTGGGGAGGGAAAAGTCTGTTATTTTTTGTTGTTGTTAAAAGTCAAAAAGGTTCTTTAATGGTTGCCACTTGCACAGCTCCCTCCCCCCCAAAAAAAAATTCCCCCCCCACCCCCCCAAAATTTTGACTCAACAGTTGGGGTGGCACATGCCCCCGAGTAGGATCCAACAGACATATATTATTTGTCATATCTCATCATTCATACTAATGTCCTATATTTTATTTTCACATTTATTTTTTAAATATCTTACGTCTCACCTATTTAGGCCCATCTTGATTTTTACGATTTTTACGTGGTTGTTGTTGGCCTGCATTGTGCTGTGTATTTGGTCATGGACCGTAATAAAGCAAACTGAAACTGATCCAACAGACATACAGTCGTGTGAGGTTCATGGGGTCACATGGCCCAGGAGTAGAGAGCAGTCCCACCCACAGCAACCCCACCCCCTTCCACACACCAACACTGACCCTGTAAGGTCGGAAGAACAAGCAGCTTTGCATATAAGAAGAAGAAGAAGATATTGGATTTATATCCCGCCCTCCACTCCAAAGAGTCTCAGAGCGGCTCACAATCTCCTTTCCCTTCCTCCCCCACAACAGACACCCTGTGAGGTGGGTGGGGCTGGAGAGGGCTCTCACAGCAGCTGCCCTTTCAAGGACAACCTCTGCCAGAGCTATGGCTGACCCAAGGCCATGCCAGCAGGTGCAAGTGGAGGAGTGGGGAATCAAACCCGGTTCTCCCAGATAAGAGTCCGCACACTTAACCACTACACCAAACTGGCAAAGTGGTAACCTACAAACAGCTTTTGCTAACATCCGTGTTCACGTATACATTATGCAAATCTTTTTTTTGCAGCTTGAAAGTGGGAAAAAAATACCTCCTCTTTGGTCTGGCTACTTTAACATAATCCTGATTTACCCCAGATGGCCAAGAGAATGCACATTAGCAAGTCTGGGAAACCAGGATTGGGAAGTGGCACTCATGTGACCGTTCGGGTGGAGGCAGTCTCTGTTTGCCTAGGGCCTTCCCCTGCAGGAAAGCAAATCCTTACCATTTATTTACAAACTCTTGAAAGTCTTGAGTGAAAACCCCATTCGGCAGCTTAGGAGGCGGCTGGAAATAAAGGAGGAGGGGGGGAAAGCATAGGGTTAAGTAGGGCAGATATCTGGAAACCTCCGCTTCAGGGCGGACAACAGCATGGAAGCCGATGGGCAAGCACTGAAGATCATCTGTGCAGTCTGCATGTGGGGATGGGAGAGGACAGAGACTAAAAAAGGGAGCAGTGTAGCTAGAAGGAGCTGAGGGCTTTGGTCAAGTGCAGGGCTTTAATATCAATCCGTCCTCCAAAAGATGAGGAACTGGGGGACCAATACACTTGTCTGAGCATTCAAAAGAAGTCTTACGAGACCTTCCTCCTGGCCTGTAAGCATTCAGCTGCTGGCCAGAAAGCTGCTGCTGCTGCATGTGAACAAGATGCAACAGCTGCTGGAGAAACACAAAACCCCAAGGAGATCCTCACAAGCTTTTTGGTTGAAAACCACCAAGACTTCTTTCCCTTCTTGGCTGTAAAGAATCCTTTGCTCGATAGGCAGTTTCTGAGGTGCCAGTCACTTCTTCATCTCTAATGTACTAGGAGCCCACAATGGGTTTTGCACCGACAGACCAGCATGGCCATCTTGCTGAACCAGCTCTCTGCCTGTGCACAACTGAACCAAGGCCTGAGCCTGTCCTTCATGCTACCCTTTATCACATTCTATTTAAATACATTGCACTGATTTCCAAATACCTTCATTCTCTTTCACCCCCATCCCTCTCCACATGCCCCTTCGCACCCTCCTCACTCTGCCGCTGGTGGAAACTGCCACTGAGTTGTTGCTGACATGGTGACCCTCTAAGGTTTTCAAGGCTTGCCATTGCCTTCTTCTGTGTAATGACCCTGGACTTCCCTGAAGGTCTCGCATCCGACTGCTAACTAGGACTGACCTTGCATAGCTTCTGAAATATGACAAGACTGAGCTATCCTGGGCTATCCCTTTGCAATCCTTCTACTCCTCCCCCTCCTCATTATGGGAACTCTTCACCTCCTGGCCTCTGCCAGATTCCTTCCACTGAGAAATATGAATGTTTGCTAGGAACTCCTCTCTTCACCCTGGCGTTTCAACTGATCGTCTACAACTAACTTCTTCTTCCTCTGCTCCCTTTTCTCTTGCAGTGATTCAGATCATGAGCTGAAGGGCAGAGACATCACCTTCATTTGAATTGCATTCAGCACACAACCTCTTTTGCAGAGCAGCCCTAGAGATAACAAACAGCAGGGCCTTTTTTTTAGCAGGAAGGCACAGGAACACAGTTCCAGCTGGTTTGGCATCGGGGGTGTGGCCTAGTATGCAGATGAGTTCCTGCTGGGCCTTTCCTACAAAAAAGTCCTGCATGAAAAATGGAGATGTCAGGGGTGTGGCTGAATATGCAAATGTGTTCCTGCTGGGCTTTTTCTACACACACAAAAAGGCTCTGACAAACCGCAACTCACTACAGGACGAGCTGGATAATCTCTTTCCTACTGCAGGATGCAGCAAAATGGGATTGGCTCAGATGGGCAAAAATCAACCCTGGTTGGGGTGTTCCTTTTGTGGCATGTTTTGACCAGATGGGCAAGAAAGGAAGAGAAGCATGAGCAATAAGGGCTAATTACTGGGATTTCTCACTCAACATCCCCCCCCCCGGACTCTTTTAAAGCTATGAAGCAGAAACCTACAACAGAAAAAAAAATCACTGCATCACCAACCTCATTAACTATGTAGTCCAGCAGTTCAAAGATAGCCATTGCAGGACGGCTGTCCATCCCATGAGCTGCGTTGGTGAAGAGGAACAAAAAGCAGGGTGAATTGTCACATGTGGACATTTTTATATAAACATCAATTACCTAACAGCCTAAACTGGTACGCAGAGGAAGTTTTGATTATCTCCAATTTCTAAAACAGAGAAATGGGAATAACTGCAGGTACTGGCTGCTCACACTGAGCTACCAAATATGCACCACCACCCTGGAGCAGAACTCAGGTAGGAGGAAGGAGCTGGATGGGGGTCCTCTCTCAGGAGGTGCGGTGCAAGGTTTAGAGAGCCACAATGCTCATTGACTTCCCATCAGCATCCATCATGACATCCATTATGTAATCCAACTCTAATTGTCAGGTAATACACACATTGATGTGTCGCTTAGAATCATAGAGTCACAGAGCTGGAAGGGGCCATCCAGTCCAACCCCCTGCTCAATACAGGATCAGCCTAGAGCAGAGGTTCCCAAACCCTGGGTCCCAGAGCGGGACCAGTCCGCGGCCTGCAGGCAGCCGGGCCCCACTCCTTACCCTCCGACACCCCCTCGTTGTTGCTGCCCCCCCCCTGCCCTTTGGAGCAGCGTCGCCGCTCAGTCATACCCCCCGCCCTGCACAATAAGCCTTTACACAGCCCAGAGTGGAGCCCTTCCAGATAATGAAATTGACCTGGGGTGGGGAAGGGAGGGAGGAGGGGGGGCAAGCTAGGTAGGACACTGTGGGGGGAGGCAAATGCTTAGTTTCCTCCTCCTCCCTCCCTTCCCCACCCCCAGGTCAATTTCAATGTCTGCAAGGGCGCCGGAAAACAACCCTATTTGCTTTATTACTTTTTCCCCTTTCCTGTAAAAAAGTTTTCCCCAATATCCATGCGGTACCTTCCCGCCCTTAATTTAGACCCATCAATTTGGTCCTCGCTGTCTCAAGGTGGCAGGGAAAACATGATTAACTGAGCCCCTGGCAAGCCACTTTATAAGGCTGCAGAGCCTGTCTTGGGCTCCAGAGGTTGAAAGGCAGACAGGACTCTTCAATGACCTGCCACAGCTGTGGAGGCTGCTAGGGAGCAGGACAGGTCCCATTAATGAGAGCTGGGTTTCACAGACCTGTTCCCACTAGTGTGGTGCTTCCTTCTGGCACAAGGGGCCTTCCCTTGACATGAGAGGCTTGGAAGAAGTAAAGTGCCACTACTGGGGTTGGAGCATGTGGATCTGTACCACATGCTTCCTGGGTCTGTAATAGGGAAAGAAAGAAAGAAAGAAAGAAAGAAAGAAAGAAAGAAAGAAAGAAAGAAAGAAAGAAAGAAAGAAAGAAAGAAAGAAAGAAAGAAAGAAAGAAAGAAAGAAAGAAAGAAAGAAAGAAAGAAAGAAAGAAAGAAAGAAAGAAAGAAAGAAAGAAAGAAAGAAAGAAAGAAAGAAAGAAAGAAAGAAAGAAAGAGAGAAAGAAAGAAAGAGAGAAAGAAAGAGAGAAAGAAAGAGAGAAAGAAAGAGAGAAAGAAAGAGAGAAAGAAAGAGAGAAAGAAAGAGAGAGAGAGAGAAAGAAAGGAAGAAAGAAAGAAAGAAAGAAAGAAAGAAAGAAGAAAGAAAGAAAGAAAGAAAGAAAGAAAGAAAGAAAGAAAGAAAGAAAGAAAGAAAGAAAGAAAGAAAGAAAGAAAGAAAGGCAGGAAGGAAGGCAGGAAGGAAGGCAGGAAGGAAGGAAGGAAGGAAGGAAGGAAGGAAGGAAGGAAGGAAGGAAGGAAGGAAGGAAGGAAGGAAGGAAGGAAGGAAGGAAGGAAGGAAGGAAGGAAGGAAGGGATGGCGAGACTCAGCCCACATTATCTGGCCTGGAAAAACTTAAATATAAAACCAAATAGTATGGTGGCTGGCTGCAATCATGGACGAGAAAGCAACAGCACTGTGCACATGCTCAGAGGGCAGCAGAAAGCAATTTTATATGACAATGACATTCCCCTTCCCTCATCTTCAAGGATTCTTTACAACCACCTTAGCCAGAGATGAACGGTTTGCCTTCCCATTGACCATTAGACTAAGGAATATTTCTCTTCCAGTTAAAAGGGCACCTTCTTAGCAGGCAGAAGGCCCTGGATTCAACCTAATGGCAGGACTCAAACTGCCAGCACTGCTTGTGATAAAGCCCCTACCACTAATAGGTCGTCCTGGCGGCCTGGGCCGTGGGGAGATGCTGTGGGTTTCGCCCTCTGCCCCATCAATCACAGGCCGGCCGAAGATCGCTTCCAGTTCCTTGGCGTCGGGTGGGGGGATGGGATAGCGTCCAATCGACAGCTCCACCAGGGAGAGCCCCATGCTCCATATGTCAGACTGGACCGAATAGTGAGTGCCTTGTAAGCGCTCAGGCTGTAGAGGGTGTCAGAAACAAAACATTAATTAGGTCAGCCTCACAGAACACATCTGAAGACAAAGTTAAATGGGGCCGCTTAACATGTGTTCATATGCAAGAAAGTCACAGTCCTCCAGTTTACAAAAGCTACGCTGCTCCACCAGTTAGATATGATTCATTGCTACAAATGACCAGGCAGGTGACAATTATGGGTCACCTTTTGAAAGGTGGCTGCAGAGCCCAGCAGATAAAGAAAACAGCCTCTCTCGCTATTAGGAACCAGTAGCTAAAGTTGGATACTGAAAAGCATCTTTTGGCTCAAGCTTGCAGAAGCAAACTCCTGACAGCTGAAACTGTGCCATAGTTTATTCCCTTTACCAAGCTGCGAATGAAGGAAACAGAACACCCTGAAGCAAACTGGAGTACAAATACCTCTTCAAATCACGCCCCTCCCCCGCCAAAATCTGTCACCTAGTGGGTAAGAGATGCACACTGAAGAAGGTGAAGCCCACCCCCAAATTGCAAATCATGTACAAGAGTACAAGGACGTACGGACATATAGGATCGAGTGCCCACAAAGGAATTTGCCATAGAGTCGATGAGCTGACCGCTGACTCCAAAATCACAGAGTTTAATTTCTCCCCGGGAATTCACCAAGATGTTAGATGGTTTTACATCTGCAAGTGGATTCAAAACAAGCAAAAAAACAGAAAATGAGGGAAAGGAAAATTGTCATAGCCTGGGAAGAAGCACTTCAAGCAGCACTCTATCGAGGGCTGTACATATTCAAAGAATTCACCAAGGGCAGAGTCTGGTATTAAAAGCAAGAATTAGCTGAAACCTAATTTGATACTTTATTTCGGGGAGGGGGGTTGTAGCAGGAAGTTTGCATATTAGGCCACACACCCCTGAGGTAGCCAATCCTCCAAGAGCTTACAGGGCTGTTCTTATAGGGTCTACTGTAAGCTCTTGAAAGATTGGCTACATCAGGGCTGTGTGGCCTAATATGCAAAGGATTCCTGCTACAAAAAAAGCCCTACTTTATTCCACTTACACAAAGTTTTTCTCTTGATCAGGATTTAAAACACAAAGTTCCTAGCCCACATGGATGAAGAGAAAAACTGGAAAATATGAAGGATGCTTCTGATGAAGTCCCAGAAGCACAGAAGACTTTCAAAACATCAAGACCTTTCCGAGGTTGCATTGGGGTCACAGCTGAGGCAGAGCACATGCAGTGCACCTAGAAGGTTCCAGTTTCTATCCCTGGCACCTGTAATTACAGGACCTGAGGTAACGGGGCTGGAAAAGACTCATGCCTGAAGACTCTGGAGAGCTTTTGCTACTCAAGAGCCAATAAAATTCTGGTCTAGATAGCCAATGGTTTGTCCCTGGTTCACAGTATTGTGCTTGATATAGTCACCTTACTGAAAAAAGGTGATCTTATAAGCTGGCCAGAATCTGGAGGAAACTCTCCTTTCCTCAGTTAAATGCCACCTTTAGTTTTCTGATGAAAAATAGGCAGGAGATAAATGACGTAACAGGTTGGAAGGCCTCACAGTTCAGGGCTGAGTGTATCAGATGCACCATGTTTATTAAAATATTCATATACCACCCTCTCCTTGTGGTTCAAGACGACTTACATGTCACAGTTAAAAACATCACAATTTAAAACAACTGGTTAAATGATCAGGGCTTTTTTTTTTTTTGCAGGAACACAGTTCCGGCTGGCTTGGCATCAGGGGTGTGGCCTAACATGCAAATGACTTCCTGCTGGACTTTTCCTACAAAAAAGCCCTGTAAATGACCATCTCCTACATGTCCCCATGGGCCAACAATGGTTTTCAGGTTGCCACCTACTGCTTATTTCCCCACTTAGGGTGGCTTTCCTGGCATCAGGCAGTGCGCCCACTGCTTTCCCACTACAGTTCCCATTCTGTGAAAAGGGCTCCCCTAAGGAGATGAGAAGAGAATTGCCCTTAGAAATCTTCAGGAGCGCTCATGAGGTCACTTTATTCTCTGGGACTTTTGATGGGAGTCTGACAAGCAGGTTTTAACATTGTGGGCAGCAGGGAAAAACAAGGCCTGAGACAAAGGGAGAGCCAAATATGGAACTGTCTAAAACCAAGCCAGATCAGCCCAAGTCCATCCAGCTCGCTCAAGAGCAGAGAAGGGTCTGCTACCTGCAGTCCTTCAACTAGAGATGCCAGGGGTTGAACATGGAAGTTCCTGTATGATGAGCAGAGGCCCAGCCAATGAGTCATAGCCCCCTTCCCAAGTAATGGGTTAGATGGACCTGCCCATATATGGCAGACTCAAGTTTCTCCTTCATGCTTGTTGTTTGCAGTTCTTCCTTAAACTAGGTAGAAAGGCCAGAATTAAACTCAGAAGCAACACCCATCCTGCCCCTTTCAGATCTCTCAAGCTCCAACAAAAAGGCTCCAAGTCGCTAGATGCTCCATCAGTGCACAGAGTACCTGGGTAAGGGACAAAAGTCCTTGCAGGTTCTGGCATTCTTGTGCTTCCATGATCACTCTAAGCTCTGGAGGGAGCTCAGAGCATGCAAATAATGCCCTAAAATGTTTATGCAAAGTATAGCTTTGCTCACATTTTCACTGTGATGGTACAGACTGGGGGCAGCAGTGATGTGGGGAGAACCCCTGAGTGATAGGCAAACTTTAAGCACAGCAATGCTGAGTAAATGGTAAACTCATAATATAGGTTCCCTAGGAACAGAACGCAAAGAACCCTGGCCCATATGCTGGCCTCTCTCTCACCTCTATGCATGATTTGGTGCTTCTCTCGCAAGTAAGCCAATCCACGTAGAACCTGCAGATGGGGAAACAAAGATGCGGTGGGGAAAAGAAGGGGAAAGAGGTCAGTGAAAGACCCAGGTTGGGAAAGCAGCAGCTTTTTGGAGGTGGAAGGAGAACCACCTTGAATGACTAAGATTCTGAAGGATACAGACCTTTCGAACACCACAAGCTTTTCTAAGTGTTGGCCAATAAGCGTTGCATCAAACAGACGGTGGCATTTCCAGCTTCTCCTTAGCACCCCTGCTGGTTTCCTCCCACCATACTGGCTGGGTCAGAAATGACTGGCCCCGGTACTATTTTGTCATCTTGCCATAAGGAATGTCAAGTAGGCATGAGGAGGCCCGGGTGCTTTCCCAAGGAGGGTTCTGCCTCTGCTGTCTAAGACATCCCCTATGTGTGGCAAGAAAGGAAGCCTGTGGCTCAGCACTACAGCCGATTCCAGTCTGCATATCTGCTGAAAGGCTCTCAGCTATTGGAAAACAGCTTCCTCTGCCAGAGATCCTGGCCAGCCACTGCTAGGAAAGCCAGGACTGAGCTAGACGGACCAATGGCTGGACTTTGAGAAAGGTACCTTTGCAACTTCCAATGGAAAACAAACAAACAAACAAACAAACAAACAAACAAACAAACATCTCTCCTTTCAAAGACACTCTGCATTAGTGCCCCTAATGTTCCATGCCAGTTCTCAAAAAGCAGACAGGTCAAACAAAAAGGGGACAGAGGTGTATTCTCCAATCTGTTCTGGTGCCATCTTCAGATGCGATACAGGAGGGATTTTCTGCTGGCTCCCTCTGTCAGAGGGAGGCGCTGCTGTTAGATGAGCAGAGTCACAGGATACAGCCTGTTTGTGTACTAACTTTACAGAAAGTTGGGAATACCACCCCGCTTTGCAAGGGTGTGGCTTGGAAATATGCTTTTCGTACAAAAAACTCCTTCACGATGACTGTGAACAAACAATGTAGACTTAAAGTTTGCTCTGCCCCAGAGACTCAAAGCAGGTAAGGGGTGTTGATGAAACCAAAGGGTCTTTTGAAGCATTCAAAATGCCTGTTATTTCTGAGATAACCCTTTAGCACTGGAAGACACTAGGCATATCAAAGCAATGTACTACTATTTTCAGCACCTGAGGCCACCCAAAGAGCTGTGGTCTGTACAACATGTACAAATGCAACTCCTGTACTGGTTCTTCCAACACTCAGGGAGAGTCTGGTGGGATGTTAGAACAAGCAGAGGCAATGCACTATCAAAAATTCAGTGAGGTGTATCTATTTCTGTTGGAAGGGACGGTGGCTCTGTGGTAGAGCATCTGCTTGGTAAGCAGAAGGTCCCAGATTCAATCCCCAGCATCTCCAACTATAATAATAATAATAATAATAAAATTTATTTATACCCCACCCTCCCCACCGAGGCAGGCTCAGGGCGGCTTACAGAGTGTGGCAAAAGCCATGTTAAACAATAAAACAATTATACATTCAGTACCGTTTAAAATTACCATTAAATTTACATAATATAAAAATCTAAAATCAATCTAAAATAATCTTATCTTATTGCTAACTCAATTGTTGATGTTAGTGATGGCATGGTGTTCATTTCAGGTTTCATCTTGGAAGGCTAGCCGGAAGAGGGCAGTTTTGCACGCCCTACGGAATTGGCTAGTGTCCCGTAGGGCCCACACCTCTTCCGGCAGCTGGTTCCACCATTGGGGTGCTTTTATAGAGAAGGCCTGTTCTCTGGTTATTTTTAGTTTGGCCTCCTTTGGCCCAGGTACTTCCAGAAGGTTTTGTGAGCTGGATCGCAGTGCTCTCTGGGGAACATATGGAGAGAGGCGGTCCCTAAGGTAAACAGGTCCTCGGCCATATAGGGCTTTAAAGGTAATAACCAGCACCTTGTAACGAACTCGGTAAATAACTGGCAGCCAATGCAGTTCCCGCAGCCCAGCCCGTTTTTTTAATACAATGCAAGGCAGACGCATACTCACCGCTATGCTGACTTTCCCCAGGATTTCCTCTGGAATTCTTTTGGCTTCTTTCAAAACCTGATCTAGGGAGCCTCCATCCTGAATTTGGGAGGGGAAAAAAATACCAGAATGGCTGACAGATAGGGCCACAAAAACCTCCCTGTTTGATCCTTATAATTCATTTTTTTGATTGATCTGTATGAATCAGGGGCAATGACCTCTCTCTGCCAGGCATCTAAAAGCTAGGGAAAGGGATAGAGGCAAGCAAATACACCATTACACACCAGCTTCTGGTTTGTAGGGACAGCTCCCCCTACAGTGACATAGCTTGTGTAAGGATGAACTGCCCCGCAACAGCAAAGTCACCTTGGCACCAGTGTTCCCTCTAAGCTAGTTAGCGTGAGCTAGCTCACAGATTTTTAGCCTCCAGCTCATACATTTTTGTCTTAGCTCAGGAAGGATGACCCCAGAGAACAATAATTAATGCAGTAGCTCACAAGGAAGAATTTTTGCTCACAAAACTTTGCAGCTTAGAGGGAACATCGCCTGGCACACCATATTGCGGAAACCAGCATCTAATAGTGAAAGTGGCAACATACAGCCTCTCTGATCAGAGGCAGTATATCTCTGAACACCAGTCACCGGAGTGGATGGACTACAAAGGAAACAAGGTGAGAGGTAGCCTTTGGTTTAATCCAGCAGGGCTTTACTCTTATGCACCCACAATTGCTCATGGATCAGCAGACTGGTTGCCTTCTTCCTTCCTCCTTGTCTAGAACTAAATACCTAAAGGGAATTTTGTTTGTTCAGATTTTGTTCCTGGGGGTTTTGAACTCAATATTTTAAAATTCTGTTTTGCATCTATTCCCACCCCCCTGATCAATCTGGGATGGTAGGGGACACTTTCATTTTTTAAAAAGCAATTAAAATAATTTTAAAATGCTTTAAAGATGTTGCTTTTCACTAATGTCGAGTGCTTTCACACACACTGAATAATGTACTTTCAACTGGTTTCAGTGCACCCTGAAACTGGATTTTACTGAGTGAAATGGCAAAATTCCCTTGCAAACAATTAAAGTGCATTAAAAGTGGATTGAAAAGTGCATTATTTATTGTGTACTGTGAGCTGCACTGGGGACTGTGTGTGTCACATACTGGCCAAAACCCAGGAACAATCAGGAGGTACAACAGTGGGGCCAGAACCCTGTTCTTGCCCCCCCCCGCAAGCAGTAAGAATACAGAACGTAAGTCTCAGACACAGTGTTCCATCTATATCCTGTGCCAAGTAGTCATTGATGGACCTCTGCTCCAGATTTTTTATCCAGTCCCCTCTTGAAGTTGTCTGTGCTTGTAGCCGCCGCCATCTCCTGTGGCAGTGAATTCCATGTGTTAATCAACCCTTTGGGTGAAGAAGGACTTCCTTTTATCCGTTCTAACCCAACTGCTCAGCAATTTCATTGAGTGCCAATGAAAAGGACTTCTTTCTCTACTTTCTCTATCCCATACATAATTTTATAAACCTCCATTGTGCCACCCCTCAATTGTTTCTCCAAGGCAGAGTCCTAATCTCTTTAATCTTTCTTCACAGGGAAGGTGTTCAATTCCCTTAATCATTGTAGTTGTCCTTTTCTGAACCTTTTTCCAATATTATACTTTTTTTGAGGCATGGTGACCAAAACTGTACACAGTATCCCAAATGAGGCCACACCATAGGTTTATACAGGTGCATTATGATACTATCTGCTGTTGTTTTCAATCCCTTAATAACCCCCAGCATAGCATTTGCCTTTTTTATTGTCACACACTGAACTGACATCTTCAGCGAGTTATCTACCATGACTCCAATATCTCTCTCATGGTCAGTTACAGCCAGTTCAGACCCCATCGATGTATATTTATAGATCCAGGTGGGCAGTCATGCTGGTCTGAAGCAGCAGAACAAAGCCACTGGACATATTTATAGGTAGGCATGATTTTCTCCTTTGCTTAAGGAGAACCATTATATTTGAAAATCTCTGGCGTAAAGCATCTTCCATGGCTCCATTTTCCCCCCTAGTTGCAGAATTCTCCAGGGCTTGCTTATAACAACATGACTGAACGAGTCACCAGATGGCAGCATCTTCCCTATAACACAGGAGGGGGGTGGGGAGGCAGGCTCAAACAAATTCAAAAAAGGGAGGGGGGGTTAGAGGAATAGAAACATTCCCTTCCCTGCCAGTTCCTGCACTACATACGCGCTTGTCTTGAAGAGAAATCTGTTCAATAACAAATCTGCAATGGATCCTGTTGGCTAGAACCAAAAGTTCTGCCAACCACAGATCAAACCCCACCCCCCACCCCCCACCCCGATTCCAAGACCCTGTTCCAGCTGTCCCTGCTTTCAGATTAATGGCAATCAGACAGAACTTCTCTGCACCAACATTCCGTCTGTGGAATACCCTCCCCAGAGATGATGGTCCGATGCCCAACAGCCACTGCATTATTCTCCTGTGATTCTATCTTGCACATTGGTATTCTGCACTTACTTCAGGGATGGCAGGGTGATGTTCATGGTCCTCCCTTCCTTATTTTAGCCTCACAACAGCCCCGTGAGGTATATGAGGCTGAGAGATAATGACCAGACAAAGATTACCAAGCAAACTTCACAGCAGAACAAAGGTCTGCCAGATCCTAATCCATCACTTTAACCACTACAGTGACTGAGTTCTGCTCTAACCATTTTGCTTCTGCTTTTAATGTGTTCCCTGCACTGCAACACTGTCCTGCTTTCTTCCAACTGACAGGTGTAAAGATACATTGGCGTTTTATTTTGTTTTTAAAATGGGAAGGCACGATGTTAACGTTTTGTATGAACAAACCAATCAGAGATGTTTAAGCAAGCCCCTTTAACAGAAATATTCCTTCCACGCTGCCATGAGAAGGTGAGTCTATCCAGGACTTTTTTTGTTTAAAAAGTCCAGCAGGAACTCATTTGCATATTAGGACACATCCTCTGATGTCACCAATGGTCCACAAGGGTTTTTTTGTAGAAAAAGTCCAGCAGGAACTTATTTGCATATTAGGCCACACCCCGTGATGCCAAAAGAGCCCCGTGGCGCAGAGTGGTAAAGCTACAGTACTGCAGTCCTAATCTCTGCTCACGACCTGAGTTCAATCCCGGTGAAAGCTGGGTTTAGGTAGCCGGCTCAAGGTTGACTCAGCCTTCCATCCTTCTGAGTCGGTAAAATGAGTACCCAGATTGCTGGGGGGGGAAAGTGTAGATGACTGGGGAAGGTAATAGCAAACCACCTGTAAAAAGTCTACTGTGAAAACAATGTCATGTGACGTCACCCCAGAGGTAAAAAGTTCTTCATATTTCCATATGGTTCATCAAAATTTACCTGATGCCAAGCCAGCCGGAACTGCGTTCCTGCTTAAAAAAAAAAAAAAAAGCCCTGAGTTTATCTCAGGGTGCAAGTAGACAAACTTTGGAGATCCGTGTAATATCTCCAGATGCTCAAAAAGATGATGCTGGGGCACACCAACCTGGATCAGGAGCCTAAACTGTAGGTGGGGGGAGAGGGGTATTTTTAAACTCCTTTGCCTGTGTCTATCTGAGAGTTTATTTGCTCCAACTGGAGTTATCCCTCCAAGCTGCTATTAACTCATGTGCTGGGGTTGGGGGGGAGACAGGCACTCATAATGCACCCGTGGTTGTAATAAGCGCTGGAGGAGGAAGAGGAGTCTGAAATCTCAGTCATCACAAGCGAATTCTAGTTTACGGGTATGTTGAGGCTTGAGATACCGATGATGCAACATTAAGAGCACAGGTACAAGGAAAACAATTCCTTATTCCCCCCCCCCCCCCCAATTTGAGGAACCATATGGAAATACGAAGAAGCTTGAGAGACTGAGACTAGGACCTATCACAACACGGGCCACCAATTCCAGGCAAGCAGGTGCTTAAGAGGTGGCTTGGCACAGCAGCATCTAGGGCACATTGCGCCACACTCTCGGTCGCGTAACCAAGCCCGAGAACAAGAATATAAATAGGTTATAGGTAGGTGTGACAAAGAAGATGTAGGGAGAAGGTTAAACCGGTAGTCATTACAGGGGATAGAGTGACACATTAGAGGGCTGCAAAGAAACAAAAGAGGTGGCACGTTGGGATAACAAGAAACAAGAGTCTAGTGGAATATCGAAGACTAACACAATGCTACTCCAATGTAAGCTTTTGTGAACTAGATATTTTTCCTCAGTTCTTTTTCCTTTTTTTTAAAAAAAGGTCAGCCCACAGGATTTAAAATATTTTAAAAGATCAGCATGGCAGAAGACACAAAAGGAGGACATGGGGAAAAGAAATGCTAACAACTGGTGATAAGGAGAGCCTGAACAGGAGCAAGGAAAGCAACTGGGTGAAGAAGTCAAGGAGTCTGGAGAGGAGGGAAGGAGACTTAAAGGGAACACACTAATGCTTGAATGAATCATTCAAGATATGCAAATCTGCTGTGCCGCCAGGTATGCAGATTACGCACAGTCATCCAAGCTTGACATAGTATTCCCAACGAAACCCTGAGCTCTTAACCAATTCCCTGCCCCATCTTGGAGTGGGGTGGGGGGAGAACAGGAACCCAGTCCTCACCATGTGCTCCATGCAGATGCTGATCTCCCCATCGCTGTAGAATGCACCATAGAAGCCAACAATGTAGGGGGAGTTGCACTCATGAAGCACCTGGAGCTCACGGATAATCTGGTTTCGAATGGCCGGTTTGATCTCCAAGTGAATCAGCTGCAAAAAAAAAAAAAAAGGGGGAGGGGGGGCAGGGAAAATCAAGGTGAAGAATACTGGAATATTCCCAAGCAACACTTATTACCTCCTAAAGGCATCTCAATGGTTTGATATCCCTGGGAAGGAGGGAGGGTATACGGAAAAGAAGCATCTTAGCTATATGTGAAAGAATGAGGCAGAAATGTTGGTGTTTTTTTTTTAAATGGTGTTCTTCAAACCAGCTGATTTACAGCTACTGAAAAAGTACTACTATTGGGGAGGGGGATCTCAGGGTAGTAGCTAAGAGGCTTCACTGTGGTTACAAGAGAATGACAACCAGGAAGAAAACCTGGTTAAACCTGCTTAATTTTGCTCTGTGCATTTGCACCAATGCCAGGAGACACTTTACATGCTGCTGATTTTGCAGCTTTTATTTGAAACTGCCAGACGCCACCAATCTTTTCACGTTCCTTCCTTTTCACCCTTTATCTGTTACGCTGCTGTATTATTGAGATATTTCTTGTTTGATGTATGTGCCCGTCACCTTAAGTTCTCATATTATTAAAGCTGCCACATAAAGAGCGTGTGTGTGTGTCTATGTACCGGGTACGTGGGTGGAATAATAACCTATGCACTCTTGAAAGCCTTCAGGATCTGGTAGTTTCCAGTCAAGTTTATGTTAATGAAGAGAACTTTAACACTGGCAAAAAGCACTCTTGAGCTCTCCACCCCCGACATGATAGCTGAAGGAAACACAGTATTGAAATATGCTGCAGTTAATCTGCAGGGGCCCTGCAATTTAGAATTTATGGCAAATTATGATATCCATCCAAGAACCCCTACTACAGAGATACAGCCTAATACTCTGGGCTAGGTGAACTGCCCAGGAAACTCTCATATACCTTTCTAGCCTTAATGAGCTTTCAGCAGAGATGTCCTGATGCCTTACATTACTTGGACGTCTGCAAGGCTGAGCTGGGCAATGGAGCAAGCTGCTCAGAAGGTCTCAGAATGCTGTTTACTAGAAGGTTCTCAGAGAGAAGTCCAAGGCCTGACATCAGACAAGTATGCTTTGGGTGCTACATGCAAAACAGACCAATCTTCACTCCATATTCCCAAAGGAAAGGAAACACCCAACCAGTCTCCCTTGTAAGAGAACCTGACATGAGAAGCAGGAGAAAGGCAGGATGGTGCCCCTGGCAGGCCTTGCTCTCACCTTCACTCTTTTCCCTTCCAATGGCCACCATTTACAGAGACAAGACTAGAAGAGCACAAGAGATGGCCAGGAAAATTTCAAGCGTGCATCACAGAGCTTATTTCTCACATGTGTCATCTGTAGCAACAATACTCATATCACACTTGGGTCTCAGACAATCACAAGGTGTGCAAGCCTAATTTCTACCTTGGGGTCTAGACAGCCTCTGTGTAAAGTCCACCAGTCCCCCTGATGGCTTTGGGACCTTTATTAGTTCTATGAAAGAGCAAATAGCAGCAACTGTGACTTTTCACATCACAGCACTGCAGTTCTGGGAAAAGACTGCTCAAAGCCACCTTGCTAAGCAACAGAGGAAGTTGTATAATTTGGGGGCAATGTAAAGGACAGGGGGAGTGGCAGACTAGAGAAAAGCCTGAGCTACCATCACTTTACATTTTCACACAAGAAACACAGGAATTAAGACCTTCTAGATGCAGTCTTGATTTCTGAACACTGTAAAGTAGACAGCATGATGGCAGCTGAATTGAAGAACACCACAAACGGGGTGGGGGGAATTAGGGCAGGGGAAGTAACCCTGACACTCGCGCCAAATAAAAGCATGCTGCCACACCATTTTGTTTGGCCCACCACAGTGATTTCTAGTAACATTTTGAGGTGAGCTTCTGAGGAGCTTGAGGTATTGAAAGTCCTGCCTGGCCCTCTTCCACACTAAACAGCAAATTTAAATCAATTACACTGCATTCCAAATTAGCCATGATAGCCTCCTGCACCAGAATGACAGCACGGCACCTTAAAGACCAATAGGGTTGCTATCCATGTAAGCCTCTGTAAAACATTTGTTCTGGAGAAGCTTACATGGGAAAACTCTAGGACTCCAGCAAAACCGCCCCGAAAGTGCCACAGAACTCTGCCATGCTGCTGCACAAATGACACAGAGCACTCATGAATTTACAGGTTTACTGTACTGGCTTATCTCCTTGTTTGGCAGGTCTGTCTTGTCACTTGGCAGCTCTGTCTTGCTGATGGCACCCCAGAGCAATTGTTTCATATGTTAGAAGAGAAATCTCCCTTCTCCCCACACCTCACCTTCCGTGCCATGATTAGTCCTGAGGGTTTGTGCTGTACTTTGGTGACCACCCCGCCATTGCCAGCACCCAGCTCCGAAATCCTCTCAAAGTCATCATCTTTAAGCTCTCCAACTTTGGCTTTCTGAGTGAGAAAAGCTTCCAGCCGTTTCTTCTGTTGCTCATCCAGCTCCAGCTCTTCCAGTTTCTTTTGGAGGTCAACGAGATGCGCTCTGAAGAAAAGCAGAGGAAAGAACCATTGGTCTTCCACGGATCCCTGCTTTGCCCCTTATTGTTTCTATCAACACACTACCCATTCTGTACATGTTTGGCTCTTAACTATCCCATGCTGGCTCCTAGGAAGTATCTTTGAGCCAGGTGTGTGAACGAGGCAGCCTGTGTTTAATGGTGTGCTTAACAGAGGTCAAAAGAAGAGATAAGTAACACCAAACCCTACCCTCTGAAAACAGAAACTACAGATTCTCTCCTTGCAATCCCATGAAGGACCAAAACATGTTGCTAGGTTACTCTCACTGCTTTTTAGGGTATACGCAGAGCCAAAGTGCACCCTGCCAACCAACAGCTCTCAATTTCCTGGATTTCCTGTTGAACTCCTGGTGTACATTAATCCCTCTTCCAGACCCACATTTGATTCCCTGCAAAACAATATCTCAAAGACATCCAGCACCGCTTCCAAGGCTCTTTCTTCACGCTCACTCCCATTAGACTTCCACTCTCACAAGCCTACAGTATCGTCCCTTGTCTTCAACTGGTTCCTCCTGAAGCTCTTAGGATCCTGTCAAGCATTGTATTTCTTGGTATTTAATCCATGTATGGACTGGAAGCCATTTCCTCTCTGCCTCTAAATTCTTCTCTCTCATAGTTGCATTTCAAAGCTTATTCTCCCCCCCACTTCCCTTCCTTTCTCACCTCTTGATAGAAGATTTAGAATATGCAAGTAACGATGCTGGAAGCAAGGCGCCTCCCCCGACCAGTTCCCATCCATACATCTTATCAGAAAAACAGGAATGTCTGGGAACCGGGAGAAGTTGTAGTAACATAATGGTAGTTGATAGTACCCTTTGAACCTTTGTTGCAATTTACATCTGCATGTTATGCTTTGAAGCTATCTTTTCCAGTGCCTTTGAAGTAGCCTTTACGAGTCTATACCATGTGAAATTTTGTATCACTTCCAAGGTATCGCACCTTGGAGCAAGTACTGGATTATCAATAAAATGATATCAAACAATTGATTGGTTATTCGAAATACCGATGCTTGACATTTTGGAAGTGATCCTATTAGGAATTTAACTGAACTGGCAACTTTCTAACCGCGTGGCGGAAAGAACTCCAGATAACAGTGAATTTCCTACTTCCCCGGAGAGGAGACGAGGTGAAAGCGGAGAGGAAGAAGCTACGGTGCGGACCCCTCCGTGGCATATCTAGACGCCCGTAGAGTTATGGGGCGAGGGTCTCCTCTGTATATTCAACAATTCCTCATCACCCCCCCCCCTGAAGTTGGGAACCGCGAACTTCCACCACCCTAATGGAGGAGGCACCAGCTCGGAGGGAGGCCATCCTAACATGACATTCCCATAGGGTGATGATTGGGGAGAGCGGGCAAGAAGGCACACGAGCCGGTGGTGGCAGGGAGCGAGAGGAACCTCGACCTGAGGAGGAGGAGGAAGATGAGGTTCCTGAGCAACCATGCCCCGAAGGGGAAGGAGAAGAGCCAGAACCCGATGACCGGGGAATACTCCACAGGGTGAGAAATGAGATGGCCGAGATGGTAAGGGGTTTGAGGGATGAAATACAGGCCAATGCCACCTTCATGGCGCAAGAGATGAGGAGGCAGCTCGAAAGGGGGCTGTGGCCCGCAGATCCAAGGGAAGCCCCAATACCCCCGCTGGCGAGACAACAGCAGCTGCCGCCACTCCCTATCCCACGAGACTATGGCTGGGGGAGAGAATTGGATGCTACCTTCGATGGTGACCCCGAATACTTCTCCATCCAAGCCAATAGCTACATACACTATTGGGGAAACACCTTCCCAGATGAATTCAGCCGAGTAGACTACTTGGGGTCAAAGCTGAAGGGGGCCACCAAACGATGGTACATGAGCCTGTACGAGACCCAAAGCCCCGAGTTGGACATGGTAGCTGCCTTCCTTCAAGCCTTACTCACGCAGTACGAGGACCCGCTCCATGAAACTCAAGAGCTGACAGCACTGCGAGACATGCAGCAGGGGTCGAAATCGGTGCGTGAGTATGCAGCCAAATTTCAGGCAAATACGGCCAAAGTCTGGGGGTGGAATGAGTTGATGAAAATCGAGCCGTTCCAGAGGGGCCTGAATGTGAGTGTGTTGGATTGAGCTCTACAACAAGCCCGTCCCACCACGCTGCTGGGATGGGTGCAGCTAGCCGGTGAAGTAGAGACCAACATTAAAAGAGTGGCACTGCAACACCAACAGCAGCAAGTGAGCAAGGGAGGATGTGAGTCTTGGTCAGGAGCAAAGCCAGAGGAGAAAAAAGTTAACCCCACGGGGGAAGCCAATAAACCAGCCTCCCTGCGACGCTGCTTCTGATGTGGGGACCTGAACCATCTGGCCGCTAACTGCCCAGAGTGACCTTGAGGGCCCCCCTTACTCCGAAGCCCAGCGCACCGATGTCAAAAGAGATTGCAAGTCGCCCTAAAGAATCAGCGAAAGGGAGTACTGTAGCCGCTACTTCCATGGATGAAGAAACCATCATCATAGATGAGTTAAGTGAGATGTCCTGGGAAGATGAGCCGGTGGGAAACAGGAACGACCTGCACTGAGAGGTGCCGAGCAGCAGGTCGTGGAATTAACGGCACCATTAAGGGTGAGAATAACTGGATCTTTGTTTTTTGTCCCATTGGCTTTGTTAAATTCAAGACTAAAGCGGTTTGTCCATGTTCGGGCCCTAATTGATTCAGGGGGCACAAGAGAAATAATTATGCCCAAGTTAGTGGAAGCCTTGGGTCTCCCCAAGATCCCCTTACCACAACCCATACAATTCAAGCAGATGGACGGGACAGTAATGAAAGGGGAACCATGTGTTGACCAAACTCAAGCAGTGCTGGTGGGCATAGAAAACCACTGGGACATAGAACTCTTTGTGATAGCTCCATCCGCATCCATTGACGTGGTACTAGGAGTGGGGTGGTTGGCGAACCATGAACCAAACATTAAATGGGGAGACCAGACCATAGACTTTACTGATAAAAAATGTGAACACCACCAGTGGGATAAAGCTTGGGGTTCTGACCCACCCCCTAGGAATGAGAGATTGTGCTTAACGATAGAAGAAGTATGCTCCATCCCCAAGGAGTACAAAGACTTGAAAAGGGTGTTTAGTGAAGAGGAAGCAAACGAACTTCCTCCCCATCGGGACACTGACTGTGCCATAGAACTGATTCCAGGGCAAGAGCTCCCTAAAGCTAAACTTTACTCCATGGGATGGGCAGAAAAGGCTGGATTATGCACATTTTTAGACAAAAATTTAAAAAGAGGATTCATCTGACCGGCCACCCCCCCCCCCCCCCATGCAGCCTCAGTACTATTCAGAAAGAAGAAGGATGGTGGGCTCCGGCTTTGCACGGACTTTCGAGGGATTAATGGAATTTCTACCTCAAATGTCTATCCCATACCTCTAATCAAAGACCTTCTGAGTACGGTGTCTGAAGGGAAAATCTTTACCAAACTAGATTTACGGGATGCTTACTTCAGAGTGCGCATAAAAGAGGGAGATGAATGGAAAATCGCCTTCAATAATCTCATGGGACAGTTTGTTACCTAGTCATGCCGTTTGGATTACAAGGGGCTCCAGGAGTTTTTATGAATTTTATAAATGAAGTACTACGTAAGTACTTATATAAAGGGGTCGTGGTGTACCTGGATGACATAATTATTTATTCAAAGGATTTACAATCTCATGTAAAGTTAGTGAGGGAAGTTCTAAGTACTCTGTACGAACATAAACTGTAAACTAAGTTGTCCAAGTGTGAGTTTCACAAAACGGAACCTGACTACCTAGGATATAGAGTATCCGGGAAAGGGTTAGCCATGGACCCTGCCAAAATTCAAGCAGTGCTAGATTGGGAACCCTCGAGGACATGTAGACAGCTCCAATCATTTCTCGGTTTCGCAAATTTTTACCGTAATTTCATTCAGGGCTTTGCGCTGCCCCTGACGGACCTCCTCAAAACAAAAGGGAAAGGCCCGGAAGCAAAGAGACCAGGGGCGAAATTAGAGTGGACAGCCAAATGTCAAGAGGCATTTAATAAACTGAAAAGCCTATTCACTAGTGAACCCATTCTCAGTCACCCAAATGAGTTAAGACTTTTCGTGGTTGAATGTGATGCTTCCGATGTCACTGTGGGAGCCATTCTGATGCAACCAGATGATGAGAGGAGGCTAAAACCCTGTGCCTACATTTCTAAAAAATTCTCTCAGGAACAACGGAATTGGTCCGTGTGCGTTAAAGAGGCATTTGCTGTGACGTTTGCATTAAAGACCTGAAGGTCCTGGTTAGAGGGAGCCAGGGTCCCTTTTGAGATTTGGAGAGATCATAAGAATTTGGAAGCTCTCACAGGACGCAGGAAGCTGAGAAACAAATTTGATGGGCAGGATTTTTCACCAAATTTGATTTTACTTTAAAGCATATTCCGGGTTCCAAAAACTTTTTAGCAGATGCTTTGTCTCGACTTCCCCAACACAATATCCAATGGGAAGAAATTATTGACTCTATTATCTCACCCCATTATCTGGTAGGAGCAGTAACTACCAGGTCTAAAGCTAAGAAAGAAAATATCGAGAAGTGTGTGTGTGTGGGGGGGGGTGAGAGACTGATTGCTGAAGTTGAAAAGGAGGGAGATCAGAAACCTGATGGGGTCGTTAAGGGAGAAGGAGGATTCTGGTACAGAGAAGGAAAACTGTATGCGCCAGAGAGCCTCCGGAAGGAGGTATTACAATTTTGTCACTGTAGCAAACTTTCTGGGCATTTTGGCTATGTAAAGACCTTACATCTGGTGAATCAACAATTTTGGTAGCCATCCATGAAAAAAGACATTTCAAATTATGTGGCCACTTGTCCAGTGTGCATAATGGCTAAGAAAAGAGGAGGAAAACACCTGGGACTGTTACAACCGCTGGAAACTGCAGACCGGCCATGGTCAGTGGTCTCAATGGACTTTATAGTAGAACTCCCAGTATCACAAGGAAAAACAGTGATTTTGATAGTGGTGGACACTTTTTCGAAATAGCCACACTTCATCCCATGTGCCCAGTTACCTACTGCAAAAAAGCTAGCCTACTTATTTTTCCAGCATGTGGTTAAACTACACTCATTCCCAGACAAGGTCATTAGTGACAGAGGGCCTCAGTTCGTTGCCAACTTCTGGCGGGAATTTTGCAAACTAACAGGTATGGAGCAGGGTCTGAGTTCCGCGTACCACCCTCAGACTGACGGACAAACGGAAAGAGTGAATGCGCTCCTAGAACAGTATTTACGGTGCTACGTAAATTACCAACAATCCAACTGGGTAGATCTGTTACCGTTTGCGGAGTATGGATATAACAATAGTGTGCATAGCTCCACCAAAACTTCTCCTTTCAGGGTGGTAAATGGTTATGAAGGGAAGCCCTTTCCACTATTACTGGGAGGAACTACCCCCCCATTACCCTCTTCATTTGAACATTGGTGGGGGAATTTGGGAAAGGTATGGAAAATAACACAAGAGAACTTGGAAGCGGCTAAAGACACTTACACGAGACATTATGACAAAAGTCATGATGCAGTGTGGGACTTTAAAGTGGGGGAAACATTTTCCTTTCAACTAAGAACTTACTTATGTCTCAACCTTCCAGGAAGTTAGCCTAAAAATTCCTGGATCGGTTCAAGATCAAGAGAGTCATCAATAAAGTAACAGTGGAACTATAATTGCCAAAAATGTTTAGTAAAATCCACCCTGTTTTTCATTGCAGTATACTACGACGGGATCCTGGAGCTACTTCTTGGCACCCTCGACCACAAGCTCCACAACCTATCCAGATTGGGAGTCAGAGTCACTATGAAGTCAAAGAAATTTTAGATGCAAAGTTAAAGAGAGGGGTGTTGTATTTTTTAATCAGATAGAAACATTTCCCACCAAGCCACGATGAATGGGTGGAGGCTTCAAATGTACGAGCAGCAGAGTTAAAGAAATTTTACAAATTGAATCCGAATAAACCCCGGAAAAAGTCTTAGGGGGGGCAGTATGTCAAGCATGATATTTCTGGGTATTGACTCAATGTATGGACTGGAAGCCATTTCCTCTCTGCCTCTAAATTCTTCTCTCTCATAGTTGCATTTCAAAGTTGATGCTGGAAGCGAGGCGCCTCCCCCGACCAGTTCCCATCCATACATCTTATCAGAAAAACAGGAATGTCTGGAAACCGGGAGAAGTTGTAGTAACATAATGGTAGTTGATAGTACCCTTTGAACCTTTGTTGCAATTTACATCTGCATGTTATGCTTTAAAGCTATCTTTTCCAATGCCTTTGAAGTAGCCTTTAAGAGTCTATACCGTGTGAAATTTTGTATCACTTCCAAGGTATCGCACCTTGGAGCAAGTAATGGATTATCAATAAAACGAGTTTTTGTATCAAACAATTGCTTGGTCATTCG
Source organism: Heteronotia binoei (assembly GCF_032191835.1). NCBI lineage: Eukaryota > Metazoa > Chordata > Lepidosauria > Squamata > Gekkonidae > Heteronotia > Heteronotia binoei. The sequence goes on along the minus strand of NC_083224.1, from coordinate 183,396,205 downwards.
AAATACTGATGCTTGACAGATCCATCATCCCATCCCTTGCCTCTTGTTCACTCTTTCCTGATTAGCCCATGCCACCTCCCCATCGACAGCCTCCCAGTTCCACACAATCACCTCTTTCATCCCCTTCCTGACTTTGCTCCTCCTAAACATCTCAGCTCCATTCACCCCACTGACGACATCCTCCTAGCTATTAAACTAGCTCCATACACGTTGGTGGAGATGTGATGGCCCAAGAGAAAAATGGGTGGGGCATGTTTTTTCTCTCTGGACAAATCCCCCCCCCCATTTTTTTCTAAAAGAAAAACTGGAAAATTGAGGATCGATAAAAAAATGTTCCTATGAAATATTTTCTCTCTTAGAATCACCAAAATTCTTCCATAAAGATAGTTTCTCACTCAAATTATACAGGATGAAAAAGTCTGATATAATTAGTGCAGGCGCTGGGGGTTCTGCTGCCCCAGGAAGAGCCCCACCCCTGACTTCCAGTAGGGTGTGTGGGGGGGAACTGTGGCAGTGGGCTGCTCAGATATTGGCTCTGAGCACACTGGCTGTCATTGCTGCCCCCCTGACCTCGCTCAGCCTTCCCGGTCCCAGGAGGGCTGAGCACATTCATGGCTGCAGCAGACGTGTTCAGAGCCTGGCTCCAAGCGCGCCCAATGCCGCACCACCCCCCTGACCCCACCCAGCCTTCCTGGGACCCGGGAAGCCTGGGCAGCATCCAGACAGCAGCAGGCACATTCAGAGCCAAGCTCCAAGCGTACTTGCTGCCACCATGGTCCTGATCAGCCTTCCTGGATCTCGGGAAAGCTGAGCAGGGTCAGGGCAGCAGTGAGTGCACTTAGAGCCGGGCTCTAAGAGCACCCACTCCTGAAGCACCCCACTGCCCCACTCAGCCTTCCTAGGGTTGGTAGGAGTGGGCCAGGGCAGGTGGCGGCTGCCTTTGCATTCCCCAGGTCTGTAGCACAAACCTGGTGAATGAGAAAGTGGTGGGGCAGTGCCTGAGCACTGCAGTCCTTGGAGCCTGCAAGGCTCTAAGGAGTGTGCTGTGCAGGCGCTGCCCACTTTTGCATTCCCCAGGTCTGTACAGACTCAGGGGAAGCGAAAGCAGCCTGGCAGCGTGTGAGCGTCATGGAGCCTGCTTTCCACTGGGGAAGGCAGGCTCCAAGGAGCACACATGTTGCATGTGGGGGAGACGGGACACCTGGTGGCACCCCTTAGACCAGATCACGCCCAAGGCTGCTGCCTACTTGGCCTACTCCCACGCACCGTGCGTGGGTACAATGCAAAAACTGATTTCCCCCCCTCTTTGAGAATGAGCGAAATGAAGGCCAAGATTTAACTCAAAATGTGGAGATTTCCACTTAAGCAGCTGAACAGCATTACATAATTCATATGTATACCATAGATATTTACAATATTTTTAAGATTTTACGTTGCTCAACGATTTTGTCAATAATTAATACCCTACAATCTGTGTAATAATAACTTATAACAGAATTCATTTTTTTCAATGTCATAAAGTTCAATATCCAAACAAGTTGCTAGTCCTACCCATTGCGACTGTATCTGAATATTTATGTACAAATCATAATACACTCTGTTTTGTTTACTGCTGAATTTATTTAGTACCTTCAGCTTATTTTCCCCTACCTCTCAGATGGCAAAAATTAAGATACATGTGCCAATGTATGTCAGGCAATGTCAGACTGTAACTCTCGAGTCCTGGGTAGATTTGCAATTTTTCTCTATGACACATTAATATCTTTAATTCCATAAATATGCCAGATAGTACATTTTTATCTCCTAGGTTACAAACGATGCACTGTATGTTGTTAAATCACTAAAAGCAGCATGGGTTTTTAGTATATTACCACATATATTTCAATTTCTCCCTAAAATTTAGTCCCTGCCTTCAAAAGTTCCAGAAATTCTCTTCAGTCATATAATCCTTTGAATGTCCACCTTTCCCCAAGTTCTCCGTCCCCTTGTGTTCCCTGCTCTCTCTTGCCAATGCTCTCCAGAGCCATACGAGAATTCTTGCAAATGGCAGTCTATCCACTGTTTCTGATGTACTCCCCACTCGTTTCAGAAATTAAACCCATGTTAAAATGTCACCAGGTGGGAGAAAGCACAATATTTTAATAAATCCCTCAAACCTTTAAAATGTAAGCAGGATTGTGCCTGTGGCAGTAACAGACCTTGCAGAGTAGGTCCCTATCCAGTCTTAAAAAGGGTACTATGGACAATTTCAGCTGCGGACTGGATGAACCAGGCTAGCTTGGTCTTGGAAGCTATGCACGGTCAGCCCTGATCAATATTTGGATGGGAGACCACCAAAGAAGTCCAGGGATGCTATGCAGAGACAGGCAATGGCAAACTACCTGTCATTTTCTGCAACTTGAGAGCATTTGCCATCATCATGTACCATTTCATTTTGCAGAGCAAAAAGTGGTGGCTGAGAATTTTTATCCCATTGCTTTTAACACCATTAATATCCCAGGTGCTATTTTTGTGACTGCTGCTGTGTGCCGTTATTTTTAATACAGTATTTTTATCTTATAAAATCACAAACTTTCATGGGAAGTCTCACAGGGTGGAAAGCCAACACATGCATTAGAATTATTAATCCCCTCAGCAAAAAATACAGAAAAGGAGGAATGGAAAAGAAGAAATGGATTGAAAGTTCCAAGCCACAGCCAACACCAGGTAGTCTTGTTTCCCAGTCCTAATTCAGCTCTTCCCTATACACCTCACTGACTCCTTGTGGGTTTATATTCACACACTATTGTTCCCACTCTATAATCCTAAACTTACTGCATCATTGATTGGATGTCTTATGCTGTATGAGAACTGTATGTTTTTTAATTCTGAAACTGTAACTATAGACTAAGCAAATTTTAAAAATGCCTCTGTACATAACACTTGCTTTTGCCACCCCAAGCTGTTAGCTTCCTTCTTTTTCCCATGCCCAACCCTCATGTAACATAACTCCCCCTGCTCCTTTCTTACAAGTCTCCTCAGGTAGCCTCCCTAGTCCACAGGGGGTTTTGGCTGTCTAATGCGTCCCCCTCCATAGACATCTATTTCATTCCATTAACAGATGTCTCCCAGTCTTAGCTGTTCCTCAAAAGTACACTTTGTCATGCACACCCTCCACCAACCTGTCAGATTCCTGTATTCCTCCCCCAATCCCTTATATAGCCTCCTTTAGAAAACCTGCCCTCAAGAGAAGCCTTTAATCTCCCCATTATTTCCCACCCAAATTCATTTGCTGGTAAACTACTCAGGTTTCCACTCCTATTCCAGGTGTTTATTTTAACTAATCCCCTTCCTGCACTAATAGGTTCTGTCCCATGGCCTTCCCTCTCTATCTCAGTCCAGAAGTAATCAACACCCACCTTAAATAGCGGTACTGATATTACAGTAAGAAACACCTGTAATACCCATCCACAACAAAAATAATTTGGAAACCATTAGAACTTATTTCTGTACCCCATTCTGTTGTCCCATTTCCTCCACCTGCTTCCATATACTCATTCCTTCTTCAAGTGTCTAGATGCAATCCCATATCCCTCCCCAAATCCAGCATCAATCCCTTACCTTTCTTCCAATCCTAAATATTAAATAATGACTAACAGTATTAATAATGATAATGAAAACATAATGATGGGAACCCTGGTTGGGTGGAACAATGGCATAACAATGTTTTAAATAGAATTCTAACATGAATACTGATAAATGCTCTCTTTAAACTTTTTCTTCGAATTCCTTATATGCACACACCTCTACTTTTAAGAGTCTAATATAATTCATCCCCACCACACACCTCTCTCCCTCCATTCCATACATCAATATCCCCTCTCTAAAATGTCTAGTTCCTTCCCCATCTGCCTTCACTATCAAGAGCATCCTCTTGCTTCAGGTTCATTATTTCCACTGTCTTCCTCCCTCCAAAACCCTCAAACATCCAAACATTTATTAGCAGCAGCAGATATATCCATATTAATGTGACAATCCCAATAACACAAAGAACACTGAGACAAATAAAACACCACAGCACCCTTGAAGACTTACAGTTTCTATTCCCCCCAGAACTTCAGCATGGTGCAGTAGGCAGAATAGCACACTATGCTCTGGGAGAGCCAGGTAATCTGTCATGGAAGCTTACTAGGTGATTTTGGGCTGGTCACTTTATCTCAACATTACCTACCTCACAGGGCTAAGGTGGGACTAAGGTGGAGGAGAGAAGAACAATTTAAAGAACTTCAACTCCCCAATGAACAGAATGAAACATAACAAAATATATGTTGCGGCATATATCTCACTTCCTCAGACACAAGGCTCACTGCATATGAAGAAGCGAGCTCTAGCTCACAAAGGCGAACACTGGAATAAAATGTTGCAGGACTTCAAGGTGTCATAAGACTTTTACTTATTTCGACTTTAACAGACTTTCAAGGCAACACATCTGGAATCGTTATTCATTATCAGCTGCTTTGCTTTCCATGATAACAAGAGCCTCCTTTAAGCTCTCTTCCCTTCTTCTAATAGCACATGCCCCATCTCTCCCTATTGGCAATATTAAGGAGAGCAGCAATATTATCCATAGTATCAATATGAATATCAGTAACACAGCCAAAATAAACATTACTAATTATGGATCCTCGAAAGCAATAACAACAATATGAACGAAAAGATATATAATGTGAGTAATCTAAGAACAACATCAACTGTAACAGTACGAATACAATTAATCCAAATGATGTTTAATATTAACAGACAAGAGACATTCATATTAATATGTATAATATGTATAATCAAGAGACTGTGGCCAACAACTTAATAACTTCAACATTAATAACAGCATCCACGATGAGTGTTTATAATAAACGTTCCACTTTATTTATGGCTCCCCCAGCCCCCTGCCATTCGGCTCCCGCCTGCCCACGCCACTCACTCAGAGCCGTCGCCCTCCCCACCAGTGGGGCTGGGTCCTTCAGCGATGGTAGGGGTGATGTTGAGGGCCGGCGGTACCAGTTTCCTTTTGGCCGGCATGGCGGCAGCAGGGACAGCGGCTGCCTCTCCTTCCTCTCGCCTAGCGAGGGTTCCGCCTCACCAACAGCAACGTCGCCGGCCTCGTAGTCATCGCCCGGCTCGACCCGCTACGCCAGGCCGAGGCTGCGAGGCCTAGTCCAAGTGCGGCCCCCGAGGGAAAGGGGAACGAGGGAGGGTGAAGGAGGGGGCGTGGCTGGCGCTCGCTCGCGCACGAGCCCCGGTCAGGATGCCCCCTGATTGGCTGGCGGGCTGAGCTCCTGGGCGCGCGCCCGGGAAGCCCGTTCTCGATAGGTCCGAAGGAGGAGAGGAAGGCGCGGCCGAGACAGGGATGGGTTGAATTTTTTTTTCCCGAGCTCCTTCAGGAAGGGGGGTGCGCGCGCTAGCGCGCGAGCTAGCGAGCGAAAGGTCGCTCTCGATTGGCTGAGCATCCGATGTTCAGGTGCAAGCGCGCAAAGGAGAGGGAGGGGGCGGGGAGCGCGCGCCCCTGAAGAGTTTCTCGTCCTCCTTGCTCGCGGCTAACTCCTGTGAGCGCGCGACGGAGCGCTGAAGTGAAAAGGCTGGTGGCGCGCGGGAAGGAAAGATGGCTTTATTCTGAGGGGGGGAGGGGGGGCTGAGGTAAAGGCAGCCTTTTCCTACTGGGCAAAAAGAGATATTGGGGAAAGGTTTTATTTTATTCCCTCTCAGAAGGCGTGTGGTGGTCAGAGAAAGAAGAGAGCTCTCGCCTCTTGAGGATGTGCAGAGGGCCTTTTCAGTTTTCATGTAGCACTCTAGAGTGTTGGATGGACTAGTATCTGACCTGAGGAAAGGATCTTTGTCTCTGGAAAGCTTGTTGGTTCTACTGGACTCGAATATAACTGGATTCCATATTGTATTCTTCTAACAGAGGTTATGGGGGCTGGATCTGACATAAATGAGACTTTGTTGGGCCGTGCCATGTGTATACCTAGCTAAAATTAGGTAGCTGAGATATGAACTTTATAAAGCACACAGACAAAAACAATTTATATATATATATATATATATATATATATATATATATATATATATATATATATATATATATATATTAAAACCCTTAAAACATGCTTAAAACATTAACACTCATTAGTCTTAAAGGTGCTTTCTTTGTATCTCTTCCATGGGATCCAGGGAACTTGGCAAAAGAAGCTCTGGCTCTTTCCTTCCTTCCCCAGGGGCCCAGGAGGGACGAGAGCCTCAGCCAATAGAAGGAAGAGAGGCTTGGCTCAGTAGCTCTGCTGTGAGATTGAGAGAGCCCCAAGGGAGGAGCCTCAGCCAATGGAGAAAATAGAGTTTTTGTTCTGTAGCTCCTGTGTGATTCAAAAAGCCTTGCAAAGCAAGCTGTTATGCAGAAGGAAGTAGATGCCAGCTCAGGGACCTGATAGCAGCCCTCTGGGGGCCTGATTTACACCCCCCCGGCTGCATGTTTGACACCCCTGTTCTACATGGCACTATTGTTCAATTAAAAATGTGGCATCGGTTGAATTTCATTTATTTTAAATAGGCATAGTGGATGGTGAAGGACGCATTGAGGGCCCTAAATGTGCCAAAGCACAGCAAGCAAAAGTTTTAAATAAACTGTGAAATCACTAACTTTTATTTTGTATTATTTCTGACACACCCACGGTACAGTTACAGTAATCGAGATGGAAGCTCCTTTGAGGAGATGCATATAAGTATCTGCTGGTGAATAAGTACAGTTGCTGCTTTGCCCAGTGCTGCTTCCACAGACAGTAGGGTTGTACAGTATGTGCCATGATGAACAGTGGTCCACAAGTACCCCATGAGGACTTGGGCAACTGTTTCACTCAGACATGTTTTCAATGTGGCATAGTGGTGGGATGGCAGCCTCCAGATGTGATTTGGGGATCCCCCGGAATTACAGTTTATCTCCAGACTACAGAGATCAATTCTGGAGAAAATGGATGCTTTGGAGAGTGGATTCCGGCATTTTACCCCCCCCCCCCCCTTGAGGTCCCTATCCTCCATAGGCTTCAACCCCAAATCTCCTGGAGTTTCCCAACCTGGATCTGGCAACCCTACCCTCTTCACCCCTCATGGTGGCCAGCAGGGAGGGACCTAGCAACCTCAGAATAGTATCTAGGAGACCTAAGTTCAAAATCCCACTGTGCAATGGAAGCTTGCCGGATGACCTTGAACCAATCAAGGGTGGTTGTGAATGAAGTGAGCTGCCAAGGGTGCCCATGAGGGATAAAGGCAGAGTATAAATGAAATAAATATATGAAATAAATAAATTATATATTCAAAAATTGTAAGATCACAATTTTTTAATCTTGGCCATTCTTCATACACCTATAAACATAGTTTTGACTATTCAAAAAATAAGCATATCTCTATACCTGGGTTCAGAACGTAGAAAAATTGTAGCATAGAATATCAGACACCAACAAAATTATGGTTCTTTCTGAAAAGGGGATTGCCAAGGTCACTGCTATTTCAGACAATACAAAATACGACCCTATTTGAGTATACCAAGATTGAGGGTAACTCATTTTTCCAGTTTCCAGCTACTGTGGTTCTTGTGTAGACAATATTGAAATTAATTCAGCCCGTGAATTACTTGCTATACTATCAAGTCCAAATTCTAATAAAAACATTTCTGGGGTAAATGCCAGGGAAAAAATTGTTATTTGGAATATGTGATCCTTAATCTGACACCAGAACCTTTGTAAAACAGGACATGACCACCAGCAGTGAAGATGATCCACTATTTGGCCGCATTTTTTATTACAGTGCAGACTTATAGAAGGGTAAATACAATGCACCTTGGTGGGGAGATAGTACCAACATGTCATCTCATCAGTTTTATTATTTGAAATTTAGTAGGAAAAAAATGGAGGCCTAATTGAACAAGAGTTCCAAATAGTTGGCCAGTCTGTGTCCATAATTCTGTTAGCACAGTCTTGCTGCCGTAATGGCTGATAGGGCAAAGATTGTGAAATTCTTGTTGGTAAAAGCAATTTGTAAAGGTTCGGAACTAAACCTTTGTGAATCACCATTTATTGCCAATTTCAACATGTTCTCAAACTTAGTTAGTTGCCTAGCTATAGTCTCTCTTATAGGAGGGGAGGTAAAGGCATGCAACAAGTGAAAATATCTGTACCATTTTATAAGCACTTGTAATTGATTTTCCAATTTTACTTTAACAATTTTTTCCTTTTCCGCTAGATCTGCAATTCTTTTTATACCCTTTAGCTTCCATTTTGGGAATATAATCTGCCATCACAGTCCACATGTCCAGGTACAAACCAGTTTTGACCATGAGAGGAGTAAAACTCCTGGTGCCAATTGATATTGATGTTTATCCCAAATCCATATAATATTGTTAAGAAAGGGAGAGGCTTTAATCAATGAGGTTCTCTTATGAGATAATTCCTATAAGAATTCCTGACAGGTAGTCCTGTCCTCTATTTGTATCCTCTGTTTGTCCTCTATTTGTATCCAGTGTTGGGAGATTTGCCATGAGTCCTCTGTTTGTATGAGTCCTCTATTTCTATCCAGTGTTGGGAGATTCACCATGTAGTACCTGAGTCATTGAAGCTTATACAGATGCATCATAATATTTTGATGATGATGATATTGGATTTATACTCTGCCCTACATTCTGAATGTCAGAGCGGCTTACAGTGTCCATTACCTTCTCCCCCCACAACAGACACCCTGTGAGGTAGGTGGGGCTGAGAGAGCTCTCCCAGAAGCTGCCCTTTTCAAGGACAACTCTGCCAGAGCTATGGCTGACCCAAGGCCATTCCAGCAGCTGCAAGTGGAGGAGTGGGGAATCAAACCCGGTTCTCACAGATAAGAATTTTACCAGTTCAGGTACTCTCAGCATCTTTGTTGTGCAAAAATTCCCAGGAATTATTTGGGAAAGATATGAGAGTAAAAATCAGTGTGTTGATATGTCCTCTAGTTGACCAACAGGATAGTTGACCTTTATATTATTGGCTTCCGCTTCCAGGATACTCCGTAGGGGTTCTCCAGAAGCATTGGATATCTGCTGTAGCTACTGGTCTCCTGAATCACAAGGCACTGTGGGGGAAATGGCAGATTTCCATGCCATTCTCCCTCCCCACCCCACTGCTGCCATTTGGAAGCATCTCACCCGCTGTGCTGTTCCGTTCCTTCTTTTCCTCCCTTCTCCATCCATCTGCTGAGCACTCTTATCGCACCCCGTCCCCATGGCAGCCAAACACCTCTCACAGTGCAATCCTAAGCAGAATTATGTCTTTCTAAACCAGCATTTGATTTCAGCGGATTTAGAAAGGTGTAACTCTGTTTAGGATTGCACTGTCAGTTGCTTAAAAATAGAAAGAACCACAAAAAAACAAAACAGTCCTTCGTGCTTGTTTCTCTTTGTGGCCAGCCTGCAAGAGACAGAACTGGATTTGAAAATAGACTGGCTGATTGTGCACATACACGTGTGTGAGAGAGACAGCCACGACACCATTATGAAAACTCTTGTATCTCTTGTGAAATGAGCTCTTATCTCCATTTAACATGTATTTACCTCTGTATGATGTATGCAAAAGCAGAAGGTTGGATAAGGCTTTGTTTAAAAATACTTAATATTTCTTGTTGGAAAGGCATCTCTGAAGCCATACACATGCTACTGGGGGGACGGATGTACTTTATATCCTGATACACTCCTGTCAGTTTTGTTTGCTTCTCTGTCTTCACTGCTGACCACCTGTCATCTTTCAAAAGGTTTTTTTGCCTCTTCAAACATCTCTGACCCTTCTCGCTCAGGTTGCCAGCCTCCAGGTATAACCTGGAGATCTCCTGCTATTACAATTGATCTATAGATGATTAAGATCAGTCCCCCTGGAGAAAATGGCTGCTATGTAGGGTGGACTCTGTTATTATACCCTGATGATGTCCCTCCTCTCCCTAAACCCCACTGTCCCCAGGCTTCACCCTTCAGATCTCTAGGTATTCCCACCCCAGAGCTGGCAACACCACTTGTGGCCTCCTATACTTGGAAGCAGCTCCCAAGGTCCCACAGATGTTCTGCTTCCTTAATTGGCACTCCCCAGTGCCCTTTCTTCTTGTCTGTCACTTATGTCTACAATCCCCTCTCCTCTCAGGCCCCATCTGCTGTCACTCGTTACTCTCACTATCTTTAAATCCTCAAAACCCACATTTCTCATGAAGTCTTGGGCAGAATCCTGTAGCCTGCATAGAACCATTAGGGTTGCTAAGTCCAGTTCAAGAAATACCTAGAGACTTTGGGGGTGGAGCCAGGAAACATTGGGGGTGAAGCCAGGAGCAAGGGTGTGACAAGCATAATTGAACTCCAAAGGGACCGCACACCTTTTAAATGCCTTTCCTCCATTGGAAATAATGAAGGATAGGGGCACCTTTTTGAGGGCTCATAGAATTGGACCTCTGGTCCAATCCTTTTGAAACTTGGAAAGTACTTTGAGGAGAGGCATTGGATGCTATGCTGAAAATTTGGTGCTTCTACCTCAAGAAACAGCTTTCCTAGAGCCCCAGATAACCGTGGATCAATTCTCTATTATACCTTATGGCAGGGGTGGCCAATGGTAGCTCTCCCCCGGGATGAAAACATGAGTTGTGTTTTTTAATCCAAGAATTACTGGCAAAAAAGAGATCTGCCTACCAAGCACATCTTGCTCAGCCCTCCTGTCCTGGGAAAAAAGCAACCTTTCGCGCTGCATGTAGCAACCTCCAGCGCAAGCTTCGAGACATTCAGAACGAGTGGTGGACCAAGCTTGCAGAGAGAACCCAGCTGTGTGCAGACACTGGTGATTTAAGAGGGTTCTACGAAGCCCTGAAGGCAGTATATGGTCCATCATATCAGGCTCAGAGTCCCTTGCATAGTGCAGACGGCCAAGTGCTCCTCACAGACAAGGCATCCATATTGAACCGGTGGTCGGAGTATTTTCAGGTTCTCTTCAGTGCCAACCGCGTAGTTCAAGATTCAGCAATCCACCTCACCCCACTTCAACCGGTGAAAACAGAGTTGGATGAGATCCCCACCCTAGAAGAGACTGTTAAAGCCATCAAGCAACTGAAAAGTGGCAAGGCAGCAGGAGTTGATGGAATTCCACCAGAGATCTGGAAGCATGGGGGCACAGTACTACATAGCTCACTTCACAAAGTACTTGTCACCTGCTGGGAACAAGGCAAATTACCACAGGACTTTCGTGATGCAATCATCATCACCCTATACAAGAACAAAGGGGAAAAGTCAGACTGCTCCAACTACCGGGGGATAACCCTGCTCTCCATCGCAGGCAAAATCCTTGCCAGAATACTCCTGAACAGACTGGTGCCCACCATTGCAGAAGAACTCCTCCCAGAGAGCCAGTGCGGCTTCAGAGCTAACAGGAGCACCACCGACATGGTATTTGTTCTCAGGCAGCTCCAAGAGAAATGCAGGGAACAGAACAAGGCTCTGTATGTGACTTTTGTCGACCTTACCAAAGCTTTCGATACCGTTAGCAGGAAAGGCCTGTGGCAAATCTTGGAACGTTTAGGATGTCCCCCAAGGTTCCTCAGCATGATCATCCAGCTACACGAAGACCAGCGAGGCCAAGTCAGACACTGCAACGACCTCTCGGAGCCCTTCCCAATAGGCACAGGTGTAAAGCAAGGCTGCGTTCTCGCGCCAACTCTCTTTACGATCTTCTTTAGCATGATGCTTCAAAGAGCCGCAGTAGATCTAGATGAGGACGATGGTGTCTACATCCGCTATCGCACCGATGGCAGCCTGTTCAACCTGAGGCGACTAAAGGCACACTCCAAGACAATGGAAAAACTCATCCGAGAGCTACTGTTTGCTGATGATGCTGCACTCGTCTCCCACTCGGTATCAGCTCTGCAGCATATGACGTCCTGCTTTGCAGAGGCTGCCAAGCTATTCGGCCTAGAAGTTAGTCTGAAGAAGACAGAAGTTCTCCACCAGCCTGCACCCCAGGAAGATTATCACCCTCCCTGCATCACTGTGGGTGAATCAGTTCTGAAGACAGTCCAGCAGTTCAGCTACCTGGGGTGCATCATCTCCTCAGATGCCAAGATCGACAAGGAGATTGACAACAGGCTGGCAAAGGCAAACCGTGCATTTGGCCGACTGCACAAAAGAGTGTGGAGCAACAAGCATCTGAAAAAAGGCACAAAGATCAATGTTTACAAAGCGGTTGTGATGACAACCCTCATCTATGGCTCCGAATCGTGGGTTTTATACCGTCATCACCTGCGACTCCTTGAGCGCTTTCATCAGCGCTGCCTTCGCACCATCCTCAACATCCACTGGGGTGACTTTGTGACCAACACTGAAGTCCTCAAGCGGGCAGAGGTTACCAGCATCGAGGCACTGCTGTTGAAGACGCAGCTGCGCTGGGCAGGGCATATTTCTAGGATGGAAAACCACCGCCTTCCCAAGATTGCCCTGTATGGCGAACTCTCCACCGGCCATCGAAATAGAGGGGCACCAAAGAAGAGGTACAAGGACTCCTTGAAGAAATCCCTTAGCACCTGTCACATCAACCATCACCAGTGGTCTGACCTAGCCTCAGATCGCAAAGCATGGAGGCACACCATCCACCAGGCTGTCTCTTCCTTTGAGAACGCACGCATAGCTGGTCTTGAGGACAAAAGGAGATTGAGGAAGAATCGCACTGCTACAGGACCAACCCTAAATCAGACTTTTCCCTGCAGCCGCTGTGGCCGGACCTGCCTTTCCCACATTGGTCTTGTCAGCCACCAGCGAGCCTGCAGCAAACGTGGACTATTGCACCCTTCTTAAATCTTCGTTCGCGAAGCCAAGCCGAGAGAGAGAGAGAGAGATAACTAGGACACCTTTTGCATCAGAATTTGCACACCACTGGTCTTGTGTCCCTAAGGGTCATGGAGCAGAGATTGCTTGAAGGAGCACAAAAAGGATGGAAAAGAAATAACAACAAATTAATGGAGAAATAGGTCTTTATGATAGTTATTAGCCTATTTAGCATAGGTAGCCAAGAAAGTAATTGTCTCCTATGTAAAGTCCTCCCAGCTGCCTGAAGTAAAAGAGTGGTATATGTGTCTGTGGGATTATATAATTTTCAATAAAATAGTGGATGTTAAGAGGTTAAATGAACATCTTATGTCTGAGTTAAATTCCTGAGTAAGTGGTCCCCAGCTCCGGAAAAACTTTTAAATGCAGATTCTCCATATTCTTTTAGTAATTATCACTATATCACATTTATTTTGCTAATGTAATAATTAAGATTTGTGTAAGGTAGCAAGGGTAATTTTAATTCTGTAGTAGTTTTAACTTTCTCATTGTTGATGTGTTGTTGTTTTTAATAAAAGTTAAAAAAAGATATAGCATATATGAAAAAGATTAGTCTATTAGCAACCATTGATCTCCATGTTTCTGAGTAGCGCCCAAGGAAACATACATCACTTCTTAAGAAAACAAACCAACTCAGTAAATCTCAGCAAGGCTTTTTTGGTAGAAAAGGTCCAGCAGGAACTCATCTGCATATTAGGTCACATCCCTGATGTCACCACTGTTTCACACAGCTTTTTTGAAGGAAAAAGCTCAGCAGGAACTCATTTGCATATTAGGCCACACCCCTTATACCAAGCCAGCCAGAACTGTGTTCCTGTGAATTCCTGTTCAAAAAAAGCCCTGAATCTCTGCACTAACCCCCACTCCCAACCTCAACAACATTTTAAAAGCAATGATCAGAAGAACAGCCTAACATAATATCAAAATGGAAGCCAAAACACAAATATTGCACTGCAGGTTCAACTAGATCAATACCAGCAGAGCCCTCCCCAATAAGAATGATTAATAAATAAGCTCCTCACAGGTCAATTGTTCCCCTACTCATGACACTTGTGAGAAAGTACTGAAAAAAACTACTGTGACCTTGATGGACCAGGCTAGTCTGATCTTGTCAGATCTCAGAAGCTAAGCAAGTTTGGCCCTGGATAATACTTGGATGAGAGACCACCAAGGAAGTCCAGGCTCACTACACAGAGGCAGGCGATAGCAAACCACCTCTAAACAGCTATGACTTGATGGCAAAAGGGGGGGACGTAGGGCTAGAATTCTAGCAGGAGCTCTTTTGCATATTAGGGCCCACCCCTCTGATACAGCCAATTTTCCAAGAAGTACAATAAAACAGCCTTGTAAACTCTTGAAGGATTGGCTACATCAGGGTGTGTTGCTCCTGCTAGAATTCCACCCATGGGGGCACACATCTGCTAGGTCCCTTTGAGGAGGGCAGGTGTGCTCCCCTGTTTTGGAACCGTCTGACTTGATATGTGCTTGGACAGAGCCATTTCCAAACAATTAGGAGATATCTACAATAGTAAAGAAATGTTACCACACCTTTGGACCTGGTCTTGTCTTCTCTCAGTCATCCAATTTATTTATTTATTTAAATTTGTATCCCGCCCTTCCTGCTGAGGTAGGTTCAGGGCGGCTCACATGGTCATGCGTATGCATGAATATAAACATAGAATAAAACAGTAAAAACAATTTAAAACATAGAAATTGACATTTCATTTCAGGTGTTATGATCTTAAGTGTGTTGTCTTGCTATTCCAGCTAGGTGTTCTCCGTAAAGCAGATCTTAATGGCCCAGATGTTCTATATGGAGCAGATTGCAAGAGGTGGTCCAGATATTTTTCGGAGACTGTAGTAGCCAATGATCTAACTTGCAAATACCTGGTGGCTGGCCATTCCATTAGGCTAAGCCCTGGTGGAAGGAGAGAAGGAAAGAGATGAATCCAGGCTGAGGACAAAGAGTTGAAACAAGATTTACAGCTAGCCTCTGGAATAACCCAGGCTTAGGTTTCCCAAATATTTAGATTGCTGTTTTGTTAATTTGTAAGCAATGCTGGTTTAACTCTGATAATGTGAGAATTGCTCTTTTCTGAGGCAGAAAGGATAACGTTGCTTCTGTTTGAGACCGAGTGGCATAAGAGGAGCTCACTGGTTTCCACACCGGCTCTCTCCCCCATCCTTCAGGCCAAGATCCAGAGTTCAAGGTGGGGCAGGTACAGGATCCTCCCTTAGAAAGGAAGCCCCTCCCAGAGAACAGGTGAGTAAAACAGCTCGTGATCCAGGTGTGGCAGGTAGAGGAGCTGGGGCTGGGGTGCAAGGGGCAACACAGCAGCATGACTGGCGCCACCAAAGCATGGTTATGCAACGCTCTTGATAATTACAGTCCCATGTCACTGAGCACGCAGACTTCTCAAATGATAGAATGCACCTGCCCCAAGGTCTAGCTAGGGTTGCCAATTCTGGCTTGGGAAATTCCTGGAATCTTGGGAAGGCAAGACTTGGGGAGGAGAGGGACATAGGGATGCCAGCCTCCAGGTGGGACCTGGGGATCCCCTGGAATTACAACTCACATTCAAACTTCAGTTCCTCTGGAGAAAATGGCTGTTTTGGAGAGTGGATTCTATGGCATTGTAGCCTACTGAGGTCTTCCCCAGGCTTCATCCCCAAATCTCCAGGAGTCTTTCAACCTGCCCTCCTTACCCCCTATGGCTGCCAAGCTGCTGCCGGGGGTGGGGGATCCCCTGGTTTGAGGGGTCCCAACCTGCTGCCATGGAGCAGGCCACCAGGGCGGATCCCTGCCCCCAAAGAGCCCCATCATCGGGCAACATTCCCTGCCTGATGATGTCACTTGAAAGTGACATCATTGTGACAGGCACATCGTGCAGGGGACACTCTAGGATTCGTCGTAAAACTCTATGGTACCCCCCATGGTGGCGGAGGGACTTGTCAACCCTATTACCCCCTCATCTACTGCCAGTGGCTGGGGTATAATGCTATAGATTCCACCCTCCAAAGCTGCCATTTTCCTCAAAGAAACTGGTGTCTGTAGTCTAGAGATCAATCATGATTCCAAGAGAACTCCAGGTACCAAGTGGACACTGCTGACCGTAAAGTCACCACCCCCATCTCCTGCGAAGGTTGAAGAAGAGGAAGGAACAATGGGGAGGTATGATAGAGGCTGTGTGGGCCTAAAATGAAACTTTGAGACCAGGTGAATGGGAAGTGAACATAAGAACTCTGCTGGATCAGACAAGTGGTTTATCTAGTCCAGCATCTTTTCCTGCCATACCAGTTGCCTTAGATAGCCAATAAACAAGGCATAGGTGCCAAGGCCCTCTCCTGATGTTGGCCTCTAGCATTGGAATTCAGACGGTTGTTGCCTCTGAATATGGAGGTTTCCTTCCTCTTCATGGCTAGTATGGATCTTTGATGGACCTCTCCTCCATGAATTCAACTCCCTTTAAAGATCTTCTGTGCTTATGGTCCTCACTACCACCACTAGGAGTGATTGCAGTTTAATTACGTACTTATTAAGTAACAACATATTTTCTTTTTGTCTGTCCTTCCCCATCAACATTGGGTGTTGAGTTTCAGTATTATGAGAATGGTTGGCCCTAATAAAAGGCATTACGTTAATTTTGGTTTTTGTTTCCACGTTTGCGTGGGCCATTTCAACTTTTCTCTTATACCAAGTTAGCCGTTTGGCCTACTGTCAGTTACTGGCAACCTTGACTGATGTCACCTCTCAGACAGGGTGGGATCTTTCCCTGCCTTGCTGCCTGAGATAATGGGGGACCCAGCTTGATGTAGTGGTTAAGAGTGGCAGACTCTAATCCAGAGAACTGGGTTTGATTCCCCACTCCCCTCGCATGAGGGAAGCTGAATTATCTTGGGTCAGTCATAGTTCTCTCAGAACTGTTCTCTCAAGAGCTCTCTCAGCCCCACCTACCTCATAGGCCAAGGTGTCTGTTGTGGGGAGAGGGAGCGAGGAAGATTCTGAGACTCCGAGTGAAGGGTGGGATATAAATTCACTTCTCCTTCGTCCTCTCCTCCTCCTCCTCAGGACAGGACATGCTCTGTTACTGACCTGTAGCCCTGTTAGCTAAACTCCCAAGCGTTATAGGTTATCTCACATCGAGTTTGATCACTCTTCTCTTTCATTGTCTATCTGTGACTGAACAAGGTCATTCCCAACACCTGCTGTCTAGCGGGAATTGTGAGAGATAGAAGCTCAGAGCCTTGCTAACATTGAACTTTAACAATACAGCCCCTCTTGAGATCATTAGGAAATTACTAGTGTTTAATAATGCTATTTATGGTCATGAAGTTCTTCCCGCCCACCCTCTTTCTTGAAAAGTAGGTAAAAGTTCATGGTGACACAGCCCGAGATAGGACTTTGCACCTATGGGCACCTCAAATTAGAAAGGGGGGGGAGCAGGGGACAGAAGCAATTTAGGTAATGGTTACCCAGTCTGGCCCAAGTCTAACAGCCTACCTGTACCTCTTTCCCCAGGCAGCTGTCAGTCTTTGCCGCATTGGCGAATCAGAAGGGAGGAGGGATTTCCAGCCCCTGACGCTATTTTTGCTCAGTTGGAGCTTAAACTTTGCCACGCAGTAGAAAGAGGGTTCAGGGCAGAGAGATCTCAGGGAAAAGGTGCCCCGAGTTCTACAAAGGAACATTTCAGCTAAAACCCACTTGGCCACAGCACCCTGAAGGAAGCAAGGTTGCCAACAGCCAGGGTGAGTCTGTGCATATATTTATTTGGGGCAGAATCAGTCATTTCTTCCTGTTTCGTTCAGCAACATAGCCCGTCTTGGATTCCAGTCCAATACAAACAAGAGAACAAAGGTCAGGACTAGGAATAGGGCAGCTATGGGGCAGAGATAAGTCTAGTGAGGGAATGTTTTAACAAGCAAGACACCAAAGGTTTGCCAGTCATCACTGATTAGAGGCCCTTGTTCCAGTATTTTAAACCATTTTTTCCCAAAACTGGGACCCACAGAGATTTATATCTTCATATGTGCGTGTGAATGGAAAAGAGTTTGCTACTTGGACTGAGAATTGCCAACTGTGGCCTTGGAAATTCCTGGAGATTTGTCAGCTGTGCCTGTGGAGGGGAAGAGGTTTCACTTAGAAACTGTGTTATGCCATGGAGGCTGCCCTCCTCCAAAGCTGCCATTTTCTCTAGAGGAACTGATTTTTGTAGTCTGGAGAGGAGATATAGTTCTGAGAGAACTCCAGTCCCTGCCTGGAGGTTGGGAACCTAAACTCTGACTGAGACTTGGAAGTAATGCAGACCTAGCCATGGTACTGGAATGTGGTTTCAGTTTGATAATTAAGTTATTGTAATTATTATAATTATAAAATGTGTTTTTATCTTGAATGAATCAACTTTTTTTTTAAAGCAGGAACACAGTTCCAGCTGGCTTGGCATCAGGGGGTGTGGCCTGATATGCAAATGAGTTCCTGCTGGGCTTTTTCTACAAAAAAAAGCCTTGAACAGAATAATACACTCCATTACCTGAAGTGTAGTGTAGCACTTTTCTAATAAGATAAATTATATCAAAAGAGAGCTGGAAAAGGTATGACAAAAGTGCAACCAGAGTGACTGAGGGGTGGATATAGGGTTGCCGGCTCCGGGATGGGAAATGCCTGGAGATTTTGAGGGTGGAGTCTGAAAAGGGTGGGGTTTGGGGAGGGGAGGGACTTTTTCAATGGGGTATAGTGCCATAGAGTCCACCCTCACAGGCAGCCATTTTCTCCAGGTGAACTGATCTCTATTACCTGGAGATCAGTTGTAATTTTTTATAAGACTTTTAAGGTTTTTATACATTAAATAAAAAAGAAGGAAAAACAAAGGAAAAGAAAACAACAACAAGAAAAAAATAGAAACTAATACAGTTGAAAGCAAGAAAAAGGAATAACATCTGATTTTCTCTGCTACAGAACGCCATACATTTACTTACTACAACCTTATTCCAAAATCAGACCAAGGGGAGTATATCACCTTTCTGTGTAAGTTTGTTATCTTTGCCTTTTAGTTTTCAAAACCATAAATCATCACATCATTTTTTTTAAGGATTGCCAGGTCCAACTCAGGAAATACCTGGAGACTTTGGGGGTGGAGCCAGAAGTGAGGTAGTGACAAGAATGACTGAACTCTAAAAGGAGTTCTGGTCATCACATTTAAAGGGACCACATTACTTTTAAATGCCCTACTTCTATTGGAAAGAATGTAGGATGGGGGCACCATTTGGGGGTTCATAGAATTGGACCCCTTGGTCCAATCTTTGAAAGTTTGGGAGTTTGTTGAGGAGAGGCACCAGATGCAGTGTTGAAAATTTGGTGCCTCTGCCTTGAAAAACAGCCCCTCCCCACAAGCCCCAGATATCCATGGATCAAATTCCCATTATTCTCTATGGGTACTGGTCTTTATAGGGTATAATGGAGTGGCCAGTGAACATTCAAACCCACCCTTTGCTTTCTAATAACCCGGAAGCGGGAGAGGGCCTTCAAACCAGGGGATCCCTTGCCCCCAACTGGGGGTTGGTAACCCTTTCCCCCCTCCTTTTTATGCAAGAAGTCAGGGCCAGATTAACTATTAAGCCAAGTAGGCACTGGGCTATGGGCCCCCACGTCTTTAGGGTCCCAGGCTGGCTTTCCAGCCTGCATGCATAGCCAGCAACTGAGCCACTCTTTGCCCAACTTGCCCGGTGTAGCTGCTGCTGGCATTGTCGCCAAGTTTGCCTCTCTCTGCCTCTCCCCCTCAGCTTTGTCAAAGGGGCTTTTGAGAAGGTGCCTGCAGGCTGCATTGGGGTTCACTGGTGGTGGGGCGGGTACTCCAACTCTGAGATAATCTGTGTGGGCCCCCCTGAGATTTTGACTGCGTAGGGACCTCCACAGGGTTTAATCTGGCACTGCTTTTAGGAAAGTGCTTGCAGGCTACAGCAGGGGCTACAGGTGGCAGGGCAGGCACTGACTCTGAAATAATTTGTAAGGGGGTCCCCGAGATTTTGACTTCCTAGGAGCCTCCACAGGGTTTAATCCAACACTGCAAGAAGTCTATAAAAAGGAGATCACTTGTAATTCTTGAAGATTTCCAACTACCCCCCAGAGGCTGGCAATCCTAGGGTGAGATCACCTTACATAAGAGGAGAGGCTGGGGTGTCTGGGGCTTTAGTTCAAGAAAAGGATGGCTCTGGAAGAACATGAGGTTTATAAAATTATGTACAGTGAAAAGAAAATGTCTCATAATCTTAGAACTTGGAGGAACCCAATGAAGATGATGAGTTGTCTGCCCCTGGCCCAAAAGAAGCCAGGCTGTGTATGACGAGATCCAGGGCTTTTTCGGTGGCAGCACCAGAACTTTGGAACACCCTCCCAGAAGCCATAAGGGCCCTGCGGGATTTGTCTGCGTTCCGCAGGGCCTGTAAGACCGAATTGTTTAAACAGGCTTTTGCGGTTTGATTGAAAAAGGGCTGCCACCGGACATCCTACAGAATGCTGGCGATCATAGTCGAGAAGTCAATACTGCCTATACTGGACTGAAATAGCGCTATAGAATGGTTTTAAAGTTGATATATGTAAATTATGTTTTTTATATGTTTTATTGGATTGATTGTTTTTATGATGTTGTAAGCCGCCCTGAGTCTGCTTGCGGAGAGGGCGGGATATAAATGGAAAGTAATAAATAAATAATAAAGCACTAGATTCAGGAAAGGTAAAAGGAGGTACTTCCTGAAATGCATAATGATCTTGTGAAACTTTATTGCCACACTAAGGGTCATTAGCTTCAATGGCTTTAAAAGAAGATTAGAGAAGTTTACAGAGCTAACAGCTTCGAGAAGTTTAGCCAACACAGGTAACAGCTAAACAGAACCTGCATGGTCAGAGACACTTTACCTCTGAATACCAGTTGTTGAGGGGTGACCATACGTGGAAGCTTTGCCACTCTATACTGTGTACTACAGGCCTTCCAAGAGCCAGGGCTGAATTAACAATTAGACCAAGTAGGCACTTATGGGCCCCAAGCTGGCTTCCCCACCCCCGTTTCCTCCCCTGCTTGCAGCCCTCCCAGGCTCCATGCGCAGCCAGCAACTGAGCTGCTCTTTGCCTAACTCGCTTGGTGTGGCTACTGCTGGCAGTGTCACCAAGTTTGCCTCTCTCTGCCTCTCCTCCACAGTTTTGTCAAAGGGGCTTTTGGGGAAGTGCCTGCAGGCTGCAGCGAGGGCCACAGGCAGTGGGGCGGGCGCTCCAACTCTGAAATAATTTGCAAGGGGCCCCAAAGATTTTGACTGCCTAGGGGCCTCCACAGGGTTTAATCCAGCACTGCCAAGAGCATTGAAATACTGGTTTGAGCCAGCAGATATATCTTATGTTATTGTTGTTGTTAGTGGCATATAAACATAGCTAAGAGTAATTTTTTTAAAAGTAACTTCAAAAAAGAGATCCCAATCTAGGAGTGTAAAATGTAAAAAGTGTTTCTGAGCATGTGCAGTGTGCTGAACTCCCATAATTAATTATGACCTTACCCACTTTGAAATCCATGGGTTTGGATCATCCGTTGAAGGTCTGGATCGTCACCTTTCAGAGTGTTTTTTACATGTGATAAGAGAGTAAAATAGTTCCCAACTACATGCCAAAGATATCAATTTCTGATAGATAAAATTATTGTTTCATCTCTGACAGACATTCATAAGCCACCATGTTTACAAGGCAAGGTTTATGCTGGCTGTCTTGAAAATACAGGTTATGTGCGGTGATCTTTTAATAATGCTCATGTATAAATCTTACATTGTTTTAAAATCCTTACCTGTGATTATTATGATATTAATAATTGTGTTGTACTTTTTATGACTATGGGATTGGATCCAGATTGGCAGAGCATTTGTTTGGCATACAGAAGGTTCCAAGTAGGGGTGTGCAAAAAAAAAAATTTGGAATTAATCTGATTCGGAAATATACAGGACCAAAATATTTGGAATACCGTATATTTCCGAATACCGGTATTCGGAATAGCCATATGTACGAGAGATATACGGCTGTTTCCGAATATAAGGCCCAATTATATCCTATGGGCCACTGAAATCAATAGCAAAATAGGGTATATTAGAAGCCGCTTGGAGGGGAGGGGGTTTGAGGAAGCGCCCCCAAATTTGCAGGGAACCTGCAAGGGACTCTCTCCTACAAACCCCCCAAGTCCCAAAAAGATTGGTCCAGGGGTTCCCATTCAAGGGGCACCCAAAGAGGGTGCCCCTATCCCACCATTATACCCTATGGGCCATTGAACTCAATGGCAACATAGGGCATAATCAGAGGCTACTGGGGGGCAGGGGGTTTGAGGGAGAGCCCCCAAAACTGCATGGAACCCTCAGACTCCAAAAATAGCTCTATAAAAACATGAAAGTGACCCACCCTACACAGCCCACGCACCAACCCCCTCACAGAGATAATTAAAAAAAAACCAAAACGTGACAGAAAGAAACAACTTTTAACACCCCCCCCCCAAAAAAACAGAACCAGGAAAAGAGACAACAGGACAGGATGCAAAACCAACAACAACAGATCCAAACAAATCCAACTGAGAAAAGGCCAACAAACTCAACTGTTAAAAACTGAACTTTTTAACAATAAAAATTAAGCTAAACAGCACCCCCCCGAACCAGAAAAGAAAAGGAACTGAAGCAGCACAACACAGCAGCAACAAATGAAACACAGAATCCTTTTAAAACAGTAAAAAAATTGACTTTTAACAATACAGGAACTTAACCAACCCCTCCCCCCCAAAAAACCCTTCACCCTAACCCCAAGAAATCCAAGCCACCCAAATCAGGAAAAGTAAAAGGACACTGTACTTTTAAAAGTCCTCTCCCTAAAGTTAGATATAGGCAAATTGGCAACCCCCCCACCCCCAGCAGAACCCCCTAACCCTAACCCCAAATAGGCTACTCACCCACCCAAATCTGGATAAGTAAAGGGACTGAGTCTTAAAAAGTGCTTTTATTTTTATCCTAACTAAAATAAAAACAAGAACCCCAAGACTGTCTTACCTTAGATGTCTTCTCCAGGCAGGTCAGGCAAGGCTGAGAGAGAGCAGCAGCAGTTGAGGCTAAGGGCCAGCGCAGCACAATCTCTCACACCAACACCAACACAGCAGCCATGGAATGGAGTCCAGCCTGGCAGACTCCTTAAAAAGGTTCTCTGGCCCTACACAGAGCATGCTTTGGATTGGCTGCTGGGGTACCTCTCCCCCTCCCTCCCTGATCCCAGGGAGGCTATGGGAGAGGCGGGAAAAGGCTTTCAAAGGCAGGAAAGGAGGCAAGCAGCTTCCCTGAGGCTGTAGAAGCACCTTTCCTGCCTTTTACATTGAGTTCTGTATACTTCTGAATATTAATTCCCGTGTAATGCCTTCTAATTGGATTCGGAAGTATACGACGCCGTATACTTCTGAATCAGGGGGTATTCGGCAGTCTATCGGTTCGACTGAACCGAATGCACACCCCTAGTTCCAAGTTCAATCCCTGGCATCTCCAATTAAAGGATCTGGCGGTAGGTGATGTGAGACCCTGGATATCTACTAACAGTGTAAGCAGTCTGATGGACCAAGGGTCTTATTCAGTATAAGGCAACCACATATGTGTTCAGTGTAAGCTAGGGGTGGCCAAACAGTGGCTTGGAAGCCACATGTGGCTCTTTCACATGTATTGTGTGGCTCTCAAAGCCCTCACTATCCTGTTGGCCGACTTGGAGAAGGCACTTCTCCAGGGCTATTTAGAAGCAGGAAAGCACAGGAACACAGTTCCAGCTGGCTTGGCATCAGGGGGTGTGGCCTAATATACAAATGAGTTCATGCTGGGCCTTTTCTATTAAAAAACTGTGCAAAACAATGGTGATGTCAGAGGTGTGGCCTAATATGCAAATGAGTTCTTGCTGGACTTTTTTTACAAAAAAAATCCCTGCATTTCTCTATTTAAATAACTCATCCAAGCCAAGCCACCTGGTGGCTTGGAGAATGTGTTTAAAGTTAAAATTGTTGTCTTTCTACCTCTCCCTCCTTCCCCCTCCCCACATCTATTTTCCTTCCTTCCTTCCTTCCATCTTGCAGCTCTCAAACATCTACCGTCCATGTCTTGCGGCTCTCAAACATCTGTTCTGTGTGGCTGTTAGGTTAAGAAAGTTTGGCCACCTTGGGCCTAAGTCCATCCATTTGGGATTGCAATTGCAATTTTTCCCCTGGGGGAGTGGAATTCCCTGCTTCCTCACCCCCACTGTAGCATACCAATCTCCATGAAATGCTGCTCTTGGGGGAATGGGGGATATTGAAAAATAATATGAGGGGTGTCTGTTTCAGGATGGGGGAATAAGTGGAAATTGCCTGTTTAAGTCTTGATCCAAACACCTTTGACCAGACCAAAGAAATCAATCTGTAAATGTGATTTCTAGACAGACTTGAACCTTTGCACCTTTCATTATATTTTATTAATAATAAACCTTGGTTGGTAGAATGTTGTGGTGGAACAGTGTCCATCAACACTCCAACCTGGCATGGTGCAGATGTGTGAATACTTGTCCTTCTTCTGCTGTAGGAGAGGAAAATTATCAGGTTCAACAGAATTACGGTTTCATTTGCCTTTTAAGGATTTGAGTGGGGAAAAGAGAAAGTGAACTGCTAGGGTTGCCAGCCTCCACGTGGCAGCTGGATTATAACTGATCTCCAGGCAACAGAGATCAGTTCACCTAGAGAAAATGGCTGCTTTGGAAGGTGGTCTCTTTGGCGTTATTATACCCATTGAAGTTAGGGTTGTCAAGTCGAATTCAAGAAATACCTGGGGACTTTGGGGTGGAGCCAGGAGGCTTTGGGGGTGGAGCCAGGAGCAAGGTTGTGATAAGCATAATTGAACTCCAAAAGGAGTTCTGGCCATCACATTTAAAGGGATTGTGCACCTTTTAAATGCCTTCCTCTACTGGAAATAATAAAGGATACAGCTGATATACTGGTTTGCAGTATTTTGGGCTCTTAGAATTGGACCCCCTAGTCCAATCTTTTTTGAAACTTGGAGGGTGTTTTGAGGAGAGCAATCGGATGCTATACTGAAAATTTGGTACCTCTTCCTCAAAAAACAGCCCCCCGAAGCTCCAGATACCCGCAGATCAGTTCACCATTCTACCCTATGTGGGAATCTGTCTCAACAGGGAATAATGGAGGCCCAGCAGACATTTCCCTCCCCCCCAATCTACTGTTGATATCCAACATTCAGAAGAACCTGCAGTAGTTCTTCCATTTGAGATAGGCCTTGGCTAGGTATGAATCCCAAATCTGTCACCTGCACACCCCATAATTAAACATTAACTTAAGTAAGGTCAAACAGTTACTGAAAAAAGATTAGCTGGGTATATGGAAGAGAGGTCTTTCTGTAGAGGTGGAATTCTGCTGGAAGTATAGAGTTGCCAGCTCTGGGTTGAGAAGTTCCTGGAGATTTGGTGGTGGAGCCTGGGGAGGTTGAGGTCTCGGTAGGGGAGGGACGTGAGTGGGGAACAATGCCGTTGACTCCCCCATTCAAAGCAGTCATTTTCCCAGGGGAACCGATCTCTTATCGTCTGGGGATCAGCTGTAATTCTGGCAGATCTCCAGACCCACTTGGAAGCTGAAATCGCTAGAAGGTGCTGGCCAAAATAAACTGAGGGATCCTTGGAACCTGACCAGATTCACTTGGGAGCCCAGAAAATTTCTCATTGTTGCAGGCCTTTTTGCAAATGCACAGTCTTTCTGTAGATTTAGCACATGCGGCATGGTGTTATAGAATCATATAGTTGGAAGGGATCTCCAGGGTCATCTAGTCCAACCCCCCGCACAATGCAGGAAACTCACAAATACCTCCCCCTAAATTCACATCAGCTACAGGCATAACCACTTTACTGCTTTGTCCAACAATTGTTGGAGTAAGTGTGATGAGATTTATAACTAAGTGTGAAGAGTAAAGCAAAATATTGGCAAAAAACAGTAGCTTGGACAAAGCAGTAATGCGAAACAGGAATACACACCGGTTATGCCTGTAGCTGATGTTGGTACTTTGAACTGTTGTTGAAATATTCTCTGCATACTTTGAGCAAATCCGGATTTATCAATTTTTTGCCATTAGTAAAGAAATTGGATTTACAAATTTTCCTGGCGAAAGTATTCTTTATTGGAATTACAGGAAAGAACATTTGAATAGAGGCATACAGTGCATGGAGCTGTTGCTTTTTTCCTGAGCCCCCAGGTGGGAGCAGGGGATTCCCCAGGTTGGTCGACTCCAATCTGCTGCCAGCCAGGTGGCCAGGAGGGGAAGCCCTGTGTTGTGTCTTGCATTTCGGTCCCTGAAATTCCAACACAGTGCGACTACGTGCACTGAAGGGACCAGCGGGAAACCGCGGGTCACCTGACTGTAAGGGACAAATGCAATCTGCCTATGAAGATCTGTGGCAGGAAGTTTAACTGGTCAAGATTGGACCTGACGAAGAAGGGGGTTGTTCCGGGTAATGTATATAATAGGGGACCCAGACCCGCCATCTTGTCTTTATGATGTACTCACCAATAAAGAATGTTTGCTGCTAAGAGTGTCCGAATCCAGTACCCTGCCCCACTTCCCACCACCTAGCACAACATCACGTCACGTGGAAGAGACATCATCGCACTGAGACATCACCCACACGTGCAGCAATGCTCCATATCCCCAAATCTCCAGGTATTTCCCAACCCACAGCTGGCAACTCTATCAGCCAAGCTGCTTCCGAGAGTCAGAATTCTGGAGATGGTTGATCGCTAGCCTGTTCTTGTGGAGAGGCAGCAACACACATTATCTCAAAAAGAATATTGTTGAACTTTGAAAAAATTCCTTTTATCAGGAAGGTGCTTGTTCTGATAACAGAAGTTTGAGGCTTTCCAAGTTTATAAAAAACATGACAACTACGGGGGAAGGAACTGATAAAAGCTTATAACGTTTTGCATAATGTCCACAAGGTAAACGGAAAGATTATTTTTCTTCCTCTCCCATGGACAAAGGGCACCTAATGGAGTTGATGAGCAGAAGACACAGAAAAGACATGAACATATGAAGCTGCCTTATACCGAATCAGACCTTTGGTCCATCAAAGTCAGTATTGTCTTCTCAGACTGGCAGCGGCTCTCCAGGGTCTCAAGCTGAGGTTTTTCACACCTATTTGCCTGGACCCTTTTTTGGAGATGCCAGGGATTGAACCTGGGACCTTCTGCTTCCTAAGCAGATGCTCTACCACTGAGCCACCGTCCCTCCCCAAAAAGACAAAAAGAAATACATCTCCACACAATGCATAATTAACTTGCAGAACTCATTGCTGCAAGATGAGGTGATGGTCACTGGCTTGGATTGCTTTAAAGGGGGATCAGGCAGATTCACGGAGGATTCCACCCTTACTTATTAGCTGTGCTGGCATAATGGAACTTCCACGTTCAGAGTCAGCGTGCCTCTAAATGCCAGTTGCTAAGTAACAACAGAACTGGAAAGTCTGCTGCCTTGTGCTATCCTGTATGCATATGGTTCGGCACTGTGAACAACAGGAGGCTAGATAAGATGAAACTTAGTTCCTTGCTAGAATGTCAGCCTTGGTTCTTGTCACTGGGAATCGGGACATGGAGAACTGTCAGTGCCGAATTAAACCCTGTGGAGACCCTTAGGCAGTCGAAACCTTGGGGGGCCCCCTCCCAAATTATCTCAGTCTGAGTGCTTGCTCCACCGCCCATGGCCCCTGCTGCAGCCACCTTCTTAAAAGCCCCTTTTACTAAGCTGCAGGGGAGAGGCAGAGAGAGGCAAACTTGGCAACAATGCCAGCAGCAGCCTCACCAGGCAAGTTGGGCAAAGAGCAGCTCAGTTGCTGGCTGTGCCTGCAGGCTGGGAGGGCTGCAGGCAGGGGGGAAACCGGGGAGGAAAGCTGGCCCGGGGCCCCTAAATGCGTGGAGGCCCATAGGCTAGTGCCTACTTGGCCTAATTGTTAATCTGGCTCTGAGAACTGCTTTTGACTCTGGCCATGTTTCCAAAAAAGGATGTGATGAAGGCAGGGGTCACTTTGTAGAAAAAGAGGTGCCAGAGCTCATTGGCACAACTTCTTTGCTTAACTCATTTGCATATGCCACACACCCCTGACATCACCAGAAGGTTTATTAAATTATATCAGCTCAGCATCTACCTTCAAATGCTTCTTGAATTATAATTGTCATAATCAAACTCTCATCATACCTTTTAAATTTCTTTCTCCTGTGTAGTCACAGTGGCATGATGAAGATTTCCATCTGTTTGCTTTACATGTTTCGTTTATTTTCCCATTTTTTGTGGGGGAAATATTAGAAAGCTTGTCAAATCTTAAGAGTTCAGCAAAATTCTCAGAGGAGCCCAGAAGCAAGTATTTGGGAGGCACGGGGGGTAAGAAAGAAAGAGCACACTAAAATTCAGACGTTCCAGAGCTCTGCTGCTGAGAGCTCCTGCTGAAATGAGGCCTATGTACAGGACCCAAAGAGGGTAGATGTGCAGATAGATACTGGACCAAGATTGGGGCTCAGGACTGATAGGCCTAAGAAGTTGCCTTGTCATGGAACTGGCCATACTTTCTCTTCTCTCTTTTGCAGCTATGGCCTCTCTCAGTCTAGACAGCATGGAGCTCCTGGACCTTCTCTTTGACAGGCAGGACGGAGTCCTTCGCAGCGTGGAGCTTGGGTCCTCGACAGCCACTTGGACAGGACGAGAGGGCAGTGTGAGCTACCACTACAGCAATCATTGCAGCAGTGCTGGAGCTGATGATGTGTGGGGGGGTGCAAGTTCTGTAAAGGTTCTAGAGTTGCCAGCTGCCAGGTGGTAGCTGGAAATCTCCTGGTGACGCCTGGAGAAAATGGCTGCTTTGGAAGGTGGACTCTATGGTATTATACCCCACTGAAGTTTGGGGAGGGTACGGGAGGGAGCTCAGCAAAAGTTAATTCCAGAGGACTTAGCTGTGTTAGTCTACTGCTGTGAAATAGTCCAGTAGCAGCTTTAAGACTAATACATTTTTTTGTAGCATAAGCTTTTAAGATGCATCTGACAAAGAGAGCTGTGTTTCTTGAAATCTTAAGCTACAATAAAATTTGTTAGTTTTAAAGATGCTACTGGACTCTTTACTATTTAGCAGCAGAGGTGTGACGCTGTACAGCTTGACCTCTCAAGCTGCCATTTCCTCCAGGGAAATTGATCTCTGTAGTCTGGAGGTCAGTCATAATTTTGGGAGAGCTCCAGGGCCCACCTGGATGTTGGTAACCCCAGGGAGAGCATTGATAAAAATATTGCATATTTGCTTTCTCTGCCGCCATTTTAAATGTCCCACACAGTCCAGGGCACCACTTGGAAACCTGAGTTTTGCAGAAGAAGCCAAGGGATAGAAGGATGGCGATAGACCTGTGGGCTAGGACAGGGCTTTTGCCGGGCCGTATTTATGGCGCCGGATATACTGGAGACTGACTGCTCTCTTTCCCGTCTCTTGTTGGTTCCATGCCGGAACCACAGCTTGTTGTAGTGGTGTAGAGAACCAGCTTGGTGTAGCAGTTAAGAGCAGTGGACTCTAATCTCGAGAACCAGGCTTGATTCTCCACTCCTCCTCCACATGAAGCCAACTGGGTGACTTTGGGCCAGTCACGGTTCTCTCAGCCCCACTTACGTCCCAGGGTGTCTTGTTGTGGGGAGAGGAAGGGAAAGTGATTGTAAGCCATTCCGAGACTCCTTTGGATAGTGAAGAGGGGGATATAAAACCAACTCTTCTCCTTCTTCCCAAATCAAGGTGATCTGAAGCTGAGTTAATTGCATGAAAACTTTTAACAAGTCACCCAAATGCATCCTGTTATCCGTACTTCCCCATGCACACACTTGCATTCTATTCATTAGCTTCCCAAATCAAAGTTTTCAAAGCTACCTATAATGTTATTTTCTGTAAAAAGGATGGTACAGGAGAGATGGAGATGGGGAATGAATAGGGTGATCACTGATCAGCTCTAGGTTTTGAAATACCTTGAGACTTTGTGTGGAGGGAAGGGAGGGACCTCAGCAGGGCCTAATGCTACAATCCACCCTCGAAAGCTGCCATTTTCTCCAGGGGAACGGATAAGGGTTTTTTTTTTTAGATCAACTGTAATAGCAGAGCATCTCCAGGTAACCACTTGAAAATTGATAACCATAGAAATGAATGAAGGCACCGTGAAGCCCCATTCCATTGCAGGACCTGAATTAGTGTCGTTTCTTAGATTTTATCAAGCTTTTTTCTATATCATGTAGAGTTGCCAACTCTGGTGTGCGAAATTCCTGGAGATTTTGAGGTGAAGTTTGGGGAGGGCAAGGTTTGGTAGGGGAGGGACTTGAGCAGGATATAATGCTATGGATTCCACCCTCCAAAGGAGCTATTTTCTCTGGGAGAAGTGATCCAGGCCCCACCTGGAGGTTCTCAGTTCTATGGGCTCAATTTTCTTCCCTGCAACCATAAGGATAAGACTGACAATTTAAAAAAAAAAGAAATGAAAATTTAGCTTATGTAAGTGCCAAATTCTGTGTGAAAGCTGCAGATGTGCAGAATATTATTCATTGTTCCCATAACACCCATGAGGACGCTCTGCGCCACCAAGGTTAAATATGATATCATTTCCAAGCAATGCTCATCCCAACAAGACGCTTTCACACATGCTAAAGAATGCAGTTTCAATCCACTTCTGTGAAAAAAAAAATTAATAAAATCATTTTTTTTTTGCCATTGGATTTTGCCATTTAGCACAGTAAAATCAGGTTACAAAGTACATTGAAATTGTATTGTTTACTGTGTGTGAAAGCAACCCACTGATTTCTTCCCGCTCTTATAAGCTCCATTGTCTTTTGTAGCAAGAAAATGAGGATTTCCTGACTTCCATCTTGGGCCCTGCAGACCCCAGCCTGGACTCCCCGAGCTGGTCTCCCGCTGCCAGCGATAGTGGCCTTTCAGAGGATCCAAACTCTGACCAGCTGGACAGTCCTCCGCACTACGTTCCAACAGGAAGCCCGGGGGGCTACTCCGATGGAGGGCATAGTGATCTGTCTTACACCAATTACCAGGACTCTTGCCCAGCCATGTCTGTCCTGAAAATGCCAGTGGAGAACTTGCGAGAGGCAGAGGTGTCTATAGACTTTGGTGAGTGCACCATTAGATTATCTTGGGATAATGACTCCCCCTTGACTAAATTAAGCCTTCGATTTGCTGCAGCTCCAGGTTGGGAAATACCTGGAGATTTTGGAAGTGAAGCCTGAGGTCAGGGTTTGTAGAGGGGAGGGACTTCAACAGGCTATAACGCCATAGAGCCTCCCTTCCAAAGTGGCCATTTTCTCCAGGTGAACTGAACTCTGTCACTTGGAGATCAGTTGTAATAGCGGAGGATCTTGAGTCATCACCTGGAAGTTGGCAGCCCTAATCTGCTGACAGACTTTAGTTAACTGAGGAATAGGATTGCCACGTCCCCTTGTTGCTGTGGCAGGGAGATTTGGGGGGCATTCCAGGGATGGGTGGGACATCACATGTGTCATCTCTGATGTGATGATGTCACCCAGAAGTGACACTATCACTTTGATGACTTTGTGTGTGATGCTCTGGGTTTTGGGCGAAACTCTATGGGTTTTTTGCCTTCAAAACCACGGAGTTTGTCCCAAAACCCAGGCACTATGACATCACCCAGAAGTATCATGATAGTTTTGTATTTTTTTAAAAAAAGTTCCTTAATTAATAGATAATGTGTCAACATTCATGTAGGCTACTAAAATGAGCTACTTCATGGTGGAACAAAGTGGTTGTCTGCAAAATTCTAACTTTCCAGAAGGTGGCAGTAAATCCTTTTCTTGAATCTGGAGTTTCCAAAGCTGTCAGCAAATCCTTAAATAAATAATTACCAGTCCACCTCCAAACCAACAGTCCTAGAGAATCTACAACCAGAGCATTTGACTGGTTTGAACTCTTAAAATATTAAATTTAAATATTATTAGATTTAGATACTATTAGATTAGATTATTAGATTTTTTTTTTCTTATCCCACTCTTTCTGTTTCTTTCTTATCCCATTCATTCTGTACTGCATTCTCCTCCTTATAAATTCTGGTTTAATCAGGCCAGTTTTGAAATTAATTCATCCACAAATTGGATTAAGTCATCAACAAACTGAATCGAATGGATGAATAAACAGATTTTTGTACGGTTTGCTAGCTAGCCCTAAACTGGATAGCCCAGGCTATTCCGATCTTGTCACATCTTGGGAGGTAAGCAGGGTCAGCCCTGATCAAGTGCTGGGTCACTGTGCAGAGGCAGGCAATAGCAAACCACCTCTGTTTGACTGTTGCCTAGAAAACCCTACGGGGCCGCTGTAAATTGGCTGTGACTTGATGGCGCTATTTATCACTCCCCAGTTCACTACAGCTTTCAACTCCTTAACTACATTTGCTTCTTTTTTCTCTCTCTGTACTACTTATGTGCATGTACGCATTGATAAAACACCACAAAAAAGCAGCCCAGTGTTTCATGTGTAGTGTTTTACTGATCTTCACATGCTATTATGCACATAAAGGTAAAGGTGCAAGCACCAGTCATTTCCGACTCTGGAGTGATGTTGCTTTCAGAACGTTTTCACGGCAGACTCTTTACGGGGTGGTTTGCCATTGCCTTTCCCAGTCATCTGCACTTTCCCCCCAGCAAGCTGGGGACTCATTTTACCGACCTTGGAAGGATGCAAGGCTGAGTCGACCTGGAGCTGGCTACCTGAACCAGATTCTGCTGGGATCGAACTCAGGTTGTGAGCAGAAGGCTCCAACTGCAGTACTGCAGCTTTACCACTCTGTGCCACGGGGCTCTTATTGTGCACATACACCACAGTAAAACAATCTTGATTCCAGGGATGAGCTGGGCAACAAACAAAACAATCCAGTTCGCATCAGCCCTGTACATTTTAGTGCAGGGATGTTGAACTTATTTATGAGGGCTGGATCTGACATAAATGAGACCTTGTTGGGCCGGGCCATGTTGTGCCAGGCCATGTATATACCTTATTTAAGATTAGATAGCAGAGATATAAACTGTATAAAGAACACAAACACAATTAATTTTTTTTTAAACTTAAAATGTTACCACACATTGGCCTTAAAGGTGTTTTCTTTGTATTTCTCCCTTGTGATCCAGGGAACCGGGCAAAGGAAGCTCTGGCTCTTTCCTTCCTTCCCCAGGGGATGGGGGTGGGGTGGGGGGAAGGAGCCTCAGCCAACAGAAGGAAGATAGGCTTGGCTCAGTAGCTCTGCTGTGCGATTGAGAGAACCTGGAAAAACAAACTCTGCCTTCCCCCAGGAGCCTCTGCCAATAGAGAAAAAAAAATAGGTTTTGCTCTGAGGCTCCTGTGCAATTGAGCAAGCCTTGCAAAGTAAGCTGTGATGCAGAAGGAAGCAAGAGATAGGGAGAAGGAAGCTGATGACAGCCAGTTGCTTGGAGGCCTGATAGGAGCCCTCTGGGGGCCTGATTTGGCCCCCAGGTTGCATGTTTGACACCCCTGTTTTAGTGTCATTCAGATTTCCCTCACTGAGAATGAAAACAGATTTCTCTTCTCTCTGAAGATATTTGGGAAGCAGGCTTTTACCCAGAAAAGCAGGAACTGGCTGCTCCTCACTTGAACTCACCTTCTTGCACCTTGACTGTGAAGGATCTTTTGCTGTCGAACAACTGTGACACGGTAAGAAGTCTGATCTTCTCCATGCTGCTGTTAGGCATTCAGACGGCCTAGAATTCAGGGGTCCCCAATCTTTTTAAAGCCTGTGGGCACCTTTGGAATTCTGACACCAGATAGTGGGCATAAGCAAAAAATGGCAGCCACAGGAGGTGGAACCAATGACAAAATGGCTGTCACAAGAGGTGGCACAAAATCTCAAGCAGTAAGGTCATGCATGTCTCCAATAGTAATTCTTCAACATTTCAGGCAGAAGCTCTTTTTAACAGGAAGCCTTTTAAAATGAACATATTGTTTCAACTGAACAAATCGTTTCAATTTTTGTGTGTGCATACATGCAGATTATTTGAAGTTCCTTGTGCAGCAGTGGGAGCTCCTGCCAAAGCAACTTCTTAAAAATCTGCACAGCAAAACTCCAAAGGCCAACCAGAAGCCCTGCTGGGCAAAAGCTCCACTTGGCCTTGCTTACTTTCTAAAAAACATTCCTCTGGCACCATAGTGCCCATGGGCACCACATTGGGGAACCCTTGCTGAGATGAGCACTGGAGTGGGGTTTAGGAAGCAGCAGCTCTTCCTAAACTGCAGATCCCTCCATCCTGTTTTCCTGACCTGAAACAGCCCTGGGGAGTTGCTATTTGCCATGCTGGGCATTAAATTCTCTGGTTTGTTATAACCAGGAACAATTAATAATTTGGCAGCATGCATAAAGGCTTACCACACAGCAGAAGCTCTGTGTGTGTGTGTTGGTAAATAAATGGACAGCAACATGGAGCCACTTTAACTGTTCAAACTAATAAGAGTTCTTTTATTTGAGGAACTCCATTCTAGACAGAACAGAGTAGGGACAAGATAGAAATCTAATCTTGCTAACTACATCTATGATGCCAAGATGGAAAGTCTCTGGCAGTATGTGCAAGAGAGGTGTAGGAAGGAAGGAAGGAAGGAAGGAGTCCCTGAGAACAGCATAACAGCATTCTAGGCTTCAAAGGGATGGTATCAAATAACAGGAAGAAAAGATGCTCTATATTTTGACCTCTCTCTTTCTAACTCTCTTGTAACCTTCCTCTGAAGTCTGAGGTAGGTGACAGCATAAAGCCCCTGTCTTCCAACACTGGGAAATGTGCAGGTGATGAGGGCTACATGAAAGTTTTCTCTGTGAGGAAAACAGCAGTTATGCATGGCTGTTTCAGGTTAGGAAATAATGCTGGTGAGAGGAGGAGGCTGAAGCCCCTACTGTGTCATAGTCCTAGCCTTAATTGGGCCTGCATGTGTCTGGGAAGACAAACCTCCACTGCTTTTTTGGGGATAGTAACTCTGTTTTGATATATTAGCATCCACAGGCAATGACCCCATCCTTGATGAGGCAAAACCCTGGAAGTTGCCAGGAACTTGTCTTAACAGAGGATGAGAAGAAATTGCTGACCAAAGAAGGTGTGACACTGCCCACTCAGCTGCCCCTCACGAAGGTAAGAAGAGCACTGCCACATTGATAGATTCCTCTCACCCAAGGAATTCTGGGAAAGGTCTCCAAGGGGTGATTGCTAATAAGTCACTGTGAGGAGGGTGCTGACCCTAGGTTGTAGGATTGCCAACCTCCAGGTGGTGGCTGGAGATCTCCTGAGATTACCACTGATCTTCAGGTGACAGAAATCAGTTCCCCTGGAGAAAACAGCTTCTTTGGAAGGCCCTGAGCAAAGGTCCAGGATGGGGCTCCAGAATCACTGCCCTCCACCAGGGCCAAGCAAAGAATGATCCCCAAGGAGCCATACTGTGACATCATAGCAGTTCAACCAATAGCTGTGCTGCAGAAGATGGGATGAGCACGAGCAATAGTGGGAGGCTACTCCCAGGGGAGGATCAGGTGTGGTTGAGACCCCCTTTGTGTGGGACTCAGGGCAGCTGTCCCTATTGTCTGTTGGCTAAGACCACCCCTGCCTCCCCTCCACACCAGGGTCCTGGCCTGAATAAATATTTGCTGCACAGTGTCCCCTTGGACAAGCCAGTCAATAAACTGTGCTTTTTGCACCCGGCAGTATGAAGAAAGGGTACTTAAGAAGATCCGCAGAAAGATCCGGAACAAGCAGTCAGCGCAGGAAAGTCGGAAGAAGAAGAAAGAATATATTGATGGTCTGGAGTCCCGGTAAGAGATCCTCCCCTGTGCTCCTCTTGGATTTCCACAACATTTAAAAGCAACAAGGTAGCTTTCAGTGTGCTCAGAGGCTTCAGTTTATTTGTTGCGAGACTTTAACTATCAGAGATTTGCAAGGTTGTCTCATATTTGGACATGCAATTCAGTAGTCTCACTTCTTAGCCTCATTGCCCTGTTGGCTTTTTATTCCAAGGCCTTCAGCCTCAGAATTCCCTTGTCTGTTTTCTGCTTTCTGATGAGCAGCACACTGTCTCCTCTCCACAGGCCCTACATGAAGTTTACTTCCTTTCCTCCACACAAGAACAAGCCCCTCAGTATCTTCTTCTCCATACTGTGCCCCAAAGCCAGTGTTCTCTCTAAGCTGAGTTAGGGCAAGCTAGCTCAGTCTTTTTAGCTCTGGCTCACACATTTTTGTCTTAGCTCAAGAAAAATGGCCCTGGAGCAACCTAATTTATGCAGTAGTTCACTGTCACAACCTTAATGCCAGTAGCTCACAAAGTAGAATTTTTGCTCACAAGACTCCACAGCTTAGAGGGAGTGTTGTCCAAAGTTGTGAGCTGTCCATCCCCTGGGTGAAGTTGTTTTTGTTGTTCAGTTGCACAGTCGAGTCCAACTCTTTGCGACCCCATGGACAAAATCACGCCAGGCTCTCCTGTCTTCCACCATCCTCTGAAGTCTGCTCAAATTCGTGTTTGTTACATCAATAACGCTGTCCAGCTATCTCATCTTTTGCCATCCCCTTCTTCTTTTGCCTTCTGTCTTTCCCAGCATCAGGATCTTCTCCAGTGAGTGCTCCCTTCTCATTTGGTGGCCAAATTCAGTGAAGTTTTAATTCCAGCTATATCAAACTTTCACATCCCTAAAAGAAAAAAAACTGTTGCACTGTTCTTCATCAATTGATATTCCTGACAACCTCTCTCCAAGCAGCTGAAATGATCATGCCATGATGTGACATCACAGCAGCTCGGCCAATAGCAGTGATTAATGGACCAGCCACTGGAACCTGAAACACTTCTTGATTCTATGCTGTCCTCACTCATTTCTCTTGTAGGATGTCAGCCTGTACGGCTCAGAACCAGGAGCTACAAAGGAAAGTTGTTCATTTGGAGAAACAGAACTTGTAAGTAGCCTGTGGCTAGCTGGATCCGAGGCAGCCCATTTCTCCATGAGGAGGTGGGTGGAGGGGGCAGTGAGCATCACAAGGGTATAGCGTAACAGCCCAGCAGCAGAACAAAGTAGGAGTCAAGGACCACCTTTAAGACCAACAAAGTTTTATTCAGAATGTAAGATTTCCTATTCATGCATACTTCTTCAGACAAAGGAATGGGGTAACATTCATTCATTCCTGCTAAAAAAAAGCCCTCTTGAATTGTAATTTTTTAAAAACTTCATGAGTTTTTTAAAAAAAATCCACCCTGGTATTTTATGCTTGTTTGAACTGTATGCTGGTCTAAAGACCATAATAAACTACTGCTGCTGCCACCGCTGCCGCTACTACAGCTACTACTACTAATCTGCCCTGAAGATCATGTTTGATGGAAAGGTGAAGTGAAGATGTGTATCAGTTTTTTAAAATGAAAAACTTTGTCTCTCCATAAGAACATAAGAGAAGCCATGTTGGATCAGGCCAATGGCCCATCCAGTTCAACACTCACACAGTGGCTAAAAAACCCAGGTGCCATCAGGAGGTCTATCAGTGGGGCCACCCCAATTTCAGTGTGTACTTAAGGCTTCGGTTATTTTACATCAAGGCTTTTGTAACATGGCAGGTTGGGCCACTTTAAGGTCTCTTGGCCACAGGCTGACTACTTCTTGTTTTGCTACCAGGACCATGACGACTCTGCCTGCTTCATTGTCTTCCAGGTCCCTTCTCCAGCAGCTGAAGAAACTTCAAGCTTTGGTGATTCAGTCCAGCAGCAAGGCAGCTCAGACTGGCACTTGTGTTACGGTATGCAGGCAGTTTTATCATTCCATAAGGTTTAGGATACAGAAGGACAGATAGAACAAATGAACAACAGACTCAACAGCAGCGACAAAATCCATAGTGGAAAGTGCTGTCAAGTTGCAGTCAAGTAATGGTGATGTAAGGTTCTGCCAGTTATTGACTCAACTCACCGAGTCTCATATTAAAAGAGTAAAAGGTTTATTGGATTCAGGCACAGAGCATTTGCCTTGTGCCAAAGCCAGGAATGACAAAAGCAGGAACAAAGCATACTGTTATAATAAAAAAATGTATGCAAAAAATATTCTGCCAACCCAGGACTATTCCCCGTGGATAGCACCACATAGTGCTATTTGGAGGATCACGATCAACCGCTTAGTCCTCGTTATGTGTTACCAAGCAACGTGATAAGTACCAGTTCTGTCTAGACTACAGTGGATTGCACACATATCTTCCTGCCTATTCTATCTGCACATTTCTTAGTGGTTACATAGTTATGTCTGTTACCAGCAGCCAGAGTTAAAAGTTATATTCAGAGGTCTGTTAGACAAGCATTGTAATCAGGTTTCTCATGAGCCAGGAGGTGATGTCAGAATACACATAGAGTAACGCATTACAGAAACAGCATGTCTGCAGGTGACCCTGTAGAGTTTCAAGGCCAGAGATGAACAAGAGTGGTTTGCCATTGCCTGCCTCTGCATAGCAACCCTGGACTTCCTTGGTGGTCTCTCATCCAAAGCACTAATCAGGGCTGACCCTATTTGGCTTCTTGTAGCTGATGAGATTGGGTTAGCCTGGGCCATCCGGGTCAGGGGTACATAAAAAGAAATGAAATTAAGAACATTTCCTCTGCTCTGCCTGGAACCTCTATACTAAATAATGACAGTTTCAGCAAATATATCTGGAGAGGAAGTCCCAAAACCAAGGCTTTTTTTGGAGCAGGAACTCCTTTGAATATTAGGCCACACACCCCTGATGTAGCCAATCCTCCAAAAGCTTACAGGGCTATTAGTCCAGGGCCTACTATAAGGTCCAGGAGGATTGGCTACATAAGGGGAGGTGTGACCTAATATGCAAAGGAGTTCCTGCTACAAAAAAAGCCCTGCCCAAAACTGGTGCCACCATGTAAAAGGCCCTCTTTCCTGTAGCTGCCCCTTTCACTTTAGAAGAAAGGCACAATGCAGAGAAACACTTTATACTCATGGGTAGATTGATAAGGGATGAGATTCTCTGGTCCCAAGACCAGTTAGGACTGACTTTGGGAAGGAGCTTAAAGTAGACTAAAAGGCAGCTAAGAGACAAGGCTTCCCAGATGGCCCCAAACCCTCACTTTGCTGTCCTCTTGCCAGAAGGAAGCCTTCTGAATCCTCTTTCTCTCTGATCTGGTTCTCAGGTCCTCCTGCTCTCCTTTGCACTGATTGTTTTCCCGTCCATCAGCCCTTTTGCTCGCAACAAAGGCGAGATGGAAGGCGACTTCATGCCTGTGAGAGGTGAGAGCAGAGCTGAGTGCAGAAGCCACTGAGAGGCTACATAAGGCCTGAAATTGCCTTGGAGACCCTGGGCCAGCTAGCAATCAGTGGCTGACCATCGGGGGGTGGGGGAGCTGATTATTGGTTATAGCGAATGGAATACTGCGTATGGTTCTAGTCACCATGTCTCCCAAAGGACACTGCAGAGCTGAGAAAAGTACAGAGGGGAGCAACCAAGACGATTTGGGGGTTGGAGCACCTTCCTTATTAGGAAAGGCTGAAGAGTCTGGGACTTTTCAGTTGAGAAAAGAAATTACTAAGGGGGGTATGATAGAGGTTTATAAAATTATGCATGGGGTTGAGAGAGTTGACAAACTACTTGTCAGTTCTTTGGTCCATAATAGTAACCAAAAGCTGCATGAGACAAGCAGCCTTATATGCCCTAAGAAATGCTGGGGAGCTGATTCCAGAGAGAAGGGGCAACCACTGAAAAGGCCCTTGCACTGGTAGATGACAAGCTTGCAATTTGCATACCCCAGTGAACGTTCAACCCTGCCTGATGGTAATACTGAGCAAACCAAAAAACCTCTGAAGGTATATGTGATCCAAACTACTAAACTGTAATGTCCATATTGTATATCAAAGTCTTTAATAAATCAGATGTCTCATGGAGCTGACTGAGCTTTCTTGCCGGCTATAGAATTGTGGAGACCCTCTGGTACCTTGGAAACTAAATAGAATTGAGTACCAGATGAATTTCTGGGTTTCTCAGTAAATCTCAAGCCTGAGGAAATGGATGTAAGAAACATCAATTACACGTTACCAATCCTGTCGCAATCTGCAATTTTGGGGATTTGAAGATATATTTGTTCTACTGTGAACCATACCTGTGTGAGACATTTCTATGAGACATCTGATTTATTAAAGACTTTGATATACAATATGGACATTACAACTTAGTAATCTGGATCACATATACCTTCAGAGGTCTTTGGTTTGCCTGCCTGATGGTAATACTTGCCACACGTTGTATGTTTCTCTTCCCTCCCCAGTTTTTTCCAGGTCCCTCCACAATGATGCTTCCTCCCGAGTTGTCTCCTCCCTGGCAAAGGATGTCAATCTTCGGGCCAAGGAGCCAGAGAAGCCTCTGTGGACTGAATTTGCCGATGAAGGACAGAATAGGCGTGAGAAAGAAACCCTGGGCAATTTCATCAGAAGCCATCTGCTTTCCAGGCCCCAAAAGATAGAAGAGGCTGCCTTGGAGAACGGCACGGAATCCTTCTCAGAGGGGGTGCACCTGGCCTTGGAAGGACTTGGGCATGACAACCACATCCACAGGCCTGGCTTGGCATCAGTGGCGTGGACAGAGTCCGGTCAACCCAGCAAGAGGGTCTTGGAACAGGTTGAAGAGCTGTGACTGTTCCTTCCTGCTGCCTTCCTCTGTATGACATTCTGGGACATAATAGGGGTGGTGATAGGGATACTTGGGCATATGCGAAGAAAACTGCTCCTCTCCCTCTGAGCAAGGAGGAAATGGCTTGGGTAGGAGGCTGTGGTATGTAAGAGAGAAAGAGATGGCGTCGTGAGAGGTTCCCCCTTCTCTTTTGGGCCTCTCAGTTGTCGGCGCAGGAACAACCCAGACACACAAGTTCTTTTTTCTTGGATTTCTTCCCATCTTCTGTTTTTAAGACATGGGGAGTGCTCCCTGGAGCCTGACAGTGAGGTGAGGGGACCTGTTGTGAGGGTGACTGTCAAAGTCAAAACCAAAGCACAAGACCATTCAGTGCTTGCTAGGGTTGCCAATCCCCAGGTGGCGGCACGGGATCTGCTGGTTTGGAAGCCCTCCCCCCCACTTCAGAGTTCTCAGAAAGCAAGGTGGGGAGGAAAATGTCTGCTGGGCACTCCATTATACCATATGGAGATCAGTTCCCATGGGGTATAATGGAAACTTGATATGTGGGTATCTGGGGCTCTGGGGGGGGAGCTATTTTTGAGGTATCAGCACCAAATTTTCAGCATAGCATCTGGTGCCTCTCCTCAAAAAAATCCCCAAGTTTCAAAAAGATCGGACTGGGGGTCCAATTCTATGAGCTTCAAAAGAAGGTGCCCCTGTCCACTAGTGTTTCCAAATGTAGGGAAGGCATTTAAAAGGTGCACAGTCCCTTTAAATGTGATAGCCAGAACTCCCTTTGGAGTTCAGTTGTGCTTGTCACAATGTTGCTCCTGGCTCCACCCCCAAAGTCTCCGAGCTCCACCCCCAAAGTCCCTAGCAGTGCTGGCGCTAGGGGTTCTACCACTCCAGGCAGACCCCTGCGCCCCCCCCCCCACAAGCTCCGTTGGGGAAATGATCATGTGCGTGCGAAGCACACGCACACTATGCGATGACATCACTAAAAGTGACATCACAAAGGATGGGTCGGGGGAGCGATGGGCAGCGCACAAGAGTGCTGCCGCACTCTTTCCCTATGGACAGTGTGCGACTCTTCAAAGGCTTCTTTGAAAGCCTCCAAAGAGTGCACTGTTTTAGCTGTGCCCAGCTGCTTTTGGGTTGAAAGCGGCTGAGCGGCACCTTCCCATTGCACTGATGAGCACAATGAGAAGGCACCGCTCAGTCGCTTTCAACCCGAAAGTGGCCGGGCACCACTAAAACAGTGCACTCTTCGGAAGCTTCCAAGGAAGAGCATATTGCTTTGTGTAGTGCTCCTCCAGAGGAGTGCTCTGCAGGGGCAAGGGGGAGTAAGGGGGGCACCTGGTAGCATCCCCAAGGCAGGGTGGCGCTCTAGGCAGCTGCCTACCCCACCTACTCCTATGTGCCGGCACTGGTCCCCAGATATTTCTTGAGTCAGACCTGGCAATCCTCGTGTTTGCCACAAAGATGGGCGACAGCTACATAAGGCAGAGATCCCACCCCTTTCCTTTGGAAGTCTTACTCAGCTGCTCTCTCTGGCTTCTTTTGCTAGCATCGTCCATTCTTTCCCAATGTATTTCTGTAAGTGTAAGGATTAGAACTTTTTAAAAAGTGGAGATTCACAGAGAGCTGAGTTCTGTGGCCAGTACTGAATTCTGTGGCTCTCGCTGACATCCTGTTCTCCTACTATAAATAGGGTTGCTAGGCAAGTGGGAGGCGGAAGGTACTTACTGAGGGTTCCCCCCCCCACCACCATGCAATGATGTCACTTCCAGCACAACCTGGAATTGATAGCATCATAGAGGGGCAACACTCCAGCTCTTGCCCCAATCTCTATAGGTTTCCATATAGTTTCTGGGCAAGTGCTAGAGTGTCACCCCAATGGTGGATCTTACAGGTAGCACCAGAAGTGATATCATTGTGTCGCTGTTCCCTCTCTTTGTGTGGTCTGCTTCTGCTTGCCAGCCAGCTGAGCATCTGCAGGTATCAGCAATAATTACCAGGAGTTTGCTCACCATTACTGGGCACCCACTAAGTGTAAACTCAGCGTTAAACAGAGCCAGAGGCTCACACAATCAGGACTGGTTCTCACTGTTGCATTTTAATCCTGCTCTTACATGGGCCTCCTTGTGGTCTTCCATCTGAAAGGCCACACCAGCCGTGGGGTGACCTGCCCTGCCATCTCAGCAACATCACCAGCAATCTGGCAACATCCCTTCAAGCACATCATTGTGTTGCCAGCGCTGTGAGGTTCAATACATACGGTTGCCTTATATTGACTCAGACCCTTGGTCCATCAAAGACCATATCATCTACTCAGACTGGCAGTGGCTCTCCAGGGTCTCAGTAGAGTCTTTCACATCAGCTACTGCTAGATTTTATTTTATTTTTTGCCATCAAGTCAGGCTGACTTCTGGCTACCCCTAGTGGGGCTTGAAGGCAAGGGACATTCAGAGGTGGCTTGCTATTGCCTGCCTCTGCATCACAACCCTGGTATTCCTTGGAGGTGTCCATCCAAATACCAGCCAGGATGGGGGTCTGACAAGATTGGGCTGGCCTGGACTATCCAGGGCCACGGTCAGATGGGCAGTTTGGCCTGATATAGTTGCTTTTCCCTAACAGATTAAATGGGCTTGTTCACACGGCCACATCTGATAGCCGTTCCCCATTTGTACTCGCCCCATTGTATGATGAGTTGGATACAAAGTAGATAGCTGCCAGATAAAGTCCGGTGCTCACAGATCCCCACACATTCATCCTGCATTTCCAGATGTCTGAATTCCCCTGGTACACACACAAAAAAATTTCAGAAGTGTGAACCTTTCATTCCATTTTCACTGTTCTATTTTTTAAAATGGTAGTGCACGTGTGTGTGTGCATATGCACACCAAATAAATGTTTTCAGAAACATTTTTCCCCCTGGAGATACCAAGGATTGAACCTGGGACCTTCTGCATGCTAAGTAGATGCTCTACCACTGAGTTACAGCCACTCTGGTATTTGGGCAAAAACTTTATGGTTTGACCATAGGGTTTTTGCCCAAGTACCAGAGCGATAATGTCACTTCCAGTGTGTGCCAAAAATGACATTGCTGCGCTGCCAGCAATTGTCACTGAGATGCTCAGCTGCGCTTTGCCCACTGCCAGTAACTCCCCTTGCTGGCCAGCTGATCAGTGGTGGGTGGCTGGGGTGGGGAATACCTGTAGTAGGGGCCTGTCCACCTTAGGATTGGCTGAGGCTAATTGGTACCAACAAGTGATGGACTTTTATGTGTTGAAAGCTGGGGCCCATCTCTGATGCCAAGAAGAGAGGAAGATTGGATTTATTCCCCTCCCTTTACTCAGAGTCTCAGAGTGGCTTTACTCGGAGTAAAGCCTTCCCTTCCTCTCCCCACAACAGGTACCCTGTGAGGTAGGTGGGGCTGAGAAAGCTCTGAGAGAACTGCTCTTGAGAGAACAACTGTAAGAGAACTGTGACTGGCCCAAGTTCACTCAGCTGGTTGCATGTGGAGGAGGAGTGGGGAATCAAACCCGATTCGTCCACTGCTCTTAACCACTATAGTACACCAAACTGAACTGCAATCATGTGAGATGAAGGGCTGTGACGTCAGAGTCTTTAATGCTTTGTGTGAGGAAGCTGTGCATGTGTACATATGCGGTCGTTAGTCAGCTGTGTTAGGGGTGCCAGCCTCTAGGTGGGGCCCAGAGATCTCCCAGAATTACAATGGATCTCTAGATGACAGAGATCAGTTTCCCTGGAGAAAATGGCTGCTTCGGTGGGTGGGCTCTATGTCATTATCATTAACCCTTCCACTTTCCCTAAACCTCTCCTTTCCGGGCTCTACACTCAAATCTCCAGGACTTCCCAATTCAGAGGAAGCAGCCCTGCTTATGAGACTCTCTATATATCTGGCCTTGTGCTCCTCGGAGTTAGGTTTGGGCATATCAGCACCTAGAAAGCTGAGACCTGTGGGTTTCTGTAAAATTAAAGTGGTGGGAAGCAGCGTTACTGAGACAGGGAATGGCATCTAGAATGAAGCTGTGCTCTTGTGGCGCCTTAAAGATGAACAGCTTAAAAGGACCACAAGTCTCCTTTTTGTTTTCATTAATAAATGAATGAGGCTACCCCAGGGACACAGGTCTGAATCCATCGTCTTCAATGCCTCAAATTGTCAGTAGCTAAATGTAGCATGTTGTGTTTGAA
The DNA here is from genome assembly GCF_032191835.1 of Heteronotia binoei. Taxonomy (NCBI): domain Eukaryota; kingdom Metazoa; phylum Chordata; class Lepidosauria; order Squamata; family Gekkonidae; genus Heteronotia; species Heteronotia binoei. Next base: position 183,351,390 of record NC_083224.1, on the reverse strand, counting down.
AATTACCAGAGATTTGGGGTTTGGAAGTAAATGTTTGAATATGCTAACCTACTGAGTTTGTCAGTTCACTTTCCACCACCGGGCTTGTGCCTGAGGAACAAACTGCCCTTCTCAGCCTTTTATAGTATACACAAGAATTGCATTTGCGCTCAGAACAAATAATAATGCCAACTTAGGCTCATCTTTTAAATCAACCAGCTGCTGTTCTCTTCTAGCATTCTCAGCAATATGCCCCCCAACAAACTTCTCACTTCAGAATTTTCCAATGTGTGTTTTAATAAATATTTCAAAGGGAGTTTGTTTTTGTGATAAAATGGCCCCTCGGGCTCTTGTTTTTACCACAGAGGGATTTAAACTGCAGGCCTAGGTCACAAAAACAATTTATGTGACAGAATATGTCACAGTTGTTTTCACGACCTAGCTTATTGATGACTCTGAAATCTCAAGAGACTTTTAACTTAGATAAGCTTTTTATGTATTGACAGAATTCTTATTCTGATTTAGAGTTGCCAATCCCCAGGTGAGGGCTGAGAATCCCCTGGTTTGGAGGCCCTCCTCCTGCTTCAGGGTCATCAGAAAGTGGGCGGGGAGGGAAATGTCTGCAGGGCACTCCATTATTCCCTATGGAGACCGATTCCCATAGGGTATAATGGAGAATTGAGCTGGGGCTCTGGAAGGGGGGGCTGTTTTTTGAGGTAGAGGCACCAAATTTGCCATATAACATCCAATGCCTTTCCTCAAAACACCTTCCAAGTTTCAAAAGGATTGGACCAGGGGGTCCAATGCTATGAGCTCCAAAAGAAGGTGCCCCTATCCATTATTTCTAATGGAGGGAAGGCATTTAAAAGGTATGCAATCCCTTTAAATGTGATGGCCAGAACTCCCTTTGGAGTTCAGTTACGCTCGTCACAACCTTGCTCCTGGCTCCACCCCAATGACTCCTGGCTCCCTCCCCCCAAAGTCTCCTGGCTCCACCCCCAAAGTCCCCAGATATTTCTTGAATTGGACTTGGCAACCCTAGTCCCACCATGCAGGCAGACTCCAAGATCTCTTTGAAAAAAGGCAGCAGGCTGAGGAAGATGTCATCAATTAAGGTTTTTACAACATTTTCTGAGGAAGATGCCTTCGTTCCTCCGTTTTGTTTGGCTGCTGATCGATATTTCTGCTGAAATTGGCTCCCAGTATCTGTCCTGGTGGTTCTGGCACTCAGCTGTGAGATCTGCTGGGTCAGATGGCTCAGGAAAGAACAGGGTTGAGCAGAGAACTGGTTCCTTGCTGAGGCGGCAGAGCTAACATCTTCCAGCAGAACCTCCAGTCCTCAGAAATCAAGGGCAGGTGTGAATTGTCAGCTCAGCAGGCTGCCTGTTGGGAGTTTCAGCAAGTTCTCTAACTGATGTCATGGAAGCGTTAGCCTGTTTGTATATCTGTGCTGATAGTTAGTTGGTTAGAACGAATAGGGGCATCAAGGAGAGATTCCCACACTAGAAAGGGAAGACCCTTGCATAATAAACTGACTTTTAACCTGGCCACTGGTTAGTTTGTTATTAGGATATGTTACCTGTTTTCTGTTATGTAGAGGGGCTTCTCCCTGCTTCCTTGGTTCTGTGTTAAGTGTCCCTATTGGTGCTAACAGTAACTAGGAAGATGTAGCTAGCTAGCTAGACTTTCTTAGTTTTATTCTTCCATGTAACCCACCCTAATAACATAGTAAACTTTCTTTTTAGCTAATTTACATGCATGTGCTGTTACAGTTTTTCTGTCCCAACCACTCTCCAAGAAATGTGGAAAGGCTCAGGAACTAAATAGAAAGTTCTGGAATTGTTCCTTTTTGGCCCTTTCTCATATGAGGAAGCTTGCAGGGCCTTATCTTTACAGTAGTGTTCCCTCTAAACTAAGTTAATGTGAGCTAGCTCACAGTTTTTTAGCCTCTGGCTCACATGTTTTTGTCTTAACCAACGTGGAAGCTTGGAGGGCGACAGAGAATTCTTCCTGGTCTCATCCTCCTCTTCAAAAAAAAAAAAATCCAGGAAGATTGAGCTTTGTGTATGAGAGCGCAACTCATGCAACTTGAGCAGGTGAGGGGAGATACATAGGTGCCAAAGGTCCTCTTAAAATACTTGACGGTAACAGTGCCTGAAGGACAAGAACTCTGGATTTCAGAGTTCCAGCTGCAAACTCATTCTGCTTAGTCGTTAACCCATAAAGAACTCAAAGCTCTCCCCATAGACCTTTCTGAAGAAAGCATCCCCTGCCTGATTTATAGGAAGTTTGTTTCCTTCCATAAATAGGTGGCCAAAGTTAAATTTGGGTAAAAATATGGGAAGCTTCAATATTTTAAAGTAGGTTTTTATTCCAGTGTCCAGTGTCCCTATCCATTATTTCCAATGGAGGGAAGGCATTTAAACGGTATGCAATCCCCTTTAAATGTGATTTAACTCATGCCTCCCCCCTTTAAGGGCAACTGTCATGATCCTGGGCCTAGTGAGGCCTATAAGCTCCAGAGAAGACTGCCTAGAAGTTACTATGGAAAGCCTACATTTCCCAGGATTCCTTCTGACCCTCAGATTGGGTGGCAAGGTTTTGGAGGGAAAACTAACTCAGAGAAGGGTGGGACCTGGGAGGAAAGCATAAAAGGGCCAAGCACAGACAGGGTGGGTTCTTTCCTGAAGAGGCTGCGGGTGGGGCGGTTCTCTCTGGAAGGCTGAGGTGAAGAGAGGCTGTAGTCTAGAGAGCTTGCAACTGGGAAGAGATCCCTCACCCAAGGGAGGGGGCGAGTTTGGTATTAGAGCAGGGAACGTCTACCTCAGAGGTGTCAAACTCATTTGTTATGAGGGCAAGATCTGACATAAAGGAGACCTTGTTGGGCTGGGTCACGTGTGTTCCTATTTAAGATTAGGCAGCAGAGAGATGAACTTTATAAAGGACACAGACAAATGCAATTAAAGGTTTTAAAAAACCTTAAAATAAAACATTAGCACTTGGTCTTAAAGGTACTTTCTTTGTATCTCTCCCATGGGATCCAGGGAACAGGCAAAGGAAGCTCTGGCTCTTTCCTTCCTTTCCTAGGGGATTAGGAGGATCCTCAGCCAATGGTGAAAATAGAGAGCTGGCTCTGTAGTTCCTGTGCATTTGAGCAAGCCTTGCAAAGGAAGCTGTGATGCAGAAGGAAGCAAGAGAGAGGTTGGAGGAAGCAGATGACAGCCAGTTGCTTGCGGGCCTGATAGGAGCCCTCCAGGGGCCTGATTCGGCCCCTGGGCTGCATGTTTGACACACCTGGTCTAGCTAAATGCATCAGGGCTTCTGTTTATTTGCATCAGCCTTTACCGTTTTTATAATCACTGTTGCACTAAATCTTATTGTTTTAGAGCACTAATAATAAACTTCTTTTGTTGTTATCCTGCCTGGGTTCTCAGATCTCCTTGGTTGTGGTTATTTATTTATTTAGTATATTTCTATTCCGCCCATTCCTGTAAGGCTCAGGGCGAAGTACAACATATAATAAAACAATAAAATACAATAAAAACATTTTATAAACAGACAACTCAACAGCACTCAGATTACCATGACATCACATATTGCCCAGCCTAGCCGTCTCACATCATGATATCTCATAGGGACGGCAGTTTTTATTCCATTTCCTAGCACAGATGACAGTGCCGGCCGGGGAGGCCAACCAGATCAAGAATAGACGCCCGCAGCCTCAGCTAAAAGCCTGGTGGAACAGCTCCGTTTTACAGGCCATATGGAAGGCTAATAAGCCAGGTAGGGCCCGGATCTCTGTAGGGAGCTGATTCCACCAGGTCGGGGCCAGGACTGAAAAAGCCCTGGTCCTAGTTGAGGCAAGGTGGCCGTCTCTTGGGCGGGGGACGGCCAACACATGTTGGGAGGCCAAACGTAACAACCTCCCGGGCATATATGGGAGGTATTTACTAATAAGGAATACAGGGATGGTTTGGTGTTCTGGGCCCTGCTATGCAGACCCTTACCAGAGTGGTGGCAGCCAAGAGAAGGCCCCCTAGGCCCCTCTGTGTGATGGCGACTTTTAGAATGAGTACACCTTCTGCCTTGGAAAAGTAATCCTGCTCTGTCATCTAGTGGCTTAGAATATGTTTGTCACAAGAAATTTATGTTTTAAAGCACTAACGCGTTAAAAGAATGGGAACTAGCTGGGATGGGGGGGGACTGAAATGATGGGCAGAAAGCTCTGGAAAGTTCTCTGTCTCCAGACACTCCAACCAAGTGCAGGACGGAGCAATATGTGTATTCCACTGAAGCTGTTTTGGTCCTTGTCTGGTGTTGTAACAGGGAATGGTTTCTTGTATGAAAATGTAATTAGTGGGTGAATGAGCCAGTTCATGGAATCTAAAAGCCTCTGTTTGACTGAACGGAGTTGCCAATTGACCCTGAGGAAGGGGAATCTGAATAAAAGCAGGCCCTCTCAGGTCCTACATGTGGGCCCTGAGGAGGCAGCCCATAGAACCAGCATCCCAAAAACGGATGAAGGGGGATCCCCCAGGGATATGCAACCCTCCTACATTAAAAGGAAGATGGGACTATTCCTGTTGAATTCCTGAAAAAAACTAAGCTTCACTCCAAATCCAAGGGAGTTTAGTTCCAGCCCAGATGTAAAAACACAGAAAGTTTTGGTGCCAAAGAGAGAGCCAGAAATATGTGTGGCTGCACTCACCACCGCTGAGTCACTTTAAAAAGATGCAGTATTGCTATCAGCTTGTTGCACCAGACCAAGGTATAAAATTCCATTCAGACTGTGGTCTCAATCTAGTCTGAAGGCTGGATACCACAGCAAACTGGTATGTTGAAATCCAGGATGCAAGAGAGAAAAGCTACACATCCAAAGGGAAGGGGGAAGTGGAAATGGAAGGACAGAGTATAGCAGCTTGTAGAACGTTGACATTAGATCTGAAGTGAGGCAGGACTTGCCAGTATTTAAAATCAGGCTACAATTCCACCATAGCATGCATTGATATCTCACAAAAGATGCCAAGAGACATTAACTGGATGCATGACTTCAGAAGCGTACTTCTTGGTTGTCAGAACGTAGCCTGGGTTCAAGGAAACCTCAGTTCAGACCACAGCAGATGCTGGTACATTCTGGGTCCAAAAGAACAAGACACCGTTTCATGAGAACGATGACGTTGTCGCTATGGAGAGCATACTACCTGTGGACCCTGCCAAAACATAAGCTATATCCCTTGACTCATGCTTATACTCCTCCCATCTGTCAGACTCACTGAATCACCCCCTGGACACCAGGAGTGACCGTGAATGGGGAGAGGTGTGTGTAAATTCATCTTTGGACAGAGAGTGTGACCTCTTGCAAATATGTTTACCTCCAATGATCTACTAGGAAGAATAGAGCCATGAAGGCTCCTCTCAAATCTCTCCGTTGCCCCTTGGAAGCTGTAAGCTCACAGACAGCTGCTCTGGCATTCAGCACCCCACACCAGCCTTGGGGGAACCAGATTTTATGATGCCTCTAGGATGCAGTCCTGTATGATGGAAAATAAACAAGAAATCTAATTCAGTTTCATCCCAGCTGTATGGTGATTGCTTCTTCCTTCTTGGTAGTTCTCAACCCATGGATAGTTTTGTTTTGTTTTTAAGTAACCAAATCACATTTCTGTGCACACCTCCACCTGTTTGGTGTAGTGGTTAAGTGCGCGGACTCTTATCTAGAAGAACCGGGTTTGATTCCCCACTTCTCCACTTGCAGCTGCTGGAATGGCCTTGGGTCAGCCATAGCTCTGGCAGAGGTTGTCCTTGAAAGGGCAGCTGCTGTGAGAGCCCTCTCCAGCCCCACCCACCTCACACGGTGTCTGTTGTGGGGGAGGAAGATAAAGGAGATTGTGAGCCGCTCTGAGATTCAGGGTGGAGAGTGGGATATAAATCCAATGTCGTCTTTTTTCTGATTATATTAGCCAAAATCCTATACTTAGTTGTTGATTGGCCAGATGCCGGTGGGTTCCCTCCTTATCTAACCAAGCTCCACCTGATCCATGGAGCCCCACCCTCAGTCTCCTTTCCTTAGAGCACTACTATATATAAGAAGATGTTTGCTTTATACCCCACCCATCACTACCAGGAGTCTCGGGGCTGCTTACCATCACCTTCCCTTTCTTTTCCCACAACAGGCACCCTGTGGGGCTGAGAGAACTGTGACTGACCCAAGGTCACCCAAGTGGCTGCACACGGACAAGTAAGGAATCAGATTAGAGTCTGCAACTCTTAACCACTACAGCACACTGGCACGTTGTGAACATGGATTGCATTTTTAAAAGCATCCAGAGGAAATGATTAGCTGGAGTTATTTGGTGGGCCATTCATCCTCCCAGCAATCAAGAGATCCATGAAGCTGCAATCATGCTTGCTTATTGCTGTCTGGCAAAGACATAAGGAATTACTGGAGATACTGAGCATCTGGTCAAGCTTGCTGGGATGGTGGTGGCAGGCACTGTTTTCAATATCCTCACCAAAGATTAAGAACTTTGAAGTTGTCCTTAGGCAGAGTGTGGCCTCTTGCTAATATGATGCTTTCAAGCACTGATACCATCCATTTTCAAGGAGAGGTGGAGGGCAAAGTCAGGTCTTTGGAAACAGAATGAGCCACTCTGCATACCAAAGGTCATCCAGTGAAACCCCAGATGGTATTCTGGGAGCTCAAGAGCTGCTGCTGCGGTGTGCTGGTCTGAGGCAGTCCTTATGGTCAAATTTCAGGATGGGAAGTATCCCAAGTCTCTCTCCTGTTTGCTGCTACATAGATGACTGGAAAATCTAGGGAACATGCATTTTATCCCAGGACACCTGCCCTGTTTTTCACCCTTTCTTTGCCTCCCCCACCTCACCTTCAGTAGCTGACACAGAAGATGCATGCAGTGACCTGTCACAGGCAATGGGGATTTATGAGCACCAAGCCAAAAAATCAGAAGGGGGCGGTGGTCATTTTGGGGCACAATCAGGTGATACCCATAGTGCCCCTATTTGTCCACATTGTGACAATAAAAGACCAGAAGTGTAGTAACAAAAGAGGTATATTTAATTCAGTGTCTTACAGGCTTTTAATTTATACTTCTGCTTCTGTAGGCATCTTTTTTCTCTCCCAGCTTTCTTTCGAATGCTTGATCAACTGCAAACCATTTGTTGAGCACCTGATTGCGCTCCTTGCAAATTGTGATTCCAGAAGCTCATAAAAATGAGGGAGAACCAGCATCAGGGCTTTTTTTGTTGAAAAAGCCCATCAGGAAATAATTTGCAAATTAGGCTATGCCCTCTGATGCCAAGACAGCCAAACATCATTCCTACTCGGGAAAAGCCCTGGCCAGCATCAACTAAATTAGCACTTCTCCAGTTAAACTATATTATGGCAAATGCTGAAGTCCTGTTTTTAATCAGCTCTCACATGCATGGTGAACTCATGTAAAATGTAACGCAGCCCTCAATTATTTCCCCCTCGCTTGTACTGAACCTGATCGACTGCTTCTTTCTTTACATCAGAGAAGGCAGATCTAACTATCTCCCTATTGCACAGAGATCTACCTGTCTTTATAGGTAGATTTGTATACCCAATCCTTATAACAACCAACTTGCAAAGCTACCTGTCCTTCTATTGCTACTTCTCTTTCTGAGCAGCATCCATGGAACATGAAGGGAAAAGTCCATTCCACTGGATAGGATACTTTTGCACAATTAAAAATGGGAAAACTATCGTATCTGAATTATTCCTTTGAGAGAAATGTTTTTGCCGAAGTTTTTAGTTAGTGCTAGCCATGCAGGCCCATTTCTGCATGGCTAGAAATGCAGCAGCATTTCTTAATTTCCCCTCTTTATTTGTATCCCGCTTTTCTCCTTGATCAGGGACCCAAAAGCAGCTTTTCACATTGTTCCCCCCCCCCACCCTCCACCCAATCGTTATAACAGCCGCCTTGCAAAACTAGATTAGGCTGACAAATTGTGATTGGGCCAAGGTTACCTAGCAGGCTTTTGTGGCTGAGTAGGGGATTCAAACCTAATCCTCCCAGGTCTTAGTCTGACAATCTAATCATTACGCTACAGCTACCCTTTATTGTGGTGAGCTGTTACTATCTACGAAATCCAGCTGAGAATATATTTTTTTAAAACCCAAATTCTTCAAAAAGAAAAGCTGGTTTTATACTCTGCTATTATTTGAAGGAGTCTGGGAGCAGCTTACAATCGCCTTCCCTTCCTCTCCCCACAACAGACAGCCTATTAGGTAGGTGGGGCTGAGAGAGCTCTGAGAGAACTGTAACTGGCCCAAGGTCACCCAGTTCACTGCACGTGAAGGAGGAGTGGGGAATCAAACCTGGTTCTCCAGATTAGAGGCTGCTGCTCTTAATCGCTACACCACCCTGGTTCTCCTTTAAGACTAGGCTCGCCACTCAATCCAAAGACAGGAATTGCACGTTAAGGCCTGTTCACTGGAACAAAAAGAATAAACTTGGTTTAGTGATCCTGAAGGTCAAACTCTCTAGGACTTTCAGGGTGACTTTGATGACTGAGGTGAAAGCGAAACCAAGAAGTCTGTCAACTGTCTAACTTGACTTAAGCTACTTTACAGGCCATTCTAGTTAATGCCAACTTTTAATATTATTTTAGGACAAAAGGTCCAGCTGGTGGGTTCCCTAGAGTCAGGAAAAGTACATGCCCATTTAAAATCAGATGAACTCAGATTTAAGATCTCCAGGCTTTAATTTGGAAGTTTATATGTCTTGTTTAAAAAAACAACAGAACAGGGAAATGGCTGAGCAGTCACTGCTGAATGAACCCTTATGGTTATCTTTGACATTCACTCTGCAAAGATAATTACGAGTTAAGTGTCGCTTGGCTGAGCCAGGATTTCTCTGCCCTTCAGAGAGGGGCACAATGCAAAATTTAAGGAATGGAAACTTCCAAACGAAAAAAAAAAGAGATGGGAAAGGAAAATATTTTTTAAAAAACAAGTTGAATGCCAAAAAGCTTCTAAGACATATACAGACAATACCAAAAACACACAAACACTTGATCAAGTGGGCAGTGGTTCCATTTTTGTGCGTTTGGCTGCAAGAGGATTGCTGTCCAGTGGGCAGGATTCATGCTTCAGAGAAGTGCCATGTTCCTGTTGCGTAGGCTCGGAGCCCTCCTCTGTGCCATTACAATATGAAAGGGGTTCCTCTTTACTCAGGAACTTAAAGTCTGTGCTCGGTTTTGCCAGCGGTTTGGACTCCAGGATCTCAGTGCTCTCCTCCACCACGTGTGGCCCTGTCCACTCCGGGATTTCCAGTCCCAGGTCCTTCATCAGCTTTGTCATGACCTCGTCCACATAACCATGAATCCGTAGGTCCGCTTGCTTGTCCTGAGATCAACAGATGGGAATTAGACACAAACATAACTTTGGGTTGGCGGCTGCTGCTTTTTATTACTGAATTACTGGCTTCTAACTGATGCATGTGAACTGTACTGGAGACATGCACTGAAAGGCAGGAAAACAAATAACTACATATTTAATAGTGATGTCTGGCCTCCATCTGCAGTTAGTTGAGTAAAACGGGAAGGAAAACTCAGAACGGAGTGGAAGAGACAAGAAAATACTGTGTTCTGAAAGACGCTAACAGTAACTATATTAAATGTAAAAGCCACAGCTGCCAATTGTATACCATAAATACAAAAGCACTAACACACATACACAAACATACATGAAAAAACCTCACTGAACTGATGAATGAAATTACTTTTTGCTATTGGTGAGTGCCAGTCACAAAATTTCTGCCTATGGGTCTAGGGAACTAACAGATGAAGCTGCCTTATACTGAATCAAACCACTGGTTCATCAAGACTGGTATTGTCTCTTCAGACTGATGGTGGCTCTCCAGAGTCAAAGGTCAAGATCTTTCACATTACCTACTCTGTGTGTGTGTGTGTGTGTGTGTAAAGCACTGTCAAATCACAGCTCATGTATGCTGACCCCAGCAGGGGGCTTTCAAGGCAAGTGAGAAGGACAGAAACATCACCTACTACTTGATTTCCCCCCCCCCCCGCCCCGCCAAACTGGAGATGCTGGAGACTGAGCCTGGGACCTCCTACATGCCAAAAAAGATGCTCTCCACTGAGCCACAGCCCCTCCCCAAACTCACATGCTTGGTTGGCTGCAGGTTGACAATCACCAGCTTGCCCCCTTTCTTCTTTGTCAGCAGAGGGAGGTCGCCGCTGGGTTTGATCTGCAGGGATGTCCCCAATGTGACTGACAAGTCAGCTTTCCTGGAGCAGGGAGGGAGGGGAGAGAAAGTGAAGCAGGTTTCAAAGGGTTAGGATGGGAGCAGGAAGCATTTTGCAAGAACCCTTTCCTGAATGCATCCAACTGATTTGGTACACCTGGTACTTGTTGCATCATGCCCCGCAGTAAGGAGAATTACCCCCATTTCCCTGCTGGGAACACAGCAGAACAAGAAAATGACAAAAGAACTGAATCAGACTGAAGAAGGTCCATTGACCTCAGGATCCTATGACCTCCAAACAGGGCATGAAGGGCGAAGCCTCTCTCTCCCCTCTATTGTTGGCCCGTGTCCTCAAAGGCATGTTGCACCTGAGCATGGAGGATCCACTGAGCCTTGATGACTAACAGCAATGGATAGACCATGATTCTGCCTTGCCCCCCTGGGAACTGAAGCTATGGAAGATCTTACCTGCAAGCCTCGCTGGCCAGATTGAGATCCCGATCAGGTAGGGAATCCTCCCAGTCCAAAATGGTGTCCATTAGTTTTCCTCTTTAAACCACCAACCAACCAATAAAATAATAATTAAAAAAAAGATTTACAGTGCTGTAGTTTCCAACTGAAGTAAGTCATTATTCTCTGTTGAATGTTCCCTCTTTTTGTCAGTGGAGGAACCCAAAGCTATCTAGAGCAGGGGCCATACGTGCTTAACATAAGAGCCACACAGAATAAACGTCAGATGTATTGAGAACTGCAAGATATGAACTTTAGATGTTGGGAGGGAGGGAGGGAGGAAAATAGATGGGGGAGAGAGAGGTGGAAAGAAAGCAACTTTAAATGCATTCTCCAAGCTACCAGTTGGTTTGGAGAAGTGATTTAAAGAGAGAAATGCCTTCTCCAAGCCAGCCACCAGGGCAGTGGGGGCTTCAAGATCCACACGCATGTGGTTCCTGAGCCACAGTTTGGCCACCCCTGATCTAGACTCCATCCAAGTCACACAATCATTCCAGAAGACCCTAGGAACCATGGGAACTAAGGATCTTTGACAGACAGCTGAACTGGGCCCTCTACAATGCTAGGGATGCTCACAAAAAACCCCAAGTAGCCCTCCACTAAGAGACATACCTGCAGGACCGAAGCCCTCTGCATTTGGAAACGTCACATAGCCGACCCGTCGGCTTGAGACCCATAGTCTCTACCACGGTGTCTCGTACGTACTGCCTTCAAAACATATGAAAGGAACACCGATTAAGAAGGTGAAAACTTCTAGGAGCCAATAAAAAACACTCCAGCTTCCTTTCCACCTGTTTTGCTTTGCACAATTCACACTGTAAATCCCTCCCCCCCCCCCCACCCCGATGCTGCTTAGCTCTTTTTCTTCTGCTGCTTGGATTTGCTTGGTCCTTAGCTGTGTAAACACTTCTTCAGCTTAATGACTCTTTAATAGTATTTTAATTCTTGGGGGTAAATGCTATGTGGGTATGGAGCCTCTCTATAGGAAACTACCCACCAACATGGTGAGCCTTTAGATCAAAGGTAAAGATCCTGCCCAAGCTCAGTTTCCATCTTACCTAGTTAAGGGGCGTCAACAAACAGGACTTGGGGAAAGAACGTTCTCTGTTGGAGACCCCAGATCTAGACCAGTCGGGGCACACAATACTAAACTAAAGGGACCGACAGTGTAGCTCTGTATTATGCACGTCTGTGTGTTCAAATGATTTATGCATACATATAGGGAAACAATAACATCTATCAGTTACAGTTTTATCCCACCCTTTTCTTCAAGGAACTCGGGTGGGGGGGGGAGAGGAGGCAGTTCTTCCTTCTTCCATTATATCCTCATGATGACAATTCTTATGTGATGGGCTAGAACAAGTGGCCTAAGGAGGACTGTAGCTCACTGGGGATTTGAACTGCCCTTGTTAACATGGCCTAATTCATGAAAAGCAACCCTGGGGCAGCATCCCTTCTGTATTTGTCTGAAGGTGGAGGGGCCTCAGGACTTTCAAAGTGCAAAGCGCAAGACCACAGCCTCTCCCACATGGCACTGTAAGAAGCAGAGGAACCAAAAGGGCAGCAACTGGTGGTAAGAGGATGGGAGGGGCCATGAACATTAGTTACCCCACTAGGGTTGCTGGGCTGTCTCATTGCTCTGGCGGGGGGATTTGAGGGGTTTTCTGGAAGTGGGCAGACACATCATATGATATCACCAACATGATGGTGTCACTTCCAGGTGATGTCATCACATTGGGGACACCACACAGCAACGCGGGGTTCCCCCTGCCAGCCAGCAGGTCCACAGTGGGGAAAAGGCCCCCAGAATGGGGGACCCCCTCGCTGGGGCCTGGGAGTTGGCAACCCTATAACCCATGCATGCAAAAGTTTCTCTTGCTCTGCTTCTACAGGGTCCCCATTCTAGAACAGCAGCAAAGAAGAAGATATTGAATTTATATCCCGCCCTCCACTCCGAAGAGTCTCAGAGCGGCTCACAATCTCCTTTACCTTCCTCCCCCACAACAGACACCCTGTGAGGTGGGTGGGGCTGGAGAGGGCTCTCACAGCAGCTGCCCTTTCAAGGACAACCTCTGCCAGAGCTATAGCTGACCCAAGGCCATGCTAGCAGGTGCAAGCGGAGGAGTGGGGAATCAAACCCGGTTCTCCCAGATAAGAGTCCGCACACTTAACCACTACACCAAACTGGCTCTCCGAACTGGCAAAGGGGTACATACTTGCCACATTTCATACATTCTTCCACAAACATGTTCCCATGTAACTCTGCCAGCTTGTCCCTAGGAGGGAAAGGAAATGCAATTGTTAGAAAAAACACCTTGGACAGGTTAAGGCCCAAGAAGTGGATGTTTCCATTCACAGGATGTTGTATCCTACCTACCGGTCTGCTCCAATAAGCAGGGAGGTTCAGGCAAACATACAATCCTCCCTCCACCTGTTTTATTATCACAACGTCCCTGAAAAGTAGCTTTTTGATTTTCTTGTATCAAGTGTACCTCTGCTATTAGGAAGCTGGGAAATCCTGGATGAGAAGCGTGGCTTCTGAACAGGCCTTTTCACAGTACTGCTTTTCATGTAAATATGGAGCCAGGAGAAGTAGCACATTACCTTGGGAACCCGGAGCGAACGTGGAGGCCGTCCACATTTTGGCTGACTAGGAATCGCAGAATTCCCTTCCTCTGTAACTCCAGGAGAGCCATGTGGGTCTTGGAAGGCCGCGCATTCTCAAAGGTGGTGTCAAATTTGGGGGCCAAGCCTCTCTCCTCCATGGTCCATACGCCGTTGGGGCCTCTGTTGGGAGGCAGGGAACAGACACCCAGCTGTTAATTTGGCATTGTGGTGGCCCTGACCTGGATAGCTCAGGCAAGCCCAACCTTATCAGCTAAGCAAGGTCGAGTCTGGCAAATACTTGGATGGAAGACCTTCAAAGGAATACCAGCAGTCGGGAGGTCTGGGCGGGCTTTATTCAGCTGCCTCTCTGAATACCCTCCCACCCCCCAGCAAGGGTCAGTCAGTAGAAGGCATCATGACTTCCAGGTGCAGACATCCCACAAAAAATACATAAATCCCTCCCCCCCAAATATCAGGCATCAACCCTGGCGATCAATGGGGTGACAACCCAACACTAAAAACAGACACATAAACAGAGCAAGATTTAAGAAAACTGGACAGAAGTGCATTGCAAATTAATCAACAGATGAGAAAATTAATAGGTAGAATCACTGAAAACTTACCAAAGGATTTCAATTCAATATGGGTGCCTGGCAAATGAATCTAGAGAGACTATTCTGCAGTTGGGGTGTCTCCACAATAAAAGGACACAGCCTTCCCACCTATCTTCTAAGGGCATTTCCAGACAGCTCTAGGCAGATCTCAGTGTTATACAGAAGCCACATAATACTTTGAGCATGTAAAATGCATTTAGTACACTCATGCTATTTCATGAGCACTTTGATTCTCACGATGTCCCTGAAAGGCAGGCCGATATTATCCCCCTGCTGCTATCTTATAATCGAAGGGCTCCTGGCATGTGGCTTCTCTATTGTGGTTGCATTTGCCACGTGGACAGGATTGTGGGCATCAACTGCAATGACTCTGAAGGGGTCATGAACAGACCTCTCTGGCCAAATGGGGAGGGGGAGTCGAGATCGAAACTTGGGTGGATCTACTCAAGAAGTAGAACAAAGCCAGACAGAGGCTTGCACTCCAAAATGGCTTCCCTTTCAAACCAGTATAGCCTTTTCCATCATCCCAACAGTCCTTGGCAATCAGCTCTGCTCTTGTTCAGTTATGTTATTGCTGTCTGTCCAAAAAGATCATCAAACCTTTTCATTTGAAACAGCATTGCCCTTACCCCCCCACCCCAGATTTCAGATTTTCTTTTTCTGTCCATCTGCAGACTCTGAAATCCACCTGAGATACAAAGCTCCAGCAAAGGATGCTAGGGACTGTATGGAAATGTCCCAAAAATGCCTAGCGTACTGTCTGGAGTGGTGTAAACTGAGGTCTCAGAACTTTCTTCAGGTAGAAAGTGGGACAGTGAAAAATCCAGCCTGGAAGGGAGTGATGAACCTTCAAGGTCTTTACTCCAAAAGGATATTGTCCTCCATTGGCTTACCTGAAGTCTGGAATTCCTGAAGCTGTACTGATACCAGCACCCGTGTGAAACACCACATAGGAAGAATTCTGTATCAAGCTGGCCAACTCATGGATTTTTCTCTCCAGATCATCAGGAAGGTCAAAAATCTGAACAGAAAACATGGAGGAGGAAGGGAGGAAGAAAATCTTACCAAATGAATTCACTGCAGTTTAATTTAATTTAATCATTTTATGCTGCTGTTCCACTTAATCAGGGTCCCCAAAACAGAGCACATAAAAACAATTAAAAACAATTAAAATAATTATATAATCCCATAAAAACACTGGAACCAAGGCAGAGGGCCAATAACTGTTATTGGCCTATGCCAATCAAAACAAAAAACCCTTCACCTGCTGCCCATGATAGAGGGAGGCAGATGAATCTCCCTGAGGGCAGATTTCTAAAGTTTCGGTGCCACAACCAAGAAGGCCCTTTCTCAGGGCACCACCCATCTAGCTTCAGATAGTGGGGGCAACTGAAGCAGTGCCTCCAAAGATGACCAGAATGAGTGAGTATACTGATTGGCATTACTGTGTGTACTCTGAGTAAATACCACCCTTCTGCAAATCTGTAATGTACAGACAACTCCTGGCAAATAAACATGTTTGACTCTCCTGGACATCTGAGTACAGGAATACCTTGGGATTTTTCACACATTCTGTGTGTGTTTGCAATGCATACATCATTATTAGCAATTACTGTAATTATATTCTCCCAACAATGAACTTTGCCCCACGGCTAAGAAAAAAGCAAGATCATAACATGCAACCCATAATGTTTTAGACCTTGTCCAACAATCTTCCTTTTTTCCTTTTTGTTGTTGGATGGGGATGCTTTGAGACATAAACTTGTCTTTATTATTATTTTAAATATCCTCCCCCCACCCCACCTCAGTGAAAGACAGGAACACCAAATATGAAGTATGAAATTCTGGCATTCTTTCACAGCTATCTCAATCACTTCTTTTTGTGGAGCGGTGGGGAGGGGGTTTATTCGAGCCATATAAGCACCTATTTATTGTTGTTGTTAGGCATGAATTCAGCAGAAGCTCACAGGAGCGCGGTTCCTGAACCTCCAGCCAGGGTCTGCATGCAGTGGGGAGTTCTCTCCCTGCTGCACATAGACCCTGGGGCATATGCAAATGAGATGTGCTACTGAGCTCCTGCACCTTTTTTTCTACAAAACGACCCCTGATGATGATGATTTAGTTCTGGTTCCCAACCTCGCCCCTAACCCTCTTCCCTCTCTGGAGAAAGGGCCGGATTATAAAATGCAACGATTAAAATCTCTGCGTTGCTCTTCATGCACTTTTTTCAGGGAAGGGGTGACATTCCTTTCGCTGTTTTAAAGCTCTGGCCCTTAGCCGTGGGTTTCCATGGAAACCGGGGAGCAGGCTCTCACCTCTGGCAGGCCGCATTTCCCCTTGTCCCCGTAAGGCGAAAGCCCCGCCGCGTAATTCACGGACATCTCCCAGCGCCTCGACTTCACAGCCCTTTCAAATGCGGGCTTTGTCAATAAAGTTGTGCTTCCCTCCGACTTCCGGTGAGGGCGGAAGATGCCTTCCTGTGACCGCGCATGGTAAAGGTGGCGGCGGGAAGTGCCATGTTTGTTTCTGGCAAGACGAGGCTAGGTCCTTCTTTCTGCTTCTTTTCCTCTCCTGTTTTGGCTTACAATCTTCCGGCCGGGAATCCTCGCATGCGCAGTAGAACAGACAGGCAATTGCCAGCGTTGTCAGGGGGCTTTGTTGTTTCTGATAAGGAAACGTCCGCCATTTCTTTTAGCACAAATTTGGAGTCCAGTGACACCTTAAAGATCAACAAAAGTTTATTCACGGTATGAGGTTTTGTGTGCAGGCAAACTTCATCATATCTTAAAGGTGTGATTACTGGACTCAAATAGGGTTGCCAAGAGTGTTCCCTCTAGGATTCGTTAGTGTGAGCTAGCTCACAATTTTTTAGCTTCCGGCTCACACATTTTTGTCTCGGCTCAGGAGAAATGGTCCTAGAGCAAGCTAATTAATAAAGTAGCTCACAACTTTTAACTCCAGTAGCTCATGAAGTAGAATTTTTGCTCACAAGACACCACAGTTTAGTGCAGGGGTGGCCAAACTTGCTTAATGTAAGAGCCACACAGAATAAACAAAAGATGTTTGAGAGCTGAAAGACAGGAAGGAAGGAGAGAAGGAAATTAATATAAGAGAGGGAAGGAGGGAGAGGTGAAAAGAAGGCAACTTTAACTTTGAAAGCATTCTATAAGCCACCAGCTGGCTTGGCTTGGAGAAATTATTTAAAGAGATCAATGCCTTCCCCAAGCCAGCTGACAGGGTAATGGGGGCTTCAAGAGCCTCACAATGTGTGTGAAAGAGCCTCATGTGGCTCCCAAACCACAGTTTGACCACCCCTGGTTTAGAGAGAACATTGGTTGCCAACCTCCACGTCCAGTGACAATTTACATTTATTTAGTGTATTTTTAATCACATTTTTCTTCCATGTTGTTCAGTCAGACCATATTAATGGTTTTCCCTGTTTATCCTCACACAACAATCTTGTGAGGTGGGTTAGTCTGAGAAAGAATGGCCTCCTGGTCAATTTCATAGTACCTGGGGATTTGAATCCAAGTCCTCTTAATCTAATGCCTCATACAGGTCTGCTGGAGACAGACAAAAAGGGGAATAGCCATGAGGTTTTCCTACTTAGAAATGTGCCAGAGGTGATCACATCACAGCATGCTGGATTTGTGAAATGCTGGCTATCTTCATGCTGTTGGGTATGATTATAAATTCCCTTTATTGATTTTTAAAATTATTTTCTTTGGTTCCTTTCTTGGGCCTAGGGATGCCAGACTCGAAGTGGGTACTGTAACACGAGAGCTGTCACAAAAGGAAATTATAACAAATAAATATTGTGACCAGGGTTCCCTCTAAAATGAGTTAGTGTGAGCTAGCTCACAGTTTTTTAGTCTCCAGCTCACACATTTTTGTCTTAGCTCAGAAGAAATGATCCCAGAGCAAACAAATTTATGCAGTAGCTCACAACTTTAATGCCAGTAGCTCACAAAGTAGAATTTTTGCTCACAAGACTCCACAGCTTAGAGGGAGTATTGATTGTGACCACAATTACTATGAATAATTATTGAAAATTACAACAAATGTTACTGTAATAATTATAATCAAAGCAGTCCATAGAATCTCCTAAGCACTCAGTCCCTTTTTACAGACAAATCAATTGGTAGATATTGCTCTAACAAACATTGGTGAATTCAATGTCCATATGACTTCTATTGAAAGCCTCCAACTCCAATGTCCAAATTCAGTCATAAAAGGATGTGCAATCCTTGTTTCTTAATCCCATGAAGAATATATTGGATTTATATTCTGCTTTATACTCTGAATCTCAAGAGTCTCAGAGCGGTCACAGTCTCCTTTACCTTCTTCCCCCGCCCCCCACAACAGAAACCCTGTGAGGAAGGTGGGGCTGAGAAGGCTCTCCCAGCAGCTGCCCTTTCAAGGACAACTGTAAGAGCTATGGCTGACCCAAGGCCATCCCAGCAGCTGCAAGTGGAGGAGTGGGGAATCAAACCCAGTTCTTCCAGATAAGAGTCCGCGCACTTAACCACTACACCAAATAATATTGCAACAGGGATGCCGACTGTTCTCCTGTTTCCAGAATCCTTCCTCAGGCGAAGGATTAATCATGAATCCGATACCCAGTAAAAGTTCATTTGGGACCCGAGGTCTTCACAAAAAGTTTCTATTCAGGCAACATGCTCAAATGGCTCAAGGCGGCATCCCTGTTGGAATATTATTTCATAGTATTAAGAAATGAGGATTGCACATCCTTTTATGACTGAATTTGGACATCGGGGTTGGAGGCTTTCAACAGGAGCCATATGAACATTGAGTTCTCTGATGTTTGTTCAGTAATATCCACCAATTGATTAGTCTGTAAGATGGGACCGAGTGCTTAGGATATTCTATGGACTGCTTTGGTTATAATTATTATAGCAAAGTTTGTTGTAATTTTCAATAATTATCCATAGGAATTATGGTCACAATATTTATTAGTTATAAACTCCAGGTGGGGCCTGGGGATCCCCTGAGATAACAGCTCATCTCCAGAGTACAGAGATCAGTTCCCCTGGAGAAAATGACTGCTTTGGAGGGTGGGCTCTATGGCATTATACC
The DNA here is from genome assembly GCF_032191835.1 of Heteronotia binoei. Classification (NCBI taxonomy): domain Eukaryota; kingdom Metazoa; phylum Chordata; class Lepidosauria; order Squamata; family Gekkonidae; genus Heteronotia; species Heteronotia binoei. The sequence continues at coordinate 183,332,336 of NC_083224.1, read as the reverse complement.
CCACTGAGGTCTCCCCAATTCCCTCCCCTGATCTCCAGGAATTTCCCAACCTGGAGTTGGCAACCCTAACTGAGTCATACCGTTGGTTTATCAAGGGTCATACTGTATACTCTGACTGCAGCTCTCCAGAGACTCAAATCTTACACATCACCTGCTACTAGCCAATCCTGGTAACTGGAGATGCCAGAAATTGAACCAGGGACCTTTTGCATGCAAAGCAGATGTTCTGCCATTGAGCCAGCCCATGGCCCCACTGGGGAAACTTGGCCTTATAATTTTTAAAAATAAAATAAATGTTGACAGGCTCTCTTCTGGAAGTATATTTTTCTACATTATTATAATACTTGTTCTGAAGTGCTGTACAGTCTTAGAAGCTGCTAGCTCTCAAATTGCTACATGTGTTGTGAAATTTTTAGCAGAAGCTTATAATATTAAGTCTAAGCACACCACTGTACCTTAATCATTGGGTGTCTATTCATTCTTGACTTTCATCATTGGTTATTATTTTAATCGATTGTTTTATGCTCTTGTTTTTATCATTTATCAGGCCTCCGCATCTATGTCTATGTCTGATTGTAAATTACCGCTGCTTTTATGCCAATAAAGGTATGAAACTGAAGCGCTGTGTCTGCTGTCTTAAGCCTGAAAATGCTGAATATCTTCAAATAGTCAACTAAACCCTGTGCTCTGGTAAGACACTTTCTTGAGGAGGAGCTCAGTGTGATTCAAAAGCTTGTATCCTGATTTCGAAACTGCTAGGTGAACCAAACAAAAAGGACATGATAGATAGATAGATAGATAGATAGATAGATAGATAGATAGATAGATAGATAGATAGATAGATAGATAGATAGATAGAAAGAACTGAGTATTTCTTCTGAAGTGAAACTGATGAGGCTAGTAAGAGTCGTTGCACAGTGTAACTTTACCTGCAAAAGGTGGTAACTTAATTCCTGGGACTAAAAGGTTTCTCCTTCTCAAATTGGTTTCTCATTGGAGGGGATGCCAGCCAAGAGGTGATGAGACACCCACGATACGCTGAAATTGCTCTTAACCCCAGCTCCGGTAAGGAGATACTTTTGAACATATTCTGTCTTAGATCTGTGTTGAATAAGCAGCTCCCTGTTGACAATAGTCGAGGTGGAGATTCACAACTTATCCAGTATTTAGCCTGGAAGAGGGAAATAACGCCATAAAGATTTGATGTAACAAGCCATCCCCAGAGAACATCTGAAGTAAGTATTGTAATTTTTTGCTTTGGGAATAAGGGGATGTTTTTTTTTTCCTGCAGGATATTCAGACACAGTTTTGAGGGTTTGTCTGCAAAAGAGGGAAGTGCACCAGGCAGTGAGTTTCCTGGGCTAACAAACTGAATCAGGCACATGGTTAGGCTTTTCAAAAATGGAGGTGGGTTCCCCTGGATAAACAAACTGAATTGTACAAATTGGGCAGGTTGAGTAAGAGGGAAGAAGATGCGTTCTGGTGCATCTTTGGTCTCCTGGCAAGGTTGCATTGATGACTTCTAATTAGGCCATGTGGGATGGGGAAGATATGACTGGTAGTCTCTGGAGGTTAGAGAGTAGACAGTCGAGAGAATGCAAATACTTTGCTTTATGTCCCAAGGAAAGCTCAGGGGATCTGCCAAAGTTACTGCTTTCTTCTAAAGTGGAGAAAGGAAGGCTGCGAGACTGAAATTGCAGTTGCACTGCAAGGCCTCATGGAAGGTTTTAGAGGGTTTATGATGCCCTAGGCACTAGGGTTGCCAGGTCTGTGTTGGAAAATACCTGAAGACTTTGGGGGTGGCTCTGGGAGAGGGTGGGGTTGGGGGAGAGAAGGGGCCTCAGCAGGGTACAATGCCATAGAGTCCACCCTTCAAAACAGCCATTTTCTCCAGGAGAGCTGATATTTCAGCTGGAGATAAGTATATATATATATATATATATATATATATATATATATATATATATATATATATATATATATTTGCTCTCTAGTCACAATCTAAGGGACCCTCTAGGGTTTTCAAGACTATTTCAAGGCTACTAGCCACAAGGTGTAGATGGAACAAAATTTGAATTCAGTGGCACCTTTAAGACCAAGACAGCGTAGAGAACTGTTTTTAGCTGTTGTTCAGCCCTGTGGACAGCTGATTTCTTTTACACACTAAATTCCGTTGAACTGATGCTCCTGTGTTGGCGTTTCTGTAACATTTATATTGTGATTGTTTTCTGATGTTTGTTGTTGTACTAGCTGCTTTGTTGTATATTTGAAAAAGATGCAAATATTGTTGGATAATCATGTATTTAAATAGTAAGAGATATGTACTTTGTATAATCTAATCGGAGTGCAACACATGGTTGTTTATATTCATTTCTGGTTATTGTCACCAACTGTGGATTCTTTGGTTGGTTATCAGTAACTGAGCGTTTCGGTCACCTTACAAAACTTAAGACTTGGGCACGAGGTCACACACTGGGGCTTCTAGCAGAGCGTGAGCCCCAGCAATGAAATGTCCTTTCCCCCTTTTCCTTCACAGAGCTTACAAGGCTAAAGCCAAGATGAAGAGCCTCAGAGCACGGTTTAAGAAGTCGGATGTGAGTAAAAGCTGGATTTGTGGAGGTGGAAGCATTTTGAGTGTTAGAACAAAGTCTGTGAGTCAACCAACTACTGTCTGGATTTCACTGAAGCAAATCAATTAAATGTGCAGATCAGTGGACTGGGTTAAAGGGCTTCCTTCCTTAAGAGTATTTCATGAGAAACCGAAATCCACTTAGGAAAGCTCCAGAAATTCTCCCATTCCAAATTTTGCGCTGGATTCTGGAGTTCTGAATTATTTTCCCCTAAAGCTGAAGCTGGTGCGTTAGAAATCCCCCACAGTTTTTTTTTTTTTTAATTCTGAATTCTGTACACGACAATGGGGCAAGCAAAATTTGCCACAGGTTCCATCCTCTTGCTTACATCTTATGAATCCACCCCAAAGTTGAAACACTGCCCCCTCCCCAAAAGCAATCAGGATGTAATTTCACATATAGTTGTTTCAGGATCCTTTTTGTGAGGTGTGTTAGCAAAATGTGGGAACTCATGGACATATCCAGGGCTTTTTTTTGTAGCAGGAACTCCTTTGCATATTAGGCCACACACCCCTGATGTAGTCAATCCTTCTGGAGTTTACAGTAGACTCTGTACTAAGACAGTCCTAAGGATCTGCTTTGTTGCAATGTTCTTTCGATGTTCCTATCGATGTCTGTAAAGCTTTTGTGTGGTATATTATGATAATGCAGGAACACAATGGCACATCCATAAACTACCACATGGAAAAATGTTGCATTCACATAAATCATCATGTTAAGTTACGTTCTTGCCATTTTCTTTCAGTCCTCACATGCCTATCAGGGAGAAGACGCGAAGGAATGGATATTTATTGCAAACTGCCCGTGTCCCTATTCTTGAAGCAATTTTATAATTTATCCTAACATGATGCCCATTGGTGCCATGGTGCCAGCCCACATTTCCTGCTTTCTGAACAAATTGGCAGGCACTAAAGAAAGTACCAGTGGGCACCATGACATGTTTCCTGGTGACTCTCAGGTGTTTTAAGAAAGTGGGATGGGCCATGTGCGGCTTTTTCCTAGCAGGGCTTCTGTTTAGCCGTTGGTGATTTGATTGGTTGTGTAAATTTTTGAAAATGTTGCTTTGTCACCACAGCTGAAGGATCTTCGCTATTTGTCGGAAGGTAAGCTGCAGCAGCCATCTTGTGGCAGCCATTTTGTGACGGCACCCACCACCCTATGTCAGAATTCCAAATGTGTCCACGGGGTGAAAGAGGTTGGGAACCCCTGATTTTATCCACTGAAGCAGGAATTCAGAAAGGATGAGATGCAGTGCAGAGTGAAATCCCAGAACTATTTATTTATTTACTTCATTTATAGGATAGCTTTCTCATTGAGAAAGAGTTTAATATATGCAGCATGAAATGACAGTACAATGTAATACACACTATATTACGACTGTTTGTTATAATGAGACAAGGGGAAAAAAACCTGGCGAACATGTAAGTGGTGGCCTGTTATGTATGGGTGTTTTCCCTTGCTTTCACTTGCATGTCAATTGGGTTTCTTTGTTGTTCTGCATTGATTTTCCTTCAGCTCTCAGTTTGCTTTCTGGTTACTGTTGCTCTGGGTTTTCTGAGAGAGCTTTTAAAAACTGCCATGATCACAACTGGTGTGCAGGATTAGATTAGAGCAGGGATGGCCAAACTGAGGCTCAGGAGCCACATGTGGCTCTTTCACACATATTGTGTGGCTCTCACACCACCCTGTCAGCTGGCTTGGAGAAGGCATTTCTGTCTTTAAATCACTTCTCCAAGCCAAGCTAGCCAGCAGCTTGAAAAATGCATTTAAAGTTAAAGTTGCTTTCTTTCCACCTCTCGCTCCCTCCCCTCCCCCATCTAGTTGCCCTCCTTCCTTCCCGTCTTGTGGCTCTCAAACATCTGACATTTATTCTATGTGGCTCTGATGTTAAGCAAGTTTGGCGACCCCTGGATTAGAGAATAACGAAGCGAAAACCATGCAAATTTGCAAGGAAGGCAAGAAATTAGCATCACTATGCAGTTGCACTGGAGCATTGGTAAAAATATCCCCCCAAATCTCTAGTTCAATTTGGTGGTGTAAAAAAGCTCTCTAGAACTTCTGCCAGAGAACTCTTCCCCCATACAAATTGCAGCAAAGTTAGACAACAATGAAACGTACAATAAACAGTGTGATGGAGAGTTCCTTTTAGTAAATTAGAGTAAAATATAATCCAGTCAGAGGCGGAAATTGGAGGAGGGTGAGTTGTGTTAGATGAAGAGTTTGCTTGTGAAACCATCATCCAGAAATCTTTCATTTTCCTAGTACGGGAAGCATGCAACAATCTAGACCAATTCTTCAAGGCATGGGCTTGTCTTTTTTCTTACAGAAAAAGTTGGCATCCTTTTTTCTGCAGATTCCCTTTTAAAAAATCCTAGATGACTATTACTATTTTTTCACTATTACTATTGTAAACACACACACTTTGTAAATGCACACATTGTAATTGCATATACACAGGCATCCTGGAATGTTTCTTTTTTTTTATGCATTCTGTGGTGGGACTACGGAAGTGTGAGAGCCCCCCAGAACTTTGCAAGCAGGCCATTCCAGAAAATGGGAGCCACAACACAGGAAGCTCAGGTACAGGTGTTTACAGAACAGAGGGAATCTGGCATCCCATATCCAAAGATGTTATTTCCAAGTACACGCAATCTTAGACCACAGTGTTGCATTTCGGTGCCCATATTGGACCCAGCCTTCTGAGTTGTGCTTGCTGAGTGCCCTTGGACCCTAGGGTCACCAGTTCTGGGTTAGGAAATTCCTGGAGATTTGATGGCAATGCCTAGAGAGGGCAGAGTTTGACGAGAGGAGGGAGCTCAGCAGGCATGCGATGGCATTGTCTCTGCCCCACAGAAGTGACTTTTGGGCTCTTTTTCTAGCAGGAGCTCCTCTGCATATTAGGCCACGCCCCCCTGATGTAGCCAATCCTGGAGCTTACAGTAGGCCCTGTACTAAGAGCTCTCTAAGCTCTTGGAGGATTGGCTACGTCAGGGGGGCGTGGCCTAATATGCAGAGGAGCTCCTGCTAGGAAAAGAGCCCCAGGGAAGCTGACCTCTGGAGAGGAGGAGGAGGAGGGGCAGGAGGAAGAAGATGAAGAAGAAGAAGAAGAAGAAGAAGAAGAGTTGGAGGAGGAGGAGGAAGAGTTGGAGGAGGAGGAGTTGAATTTTATACCCTGTTCACTTCTTGAAGGAGTCTCATAGAAGTGTACTATCCCCTTCCCTTCCTCTCCCCACAGCAGGCACTACAGACTCTAAGCTGTAGAGTCTTGGGAGCAAAAATTCTTTGTTGTGAGCTACTGGCATTAAAGCTGTGAGCTACTGCATAAATTAGTTTGCTCTGGGGCCATTTTTCCTGAGCTAAGACAAAAATGTGTGTGCCGGAGGTTAAAAAAAACTGAGCTAGCTCACACTAACTCAGCGTAGAGGGAACACTGCCTGCAAAGTAGGTGGGGCTGAGAGAACTCTGAGATAACTGCTCTTGAGAGAACTGCTCTGAGAGAACTGTGACTGGACCAAGGTCACCCAGGTGGATGTGGAGAGGAGTGGAGAATCCAACACATTTCTCCAGATTAGAGTCCACTGCTCTTAACCACCATGCTGGCTGAGGGAGCCATAGCACAAGAAGCGGGATTAAAAACCCAGAAGTGGTCCTGCTTTCTGCTTCACAAATGGTGGAGGAGATGGAACGACCCCTGGCAGCATGGTTGAGGGGTGGAGCTCAGTGGAACAGCATCTGCTTGGCATGAAGAATCCTGAACACCTCCAGTTTAAAGGACTTGGCAGTAGGTGATGTGAAAGACCTCCGAGACCCTGCAGAGCTGCTGCTGGTTTGGGTAGACTGACTTTGAAGGACCAGAGGTCTGATGCAGAACAAGTGAAAGTCACATGTTCATTGAATGATTCCCCCACCTCTGCGTGCAGGTTTTTTTTTGTAGCAGGAACTCCTTTGCATATTAGGCCACACACACCCTGATGTAGCCAATCCTCCTGCAGTTTACTGTAGACCCTGTAAAAAGAGCCCTGTAAGTTCTTGGAGGATTGGCTACATCAGGGGTGTGTGGAAAGGAGTTTCTGCTACAAAAAAAGCCCTGTCTGCACATCCCCTGGCAGAGGGCTATCCAGCTACTTTCTTCCAGGGTTCAAGAGGAGGGGGGGAGGGGGAATATAAAACTTGACAGCCTATCTCTTGGGTTTCCAATTTCTTGGTGGATGGCATGGGGTGCAGGGAAGAAGTGGTTAATAAGCCAAGCAACCTGGAGGGAAATTGAGACGCAGGGAAAGCAAAGGAGAAGAAGAGTTTGTTTTGATACTCTGCTTTTCACTACCCCAAGGAGTCTCACTCTCAGAGAGGCTTCCAATCACCTTCCTTTCCTTTCCCCATAGGTAAGGTAGGTGGGGCTGAGAAAGCTCTGAGAGAAGCTATGCCAAACAGGAGAGTTTCAGAACACTGGTCAACTTTAATTTTTTTTGGGGGGGGAATTAATTTTTTTGGAAAAGTGCAGAAAAGGGCAATTAGAATGATTAAAGGGTTGGAACACTTTCCCTATGAAGAAAGGTTAAAACACTGGTGGATTCTTAGCTTGGAGAAACATCGACTGAGGGGTGATATCATAGAGGTTTACAAGATTATGCATGGGATAGAGAAGGTAGAGAAGGAAGTACTTTTCTCCCTTTCTCACAATACAAAAACTCTTGGGCACTCAATGAAATTGCTGAGCAGTCAGGTTAGAACGTATTAAAGGAAGGACTTCTTCACCCAAAGGGTGATTAACACATGGAATTCACTGCCACATGAAGAAGTGGTAGCTACAAGTGTAGACAGCTTCAAGAAGGGATTGGATGAACATTTGGAGTGGAGGTCCATCAGTGGCTATTAGCCACAGCGTATAGTTGGAACTCTCTGGGGCAAGTGGTGCTCTGTATTCTTGGTGCTTGGGGTGGGAGGACTTTTAGTGTCCTGGCCCCACTGATGGACCTCCTGATGGCACCTGGCTTTTTGGCCACTGTGTTACAGAGTGTTGGACTGGGTGGGCCGTTGGCTTGATCCAACATGGCTTCTCTTATGTTCTTAATTTGGACTGGTGCTTCCAAGAATAATACTACGTAATTTGGGCTGTGAAGCCATAGCTGAAGAAGGTCTTAGGACTGAAACCATTTCCTCTTGCATTGGCATTTCTATGCGCACATTGGAGGGCTCCCGGCAGTAAACTGCAGCTGACATGTGGACTTGACAAAAGGATTTTTGAACTTTGGTCACAAAAATTATATGGTGTTTTGTACTTAGAAAAATACTAGACACGCACAAGTCAGTTTGTTCCGTGTAACTGTTGTTTATTATGGAATTATTTCTTACATAAATGTTGGAAAAGGAAAATGTCTATTTAATGTTTGCTGCCCCTGCGGTTCTGTGTTGCATTGAGCTTGTCTGTTGAACTGTGGGTTCTCTTGTATCTGAAGTTTAGCAGATGGCAAACCCTTTCGTTCAATGAAGATTAAAATGAGGGGCAAAGCTGGACCTGCTGGCTTAAGCCACTTTAAAAGTGCAGGATCAGGGCCTATAAAGTTGGCAGCCTTGGCAAGAGGCAACGGCCCACCCAGCACTCATGCTGAAAGTCCCACAAATTATTATTAAATAGAAACTCAGCAGTCTTTTCAGTTGCATACCTTGCCAATTGCCCTTATCCAGGATCTCTGCCTGCCGAGCCCTTACAGTCAGCCATTTGACAGTGTGAGTCAAGAGCCAAAGGGGATAGTCTGCTGCTATCCCCACGGCAGTGGGGTTGCAGACCTCAACCTGAACCCCAGCTTGGGCAAGGAAGAGAGGGCTACCGGGTCATGTGCAGAGTGCCCGCAACTGTGTAACAGCACACACATGGCAACAGGAGTCTGAGGAGGCATGATTCCAAGCAGAGCTGAGCCCCGCCACCTATTCTTTCACCCCCTCAAAGTGGGCAGAATAATGAACCCCTCCCCCTTTTCTCTCCTGGAGAGAGTGAACGTGCATCCCCCCTAATTCTCCTTCCAGCCACTAGAGGGAGCCTGTCCCTCTTTGGCGGGGCCGTGAACCGCTTGCTGCAGGCTGCCTTCATCCTCAGCATCAGGACCAGAAAGCTCCATCCTTTATCCTTCTCCAGCGTCGCCAGGCCAGGTGTCCGGCCGGTCAGTTGCATGGATGGCTGCGCGGTATCTCCTGGGAGGAACCATGAAGCAGATTTGCTTCTGTGCCGCTTCCTCCTTTGCAGTAAGTCTCTCCCCCTCTTCCCGTACGGGCACCCTCCCCTCCTCCGGTATAGCTCCTTTCCCTCCTGCTGCTCCTCCCTGTATAATTTCACCAAGCCCTCCTTCACCCCCACTTTCTCCTCCTTTCATTCTACTCTAAAACGTGCAGTTTGGCACACTGGATCTGAAAGCCCCCTTCCCTTATTGTCTTATAAGTTAAGGGGCTGGCTTGTGTCAGGAAGCAGGCAGTCGGGGGCGGGATGCACTCTGCATGAGCTCAGAGGCATGCTTGCCAAATTATAAGAGAGGAAAAGAAAACTAGGTGCAGACCTGGGAGGTGAATGAATCCCTGCTTTTGAAAAAGAACACCTCTGTCATTTCAGAAGATGACATTTTATGTTCCTGAGAAGCCCAAGGAGGAACACAGTGTCTCCCTCCCTTCCCTGAATTTTATCTTCACAACAAGAAGGTTAGGCTGGGAGAAAGTGCCCAGCCTACAGTAACCCAGCGAGCTTCCATAGCTCAGAGGGGAATTTAACCTGATGTCATCCTGTTTCTAGTCCAGCACCCTCCTTACGAAATCTCTCCTTTTTCCCATTCCCACTTCTGAGTTTCTTCTACCCCTTCCATACCCCCTCAGAGCCTTTGCAGTTCTTGCCCCCTTACTCTAGAATGCCCACTCAAAATGAAAATAATTCCATTTTCATAGCGGTGAGATGAAGCAGATTTGCCTCTGACGGTGATCCTGTGTACATTTTCCTCCCTTTAGGAGACTCAGGAGAATGCAGACAAGGGAGAGCAGAATAAATTCTGTTTCCTCACAACATCCCTGTGAGGTAGGCAAGGTGGAGAAAGGAAAGAGTTGTACGTGAGGATCATAATAGCGGTGAATGATTCCAGATGAATTATTCTTGAGTATTATTCTGCAGTCACCTCCCCACACACAATTATAGGTTATTTCCCCTTATTCAGAGAATACTCTCGCTTATTCCTGGTAGCCTTTGACTTTCCCCATCCTGGATAATAATCCTGATCTATTCTGCAGGAGTTGCTGCAACATTAAAACAGAAAAAACCCCACAGTGTCATTGAATGTCTAAATAATCCCAGGTTGTTATAGGTGTTATTATGGGCTGGAATCTTCCCCCTGACTATCTCACCATGCCTACCCTGCCCAACCCAATGTTTTTACCTCTTGGGACAGAAGACGATTGAAGAGGAGGTGAGAACTTGAGTCCTGGGGAACCCAGCTATTGTTCCCTCCCCGCCCCCCAGCTCGCCACCTTGACCTGGTAGAGTGCCTGTATGCTGGATTCTCGTGTTTGGCCTAGATTTTAAACCCCAGATAAGGAGATTTAAGGATGTGGCCTGTTTTGATGTCAGAGCTGTGTAGCTGAGGGACAAGCTGCGAACCGATGTGGGCCAGGCAGCCACCCCTGAAGCTGACGCCACAAGTCTGTAGATCTGGCTGAAGTGTAGGGGGCTACCTGTGCGAAGAAACAAGGTGGAGTCAAGTCTTCATTTCTCTTTGAAGCAAAAATTTTCTCATCTAGAGAAACCTACTTTTTTTAAAAAATGGAGATTGCAAATATTTGCTCGATGAAAAATCAAATAGTGAAATCGGAGAGAAATCTTACGGTATTGGTATATATTCAGATTTTTAGCAACATTATGACATTGAAGTGATAGATTTTTGATCCCTGGCACCAAAAAGGTGCTGTTCCTTCTTACAAAACCCTGTGAAGGTGACCTGCCCCAGCCTCTTGTGTGATCCGTGTGATCTTCTTGCTGATCTTTGCTCTGGAATTTCCAGCCTCGGCTGGCTTTACTTGCTATGTAAGGCTTTTCCGAATCAGGATTTAGAAAAATCCCTTTTAGCCGCCACCCATATCGAATCTCTAACTATGCCCCTCTTCTTAAAGAAAGAGGTATTATTGTAAGGGAGAAACATGCCTCTGAGCATGTACAGAGAGACTATGTCTGCAGCTGCACCTGCTGCCCATATAGTGGGAAGGAAGAAGCTAGGCCACTTCCCAGGGATGGTGGCCAGGCTTGAAATACATTGAAAGCAAGGGTCCCTGACAATACTCCCTCTAAGCTATGGAGTCCTGTGAGCACAAATTCTACTTAGTGATCTACTGGCATTAAAGCTGTGAGTGAGCAATTTGACTACTGCATAAACGAGTTTGCTTCCTGAGCTGAGACAAAAATATGTGAGCTGGAGGCTAAAAAAACCATGAGCTAGCTCACACTAACTCAGTTTAGAGGGAATACTAGTCCCTGACCTTTTTGAGGTTGCAAGCACCTTTGACATTTTGAGAGGGGGTATCGAGTGCCACCTAGGATTGGCAACTCTGAGTTGGGAAATTTGTGGAGATTTAGGGGTGGAGCCTGAGAAGGGTGGGGTTTGGGGGAAGGGAAGGACCTCAGCATGCATTCAATGCCCTAGCGTCTACCTCCAAAGCTGACATTTTCTTCAGAGAAACTGTTCCTTGTCATCTGGAGGTCTGCTGTAATTCTCTGGGTGTCACCTGGAGGTTAGTAAGCCTAGTGCCACCTCAAAATGGTTTCCCCAGGAGACGGAGCCAAAGGGAATGCCTCCTTCCTTACACCTGCTGGGAAGAAGGGAATCCTGAAGGGGGAATGGACCCAAACGCTGACTGAGAAAGGCCCCAGTTGTTTATCAGTCCTCCTCATCCTATAGTGGAGGACTCCTTCATTTGAATGAAGGAAACCAGTAATGAGCCTTGCCTTACAATGGTTCCACTCATTTTCTGAAAAATCTGGCAGGCAGAAAACAAACTCCTTTGTTTCTCCACCATGTTGGGGACCCCTGGTCTAAAGCCTCAGCAGCAGCTTCATCCTTCTCTTCCCTTTCAAGAAACTGGCCAATGAGGAAAAAATGAGGCCCAACTACCAGCCAGAATCCCCCCCCCCGGACAGTTGGCAGTTGTGATAAAGTAATCTTTACAAGTACTATAACATTTGCAGTGAAATAAATCTGTTCTCATGGATCTCCCCTTCTGCAGACGTCTTGTGTCCGGGGAAACTCTCTGCAACCCAAAATGGATAATTGGAGGAATATCACTTGCTTTTTAAAATATCTGAAAAGGCAGTGTCTGCAGAGGCTAGCAACACTGTGTTGATTCAGCCCGTTTCCTGCAAAGGCTTTTGGGATCAGCCTCCATTTTACATCTAAGGACCTCTTGGTCCTTGACCACAGAGAAAAACCAAACAGGCGATGAGTGCCCACTATTCCAGCAGAACAGATGATGTGCAGGGACTATCAGCACAAACCCAGGAAGAGATTAACAGTAATCTGGCAGCGAGAGGGAAACGGAAAGGTTGCTTGAGGGCCAGCGCATTTTGGGTGGGTGGCTATAGCAGGGCCTGTGGCTACTAAAGTGAAGCAGCGAGTGATGATTCAGCACATACACCCCATCATGCTGATTATAAAGTTGCCAACTCTGGGTTGGGAAATTCCTGGAGATTTGGGGTGGATCATAGAGAGGGTGGGGTTTGGAGGAGGAAGGGACCTGAGCAGGACGTAATGCCATAGAGTCTGCCTTCCAAAGCAGCCATTTTCTCCAGGGGAACTGATTGGTGTCATTTGGAGATCAAAAGTAAGAGTCCAGGGGCAGCTTTAAGACCAACAAAGTTTTATTCAAGGTGCAAGCTTTTGTGCACATGCATGCTTCATTGGACAATGAAAGGGAATTAGGGAAAGCAGTCACAGGTGGATAGTAAATTAACATGCAAAATGGTGGGGGGTTTTTTTTAACAGATAAGAAGTATAATGTACCAGACTGGAGACGTCGGTAGGGCAACATACTTTAATGCAGGTACATTACACACACGAGAGAGAGGGAACACGCGGGCCGGGTCCCGCTTATATACATCACCCGGAACAACCTCTCAGACTGGCCAGCCCAATCCAGGCCAGTTGAGCTTCCCGCCTTAGCTGGTGATTGGCGGGGTATTCGCGCCCTGTGCGGAGTCGCTTGGGGACAGCCCCTGTCGCTTCCGCACCTGGCCGCGTGTGGCTGAGTTGAGGCTATTGTGTTATTGCGTTATGGCATCTTCGCGATACACTACACTCCCCCCCCCCCCCTAGTTGTTGTACATAGTCCTATAGGTAGGCGGGAGGCCGGCGCTCCCGGGTTGATCGCCTCGGGGTTGCTTTCGGTGTAGGGGCGGCTTCTGCTGCTGGGGTTCCTCCAGGGGGGTGCGGCGGCGCATTTGGTCGATGTGCCGCCTTAGGACCTGGCCCCCCTCTGTGGACACCTCATAGTGGCGGGACCCAACTACCCGCAGCACCCGCCCTGCTAGCCACTCTGGTCCCCTGGCGTAGTTGCGGGCAAATACCGGATCTCCGGCGAAGAACCCCCTAGCCGCGTCCCTGATCTCTGGGGACCCGCGCACGTCCGAAGCTCGGTCGGGGTGCAACCTGTCTAACCTCATAGTGAGTTTGCGCCCCATGAGGAGTTCTGCCGGGCTAACCCCCATGACAGGGTTGGGGATTACCCTGTTGTCAAACAGGAAGGCGGCTAGTCTGTGATCCCAGTCACCCTGCACGATTTGGCCCAGGGCTTCCTTGGTCGTGCGTACCATACGCTCTGCCTGGCCGTTGGTGGCCGGGTGGAATGGCGCGGACCTTACGTGCCTGATCAGTTACCTCTGAAGGAACTCCTGGAAGTCCCCCGAGGTGAAAGCTGCCCCGTTGTCCGAAACTATTGTGTCAGGGATGCCGTGGGTGCACATGGCCCTGCGCAGCGCTCAGATTGCGGCTGCTGATGAGGTGGACCCTACTGGAATGACCTCTAGCCATTTGGTGTATGCGTCTACTATGATCAGGAAGATCTGTCCCTGGAAGGGCCCCGCGAAGTCTATGTGGAGCCTTGACCAAGGTTTCCTCGTGATTTCCCATCGTGTGGTAGGAGCGCTGGGCAGTTCCGGCCGCGACTCCTGGCACATGCTGCATCTCCGGACCCAGTTCTCGATCTCCCCGTCCATTCCTGGCCACCAGACATAGCTCCTAGCTAGGGCCTTCATCCTAACTATGCCGGGGTGGGTTTCAAGGAGCGACTCCAGGACTCGCTTCTGTAGCGGGGGGGGGGGGACCACCACCCGGCTTCCCCATAAAATGCACCCTTTGTGGGCTGCTAGTTCATCCCTTCTCATTTTGTAGAGCTTAAACTCCTCCCCCATGTTCCCTTCCGGCCAACCCCTCATCACCCAGTCGAGAACCCTTGCCAGTGTCTTGTTTTTCCCAGTGGCCTTAGCAACCTCCGTGGCGTGGAGGGGCTGTTCCGGGAGTGACTCGACTGACATGACGCGGTGTGCTGGGGCTGGGTCTGGATCCATGTCGGGTAGCGGCAAGCGGCTGAGCGCGTCCGCGTGGCCCATAGCCTTGCCGGCTCTGTGAACCAGGGTATACATGTAAGAGTTGAGGAATTGATTCCACCTCAACACGCGTTGTGACAGGATTTGGGGGGTTTGGCGGTTCGGGGCTAGCAGACCCAAGAGCGGCTTGTGGACGGTGGCTATTGTGAACCTCCGCCCATACAAATAATCATTGAACTTGTGGACCCCCGCTACGATGGCCAGAGCCTCCTTGTCAATTTGTGCGTAATTGCGCTCTGCTGGTGTGAGTGTGCGGGAGTAGTAAGCGACTGGTACCTCCCTCCCGTCCGGTAGCTGGTGCCCCAGGACTGCACCCACCCCATAAGGCGACGCGTCGCGAGCCAGGATTACCGGCAGGTGCTCATCAAAATGATGGAGCACCGCATTGGAAATCAGGACGTCCTTAACCGCCTGGAATGTGGCGGCTTGCCGCTTGCCCCACACCCAAGGGGCTTGTTTGTCCAGCAGCCGGTGTAGAGGTTCCGCGATGGCTGCTTTATGGGGTATGAACGTGTGATAAAAATTGAGCAACCCCAAGAAGCTTTGTAGCTCCGTTTTTCAGGTGGGAGCCTGGGCGTGCACGATGGCTCGGGTCTTTTCCTCCGTCGGATGGATTCCCTCTGCGTCCACTGCGAATCCCAGGAACTCCACCTGCGGTACCCCCAGCAAGCATTTCTCCCGCTTCACCTTGAGCCCTGCTGCTTGGAAACGGTGGAGCACTTCTCTTAGGCGGTTGCTGAACTCCTCGGGGTCTGGGGCAGCGATTAAAACATCATCGAAAAAGGGTTGGACTCCGGGGATCCCTTTGAGAAGAGCATCCATTATACTTTGGAAGATCCCCGGAGCCACGCTGACCCCGAATTGTAGCCTCCGCACCCTAAAAGCCCCCCTGTGGGTCACGATAGTCTGGGCCTCGGCCGTTTTGGCGTCCACTGGGAGCTGTTGGTAGGCTTGTGCCAGATCTAGCTTCCCGAAAATCTTTGATCCCGCTAGGGCTGCCAATACGTGGCTGACCACCGGCACTGGGTAGGGATTGTCCTGGAGTGCCTTATTTATTGTGCACTTATAGTCTGCACATATCCGCACCTCCCCGTTTGGCTTGACCGGGGTCACTATGGGGGTCTCCCATGTGGCATAGTCCACCGGCTCCAGGACCCCTTGGGCCGTGAGGCGGTCCATTTCCGCCTCGATTTTGGGCTTTAAGACGAAAGGGACCCTCCTCGTCTTAAGCCGGATCGGCCTGATCGTCGGGTCGAGCGGTAGGGAGATGGTCGGCCCCTTGTAGCTACCCAGGGACCCATCAAACACGTCGGGGAACTCGCGGCACACCTCACCGAACCCTCTGGACGTTAGGGTTTGCCCCACCCCCTCTAAACGGATCCCCAAGGGGCCGAACCACGCTAGTCCCAAGAGGGTGGTAAACTGTCGCTTGACCACCAGGATGTCCAGCGGGCCTCTAAAAGATCCCCTCTCTACTTGTACCCGGGCCAACCCCACAATTTGGACCGGGTTCTTCTGGAAGTCCCGTAGTATGAAACCCGCCGGCCTCAGCTGCAACCGCTGGCGGGGGCACAGTTTCCTCAGGGTCTCTTCCGCAATTATGGAAATGGAGGAGCCTGAGTCCACCTCCATGAGGCATGGGGCTCCTTCGATGAGGACCGCCATTTTGATCTTGTTGGGGGTGGTCAGGGGCAAGTTCAGTACCTGTAATGTGGTGGAGGCTGTGGAGTGGGACTCAGCGGCTTCGTAGTGAGTGGTCGGTCTCCGGCGGTTGGACTTGGCTCGGCAAGCCCGTGCAATGTGGCCGGTCTTCCCACAGCTTCTGCAGTCCCAGGTCCGGTACTGGCAGTCCCTACGGTTGTGGGGGTCGCCGCAGCTGGCGCACTTTGTGGCGGGCGGTCTCTCCGTCGTTCAGGGTCGCTGTGGCGCTCTGATGGTTGCTCCTGCTGGGCGGCGCAGCTGGAATGCTTCTACCTCTTCCTGGCGGTCGGGGTCCAGCTCCTCGTGGTGGATGGCCTCGGTCTTCGCCTTGGGGAAGGTCCGGGTGGTCCTCTCGAATGCCACGGCTTCACTGAAGGCGCTCTGGAGTGTGAGCTCTTTTTTCGCAAAGAGCTTCTGTTGGAGCCTCTCGTCGCGCAGGCCCCATGTGAACCGGTCGGCCAGGGTCTCCTCCAGGTGCGGGAAGTTGCAGTTGCCTGCGATCTGGCGCAGGGCCACCAGGTAGTCGGCGGCCGATTCTCCCTGGGCCTGGTCCCTCCTGTGGAAGAGGAACCGGCGGGCCACCCGTGAAGGTTGCGGTAAGAAATGGCCTGTGAGGAGCCTGACGACTTCCTCGTAGGACTTCTCGGTGAGTCTAGCGGGGGCTGAGAGACCCTTAGCGATCCCGAACGTGGCCGCCCCGCAGACGCTCAGGAGAACGTCCCTCTTCATGCTGTCCTCTGTGATTCGGTTGGCCCTCAGGTAGCACTCAACCCGTTCCGAGTAGGACTCCCAGCCCTCGGGATCCGCGGGGTTGAACGCCTCAATGTGGCCGGTGGTACCGCTCTGGTGAGCCATGGTGGCTGCGCGGTGGTCGTGGCCTGTGGGTTGCCCTGTCTCCGGTGTAGCCGACGTGGCTAGGATCCCATCCTCGTCGCCACTATAATGTACCAGACTGGAGACGTCGGTAGGGCAACATACTTTAATGCAGGTACATTACACACACGAGAGAGAGGGAACACGCGGGCCGCGTCCCGCTTATATACATCACCCGGAACAACCTCTCAGACTGGCCAGCCCAATCCAGGCCAGTTGAGCTTCCCGCCTTAGCTGGTGATTGGCAGGGTATTCGCGCCCTGTGCGGAGTCGCTTGGGGACAGCCCCTGTCGCTTCCGCACCTGGCCGCACGTGGCTGAGTTGAGGCTATTGTGTTATTGCGTTATGGCATCTTCGCGATACACTACAAGAAGAATGGAGGGACGGTGGCTCAGTGGTAGAGCATCTGCTTGGGAAGCAGAAGGTTCCAGGTTCAATCCCTGGCATCTCAAAAAAAGGGTCCAGGCAAATAGGTGTGAAAAACCTCAGCTCGAGACCCTGGAGAGCCGCTGCCAGTCTGAGAAGACAATACTGACTTGGATGGACCAAGGGTCTGATTCAGTATAAGGCAGCTTCATATGTTCATATGTTCATGTTCATAAGAATAACAGGCTTGGTTTCTGATTATCTTCTGTTTGGGTTCCACTGGGGGGGAAATAACATAGGTAATAAATATGTCAGAATTGGAGGGTGATGTATCTTTAATGGTGAGAATCTATCATTAGATCCATCCAGGGAACTCCTTTGCCTATTAGGCCACACATTCCTGATGCAGCCAATCCTCCAAGAGCTTACAGGGCTTTTCTATAAGCTCTTGGAGGATTGGCTACTTTAGGGAGGTGTGTCCTTAATATGCAAAGAAGTTCCTGCTACAAAAAAAGCCCTGGTGCATCTCCTATCTAGTGTGGAGGGGAACTTAACAAGCATCTTTTTCTTTGAATTGGGGCTCTGGAGATCAGTTGTACTTCCAGGAGATCTCTAGGATTGTCTACCCGAGTTGAACTGGAATGGGGGATCAGCACTTTACAGAGAAGCCCACTGTGCCTACGGACCATTTCTGGGCCCTTAAACATTCTGCACGGGTCTTCCCCTTATTTTGCTATCAGCTCAAAGCTTGAGTCAAACATGCAGAAGAAAAAGGACTGCCAACCTTCAGCTGCACCCAGAGATCTCCCAGAATTATCTTCAGACTACAGAAATCAGTTCCCCTAGGGTAAATGGGTACTTTGGAGGGTAGACTCTATGGCATTATGCCCCCTTGAGGTTCCTGCCCTCCCCAGGCTCCACCCCCAAATACCCAGGAATTTCCTAACCTGGAGTTGGAAACCATAAGAAGTACCCATGCTTAATTGGCTTGGTCAGCAGCAGCTGGGAAGAAATGCACATTTGACCATTTTCTTTGAACATTTCTTTGTACTTGTGGAACGTTATCAAAGGAAAGTCCAAATGGAGAAATTGATTTTCATTTAGCTGAGAGTCTCTAGGCAGCTATTTCTTGGGAAACAATAATTAATTCCCAGTGGATTCCAGTTTAGCCTTCCCTTTGGCATGCTAACTTTTCACAGGCAGGGGCTTCATCTTATACAGGGGAGAAGTCAAATGCATGTAATGGGCTGGTCTAGGTAGGGCTATACCATACGGTATTTTAAACAAACTGCTCAAAGCGGAGATTCTGCAAGGTGCAGTGTTCAAGTGCCACTGCCATGTCATTCTATACGTAGAAGATTTTTGGATTGCAGCCCAAAGTCAGGGCAGAGAGTGTAAAGAACAGGATGAACATCTGAAAAGGAAGTTTCAGAGCGCAGCCATGTTTGTCTGAAGCAGAACAGCCAGGGTTCAAGTCTTGTAACACCTTGGAGACCAATAAGATTTGCAACACTCAAAACAATGGAATCCCCAGGACTTGACAGGGATATTGGTTTCTTATCTCACTACAAATGCTAACCTCATTCAGCCCAACATCTGTATTCTCACCAGTCCCCCAGAAATCCCATTTTATTTTATCTCTTATTTGGAATAATAGATTAGCATAGTAGATTGTAATGTAATGAATAGTAGAAACTGGGATGTATTTCTCTGGTCTAGGGACAGGGGAGATATATCTGCACAGCCAATCACCTGACTTCAAAGAAGAAGATGCTATAAAGTCATCTCCATGCTTGAGAGGAGGCAGATGGCAGGGTCTAAGTTAAATACTCTCAGCATCCCACAATTAAAGATATATCAAACTCCACTTTTGACTATTTATATCCTTCACTGTTTTTGCCCCAGAATTGAACCCAAACAAATGGTTACCAATACCATATTATAAACTAAGTTTATTATTCCTGTTTGGTCCCTGAATCTGTTGAACATCCTCATTGTGCTGCATGATAATTTACTGCTCATCCTCTATCTAAATGTATGGACTGGTAATTTCCAATTCTGTTTCTGTCTCTGGTAATAGGCCCTTCCTGAAAAATACCGCCTCCCTTTCTATCAGCGATTCCTCACTACCAGTTGCTCTGCCCTGGGGCTTCTGCTTTCCTTGACTCAAGCAATTGATTCTCCACTAGTTGCCGCAACTCCCTCCAGTTTCCCTTGTGACTTCCTGATCTCTAAAAATACAAGACCAGGAAACTGCAGGGGAAATTGGAGGGAGCTGTGGGTCAAAATGCACCTGTTCAGTAACTGATGGGGAATCAATCACTTGAGCCGGGGGGGGGGAGGGGTCAGAATCAAAAGCTCAGGGGCAGAGCAACTGCTAGTGAGGAATTGGTCTATATGTAATCAGTGCTGGATTAAACCCTGTGGAGGCCTCTAGGCAGTCAAAATCTTGGGCCCCCTCACAGGCAGAGAGAGGCAAACTTGGCAATGATGCCAGCAGTAGCCGCACCAGGCAAGTCGGGCAAAGAGTGGCACAGTTGTTGGTTGTGTGTGCAGGCTGGGAGGGCTGCAAGTAGGCTTCCCAACCCTCCCGCCCTGGCGGGGGACCCCAGAATTTCCATCCTCTTCCCCCGCTCCCCAAAAAAACGGATGCAGGGGGAGGGGGGGAAACGGCGCCAAGGAGCATAGCAAGCCGCCCCATCCCAGAGCGGGCAACGCCGCCACGCTGCTGCCGCCCCCTCCCCACCCACCACAGCTGCTCCTCCGAGATGGGCCCAGGCTGAGCCCATCTTGGAGGAGCAGCCTCGGCGAGCGGAGAAGAGGCGGCAGCTGCGCAGCAGCATCGCCCGCCCCGCCTCCG
The DNA here is from genome assembly GCF_032191835.1 of Heteronotia binoei. Lineage (NCBI taxonomy): Eukaryota > Metazoa > Chordata > Lepidosauria > Squamata > Gekkonidae > Heteronotia > Heteronotia binoei. Next base: position 183,312,286 of record NC_083224.1, on the reverse strand, counting down.
AGGCAAAACCAGAGAAGGGGAGGGCGGAGGCAGGCCAGAAGCATGGCGAGCCGCAAATCCGGGCCCTTCTAGGACCCGGACTCGCGGCTCGCCATGCCCCCGGCCCGCCTCCACCCCCCCCTCCGATTCCACTGCAGCTGCTCCTCCGAGATGGGCCCAGCCTGAGCCCATCTCGGAGGAGCAGCCACGGTGAACGGAGAAGAGGCGGCAGCCGCGCAGCGGCATCACCCGCTCCGAGACGGGGCGGCTTGCCACGCTCCCCAGCGCCGTTTTTCCCCCTCCCCCCTAGCTCCACCCCAGTGTCTCCTGGTTCCACCCCCAAAGTCTCCTGGCTCCACCCCCAAAGTCCCCAGATATTTCTGGAGTTGGACTTGGCAACCCTAGCTGCAAGTAGGGTGGAAACTGTGAGGGGAAGCTGGCCCCCATGCCTTTAGAGGCCCAAAGGCTAGTGCCTACATGGCCTAATTGTTAATCCAGCTCTGTATGTAATGGTTGAGAAAATTTTGTTTCAGTGTCTCTGAAGAAGTGTGCATACAAAAGCTTATACCTTTAATAAAACTTCGTTAGTCTTAAAGGTGCCACGGGACTCAAAGATCTTTTGGGTGTATAAGCTTTGAAGAGTCAGAGCTCTCTATCAGATGCCTTCATCTGAAAAGGACACTGTTCTTCTGGTTGGATTTCAGAGTCAAGACTGGAGCAAGAACGACGAGAAACTCCTGCAGGCCGTGGAGTACAACGATGCAGAGAGAGTCGCTTCTCTTCTTCTCCGGAAGGGCCTTGTGTCCACCAAACTGGACTCGGAAGGAAAATCTGCGTAAGCCACTTACATTTATCTGAAAGATTCCCAGCTGGGGGAAACAAAAAGGGGGACAGGAAAGTAGTTATCTGAGAGTGTATAAATAGGATTGGCAACTCTGGGTTGGGAAATATCTGGAGATTCGGAAGGTGGAGCCTGAGAAGGGTGGGATTTGGGGAGGGGAGGGACCTCAGCAAGGCATAATGCCATAGAGGTCACCCTTCACAGCAACCATTTTCCCAAGGGAAACTGATCTATATTGCATAGAGATCAATTGTAACTGCTGGATATATCCAAGTGCCACCTGGAGGCTGGCAACCCTAAACCACCTCACAAAGAGAGCTGCAGAGTTGTGGAGGCGGAAATCAGGGACCTGGGAAAATTTCCGAATCGTTCCTCCCACCACGATTTCTTACGAGACTTCAATTTATAATGTGGAATGTTAATTTGTCCATGCATAAGTAATGTTGCAAAACACATGCTTTTCATGGGGGGTGGGGAGTCTAGTGCACGGATAATAAGGACGATGCAAAAGTAAATAATGACTGGTTTGGTTTGCTCAAATGGGAAGAAAAGTGAGGTGGGGATGAATTCTGCAAGGATGAGAAATACAAAACGAACCCTGTGAGAGAAATGGCACTTGCGCATGGAATTATCAGAGTTTTCTCTTCATTCTTGTAATGCTAGAACTGGGGCTCACTCAGTGTAGTTGGTGGACTACAGTAAATGCAGGTCAGAGCATAGGATGTCCTCCTTCCTTCAACCAAGCAGGGTAAGGTTGCCGGGTCCCCCTTGGTAGGGGACGGAGGGCATAGTGTTGAAAAACTCCTGGAGATTTGGGGGTGGAGCCCAGGGAGGACAGGGATATCAGCAGAATCCAATGCCCTCCAATAGACTCTAGCGGAGTCCGCCCTTCCAATCCATTTGCTACAGGGGAACTTATCTCTATAATCTGGAGATGACCCCATGGTGCAGAGTGGTACAGCTGCAGTACTGCAGTCGAAGCTCTCTGCGCACGACTGGAGTTTGATCCCTGGGTTCAGGTAGCCAGCTCCAGGTCGACTCAGCCTTCCATCCTTCTGAGGTCGGCAAAATGACTACCCAGCTTGCTGGGGGGAAAGTGTAGATGACTGGGGAAGGCAACAGCAGGAAAGGAAAAGGAAAGGTCCCCTGTGCAAGCACCAGTCGTTTTCGATTCTAGGGTGACGTTGCTTTCCCAACTAGGGTTGCCAATCCCCAGGTGGGAGCAGGGGATCCCCCGGTTTGGAGTCCCTCCCCCCGCTTCAGGGTCCTCAGAAAGCGGGGGGAGGGGAGGGAAATGGCTGCTGGGAACTCTGTTATTCCCTATGGAGATTTATTCCCATAGAAAATCATGGAGAATTGATCTGTGGGTATCTGGGGCTCTGGGGGGGCTGTTTTTTGGGATAGAGGCACCAAATTTTCAGTATAGCATCTAGTGCCTCTCCCAAAAATACCCCCCAAGTTTCAAAAAGATTGGACCAGTGGGTCCAATTCTATGAGCCCCAAAAGAAGGTGCCCCTATCCTTCATTATTTCCTATGGAAGGAAGGAATTAAAAAGGTGTGCCATCCCTTTAAATTTGATGGCCAGAACTCCCTTTGGAGTTCAATGATGCTTGTCACAGCCTTGATCTTTGGCTCCACCCCTAATGTCTCCTGGCTCCACCCCCAAAGTCTCCTGGCTCCACCCCCAAAGTCCCCAGATATTTCTTGAATTAGACTTGGCAACCCTATTCCCAACGTTTTCATGGCAGACTTTTTATGGGGTGGTTTGCCATTGCCTTCCTCAGTCCACCCCATAAAAAGTCTGCCATGAAAATGTCGTGATGCAATGTCACCCCGCAGCCAGAAACAACTGGTGCTTGCACAGGGAACTACCTTTACCTTTACCTCAGGTCCCACCTGGACAGCTGTCATCGCTAGGCCTCATACAGAGTTCTTTCATGCTGAAACTGGACATGCAACTGACTATGTCAAAGTCAGATCCAGGTGGGCAGCTGTGTTGGTCCGAAGCAATAGAACAAAGTTGGGGTCCAGTAGCACCTCTAAGATCAACAAAGTTTTACTCAGAATGTAAGCTTTCGTGTGCATGCGCCCTTCATCAGACAATGAAATGAGGTACAGTGAGCAGAGCTGCATATGTACTGGACTCCAACTTTGTTCTGTGTCAAAGTCAGATTGAGGGGACCCAGATGCAACACGTTAAAAATTGTAACATGCTGTCTGGCCCACATTTTGTCATTTTCTAGTATGTCTTCACATGCCGCAGATAGCTGTTTGCCTAGCGTATGCATCTACTAATGTGTGCACCAGCGCAGTCACTATTGCCTACAGATCTGTGCCATGCTGTGAAAGTCTTCTGCTAAGCTGGTGTAATGAAAAGGGGGAGAGAAAAGTTCCTCTCCTTTCTTATAAAGCTAGACCTGGAGAGTTCCCCAGTTATGTTGATGGGCGGGAGACTCCAGACATGGCAGGGGTGGAATTCTAGCAGGAGCTCCTTTGCATATTAGGCCACAGCTTTTTTATAAGTTTTTGGAGGATTGGCTACATTAGGGGTCTGTGGCCTAATATGCAAAGGAGCTCCTGCTAGAATTCCACCCCTGGTCAAACTAATGCAGGAAAGGCCATACTGGGAGCCTTCTGTTGGGCTAGGAATTTGTCCCATGGAGTCCTTTGCGGATGTGTTGATCTGGCCTTTGGGTGGTAACAGCAACTTGGTTTTGTTCTGCAGGTTCCACCTGGCTTCCATGAAAGGGAATGTGGACTGCTTAGAAGTGATGCTGGCTCATGGAGCAGATGCCATGACGACCGACAGCTCAGGTGGGCATCACTCAAAGGTTCCTCTTCTCATCTCTCTCAGGGAAAGAGGACCCAGGCTGATTCTTTTTAGCCCAGGAGAAACAAATGGCCACACCAGGAAGCAGGAAAAAAAGAAAAAGAAGGGCTGTATTCGCACACACTAAGTCAGGGGTGTCAAACATGTGGCGCAGGGGTCAAATCAGGCCCCCGGAGGGCTCCTATCAGACCCCCGAGCAACTTGCTGTCATCTGCTTCCTTCTCCCTCTCTCTTGCTCCCTTCTGCATCACAGCTTGCTTTGCCAGGCTTGCTCAATTGCACAGGAGCTACAGAGCAAAGCCTCTGTTTTCTCCATGGGGGGCGAGGAGACAGCTTGCTTTGCCAGGCTCTCTCAATCACACAGCAGAGCTACTGAGCCAAGCCTCTCTTCCTTCTATTGGCTAAGGCTCCTCCCCCTCCTGGTCCCCCGGGGAGGACAGGAAAGAGCCAGAGCTTCCTTTGCCCAGTTCCCTGGATCCCATGGGAGAAATACAAAGAAAGCACCTTTAAGATCGAGTGCTAATGTTTTAAGCATGTTTTATTTTTAAGTTTTTTTAAAAAAAATCTTTTGACTGTGTCTTTTATAAAGTTTATAAAGATTAGCTACCTAATCTTAAATAGGAACACACACGGCCCGGCTCAACAAGGTCTCATTTATGTCAGATCTGGCCCTCATAACAAATGTTTGATACCCCTGCACTAAATAATGCGCTTTCAATCCACTCTTAATGCACATTCCAATGGGATTTTGCCAGTTCACACAGTAAAATCCACTTGGAAAGTGCATTGACGTGGATTGAAAGTGCATTATTGAGTGTGTGCGATCGCAGCCCCCAATGCAAGGTGAAAGTATTTATTAGAGCTTTATAAGATCCCTAAGTGTTTTGCTGTTAAGCTTCTTCAGGGGATCTTCTGCAGGGTTTTTCAGATTCCACCTCGAGCAATGAGGCCCTGAAGAAGTTTAGCAGTGAAACACTTACGGGTCAATAAAGCTCTAATAATTTTTTTCACCTTGCACTAGGGCTGCGATCGCACACACTAAATAATGCACTTTCAATGTGCTTTCCAACTGGGTTTTCTGTTTTCCTGTTGAGCCTAGGGCCAGAATAGACTTCATTTTTATTCATTCCTTTATTAGTATCCTGCTTTTCTCCCTAACTGTGACCCAAAGCGGCTTAACACTTCATTCTCTCCTCATCCTGTTCATCCTCACAACAACAACCTTGTGAGGTAGGCTGAGAGACTGTGATGGGCCCAAGGTCACCCAGCAAGCTTTCAGGGCAGAGCACAGATTCGAAAACCGACTGTCCCAAGTCCTAGTCCAGCAGCATGCCATGCCAGGTCCCATTTAGCACCAAACAAAATAATATTGGGTCTTTTCCTTCTTCCCCTTCTGCAGGTTACACGGCTTTGCATCTCTCGGCAAAACACGGTCACCCACAGTGCATAAGCAAACTATTGCAGGTAAGTTGTCAAGAGCTTGTCAAACGATAATCAAAGTAATTATACTTTTGCACACTTGCTTTTGCAAAAAGGAATGACAAGCTAAGTTTATATGTTAATTCCTGTTTGTATCTGCTAAAACATTTTCATTATGTTGTATGCTAATTTGCTATTCACCCTCTACCCATAGCCATGGACTGTAACTTTCAATTCAGTGCATCTGAGGAAGTGTGCATGCACATACCTTGAATTAAATTTTGTTGGTGTTAAAGGTGCCACTGGACTCAAAATCTGTTCTGCTGCTTCTGACCAACACCACCTGGATCTACTGTTAGGGTTGCCAACATCTAGGTGGGGCCTGGAGATCTCCCATTATTACAACTGATTTCCACATTACAGAGACCAGTTCCCCTGGAGAAAATAGCAGCATTGGCAAGTGAGCTCCATGGTCTTATCCCTGCTGGTCTCTCCCCGCTCCCCAAACACCACCTTCCCTAGGTTCCCTTCAAAATATCTGGGTATTTTCTATCCCAGAGCTGGCAAGCCACCTTCTTTCCAGAACTGGAAATCCAAAGCTGAAACCATTCTTTTGCCCAAATGAAACCTTCCACAAATATTCTAGAGCAGTGAATTTTTGAAAACCTGCACACAAGTTAGCATTAGACTCTTGTTTGATGTGGGTTTGCATTCCCTCAGCTCCCTTTTTAAAAAGGAAGGAAGGAAGGAAGGAAGGAAGGAAGGAAGGAAGGAAGGAAGGAAGGAAGGAAGGAAGGAAGGAAGGAAGGAAGGAAGGAAGGAAGGAAGGAAGGAAGGAAGGAAGGAAGGAGCAACCTTCTGTGGGGGGGGGGGAATCCAAATCTCAATCCAGCAGAGAAAAGTCAACCTTGAGTACCCTTCATCAGTTTTACTTTCAGCCACAGGTACGCTCCTTGATGCAATCATGAACATTACATTCAAATTAGGAAAAACTGACCCTCCCCTTTGCAGTTTGGGATTAGGAAATAGACCCTGCCTATTGCAGTTTGGGATTAGGAAATAGAAACTGCAGCCTGAACCTATGGACTTTTTCACATTCTTTTTTTCACCTGTGTGTTTCTATTGCTTGGGGGAGGGGTTCTTTCCCACAAGTGCGTGCTTCCTCAAGTGGTCAATTTGATATTAGATCGCTGATGTACACTGATGATTTAAACAACAGGTTTTTTTATGCTGGGCATATAGTAATGTAATATTGAATCAACCACCAGAGGAAGCACAACACTTGTGGAAGCAGTGCAAGACGGACCCTGAAGCAATAGGGACACGTGTAACAAAACTTAGAATGCAGAAGAGCCTATATGGGTTTACTCAGAAGTAAGTGCTGCTGTGTTCGGTGGGGTTTATTCCCATGCAAGTGTGCCAAAGGACTGCATTTCATTACTTGTTCTTACCTTTTTCTGTCTTCACTCAGGCATCCTGCCCTGTTGACGTGGCAGACAGCAATGGACGGACTGCTCTGCATCATGCAGGTGAGCTTTGTCTGCAGCACAGAATGTGAAAAGTAGTGGGTCAGATGCTATAGTGATTTCAGTTGCAAAAACCCAACTGAAAACACACATGGCTAGCCGCTATATACCCAGAAACACCACCCAAAATATACCTCCAGCAATAAACAACCCAATAGAAAAACAGATGCTCAGAACCCTCATTTGCATGGGCTTAATTCAAATGGATATTACCTGATTGACTGGCTCAGCAAGGGCAGCCACTCTGAGCGTAGCTGCAAGGAGCCTCTCAAACAATGGACTTCATTCAAATGGATATTACCTGATTGGCTGGATCAGCAAGGGCGGCCACTCTGAGCATAGCTGCAAGGAGCCTCTCAAACAATGGGCTTCATTCAAATGGATATTACCTGATTGGCTGGCTCAGCAAGGGCGGCCAATCTGAATGCAGCTGCAAGGAGCCTCTCCAACAAACGGTCTTCGTTTGAAGCTGCCAGAACATTACAGAATGCTTCCAAAATTCTCCTGTGCCCAATTTGCCCCAGATACGGGAGCTACAAATTACCTAGACTTTCTTCTGCTGTGTTAAAAATCTGCCGTTACTTTTTTTTTAACTTCCAAATATTGTACAGTGCACTATGCGTGCACAATTTGTCACGGTTCTCAAGCATTTCAGTTCATGCATATCTTTCCCCCCTCCACATTACTAGTATATATTGATAAATTACTACCTAAAATCCTAAAGGGCAAATCAGTGAGTTCTAGATCAAATCAAGCCTGAACTCTCCCTAGAAGTCTAAATAGCTAAACTGAGGCTGTGGTACTTTGGTCACATTATGAGAAGACAAGAGTCACTGGAAAAGACAATCAAACTAGGAAAACTTGAAGGCAGCAGAAATAGAGGAAGACCCAGCATCTGATTGATTGATTGATTGATTGATTGATTCAGTCAAGGTAGCCACAGCTCTCGGTTTACAAGACCTGAGTGAGGCTGTTAAGACATTTTGGAGGATATTGATTCATAGGGTTGCTTTAAGTTAGCAGCAACTTGTCAGCACTTAACTCACACACGCAGGCAAAATCTGTCTTGATACATGTGATTTTTGAAAGGTGCTTTATCCATGTGCAAGATGCATTCATATGCTAGCATCAGTAATTGTGTTTTTCCTGATGCGCACCGCAGATGTGCTCTTTGTTTGTTGTAGTGCCAGTTTGGTGTAGTGGTTAAGTGTGCAGACTCTTATCTAGGAGAACTGGGTTTGACTCCCCATTCCTCCACTTGCAGCTGCTGAAATGGTCTTGGGTCAGCCACAGCTCTCGCAGAGATGTCCTTGAAAGGGCAGCTTCTGTGAGAACTCTCTCAACCTCACCCATCTCAAGGGTGTCTGTTGTGTGGGAGGAAGGTAAAGGAGATTGTAAACCACTCTGAGACTCTGAGATTTGGAGTGGAGGGTGGGATATAAATCCAAGATCATCATCATCATCATCATTCTTTTTTTCTTTTTCTTCTTCTTTGGTGTACTGGTTAAGAGCAGCAGACTCTAATCTGAAGAACGGGGCTGATTCCCCATTCTTCCATATGCAGCTGCTGAGTGACCTTGGGTCAGTTACAGTTCTCTCATAGCTGTTCTCTCAAAGCTCTCTTGGCCCCAACTACCTCACAGGGTGTCTGTTGTGGGGAGAAGAAGGGAAAGGAGCTTGTAAGCCATTCTGAGACCAACTCTTGTCCTCCTCCTTCACGTTGCTAAATCCCAGTGATCATACTTACAGCTTCCTCGAATTTGCTCATTTGCAGTGTTTCATCCATGCTTGTGTTCACATCAGTACCGGAGGTAAAGTGAAACAAAGCTCATTGGCTATTGTTGTGACCTGACAATATTGCTGGCTTTTGCCATCATAAATTGATTGATTGACAAATGCGTGGAAAGAACCAGAACAGGAAGCTGCGGCTAAGTGCACATGCTCCAATTCCAGGGCTGTTTTTGGATATGTAGGGGAGGAATGTAGCACAGAAAGGAATTGTGGAACAATAAAGGAATAGAACTAGAGAAGCAGGCTCATTCATCCGCTGCAGCTTCCATTGGGCAGTGCATGCAATGCTCATGTTTCCCTGACATACTAGTTTTCTATGTGTGGGGATTTTTATGTGTTGTGGAAGTACTAAATGAGGTGATTTCCCCATGTGATACTACCTGGAACAGGCTGATCACCTGAAGCTGAATCTCATTCTGCATTAGAAGTTGCAAATTGCCCCTTCTGCCATGGTCTTTGTAGAACCCTGATGTGTGTTGAAACATCCCCGTTGCAACAGCAGAGTTTATCCTTTCTTGTCTTTTCCAGCTCTCAGTGGATGCATCTCTTGCTTGGAGATTCTCTGTGATTTCAAGGCTTCTTTGAACACCAAGGACCAGGTAAGGCACCCTGCCCCAAACCTGGTCAAGGTAAATCTCCCATTTCCTCTTCACATTGTCAGATTGGTGTCCAAGTAACAGGCCACAAAAAAAAAAAAAAATCCAGAGAATGGAATGTTCCCTGCAAAATCTACCTTCTTGTGAATCTTGAAGCTCTTTTAAAAAAATGTACACAAACGAAGTATATAGCCCTCGTGAACATGAAAGTTCTGCTTGAGATTTTCTCAGAAACCCTGCTGAATAATGTTTCTAGGGCAAGAGCTTCAATGCCACAGATACTCTTTCACACATCTTGCAGAGGGAGAATGTATACTGCTCCCTCAACACTGTGTGGGGGGGAGAGCAATAGTGCAATTACACCCCCCCCCTTTCTATCCAGGACTTTTTTTGTAGCAGGAACTCTTTTGCATATTAGGCCACACACCCCTGAGGTAGCCAATCCTCCAAGAGCTTACAGGGCCTACTGTAAGCTCCAAGAGGAGTTCCTGCTTTATAAAAAGTCTCTCTCTCTTTCTCCCTCTCTCCCTACTTACCTGTGGCACAAAGTGGTAAACAGCAGTACAACAGTCCAAGCTCTGCTCACAACCAGAGTTTAATCCCAGCAGAACCCAGGCTCAGGTAGCTGGCTCAAAGTTGACTCAGCCTCCCATCCTTCTGAGGTTGGTAAAATGAGTCCCCAGCCTGCTGGGGGCATAGTGGAGATGACTGAGGAAGGCAATGGCAAACCATCCCATAACAAAAAGTCTGCCAAGAAAACGTCATGATGTGACATCACCCCATGGGTCAGTAATGGCTTAGTGCTTGCATAGGGGACTACCTTTACCTTTTATATATAATATATAGGCCCAGCCACACGCTTGTTCCATTATGGCATTTCTGTAATCTTGATCTAATGGAAAGAAGTGAAAATATGCCCTTGTTTGTATTTTGTTACTGTGAGGCTGTTTGTTAATTTTTTGTCACCAACATTCCAAATCCATTTATTTCATTTAGGCAATTCTATTTTCTTTTCTTTCTTTTTTTTGGGGTGGGGGGAGTATGCCATTGATGCAAAAACAAACATCAGATTTAAAAGCGATATGGGTATGGAAATGTCTTTAGTAGGATCAAAGAGAAAAAAAAGAGATGACTAATTTTGTCCTAGAACACAGCAGTAGACAAGTGGTACCTTTAAGACCAACTAAGTTTTATACAGAATGTAAGCGTTCGTATGCTCTAAGCAGACTTCATCAGACAAAAATGGAATGACAAGCAGCAGTTCTTAATATAAGTGGGCAGTGAGTTGGTATGTAGAATCATGGGAATGTTTTTAGCAGATTAAAAGAATCACAAATTGGGGTCTGTGTTTGTTCGTTAGTGTTGTTAACTGGGCTGAAACAACATTGGAGGGTGATAAAAAGCAGATTGATGTACGTGTGAAGTGCCATAAATCTGGGTAACATTCTAGCTTTGTTAGTTTTGGGTTTAAATACAGGGCATAGTTACTCAAGAGGTTATAACGTTATAGTTTGCCATTAGAAAAAAGGGAATACATTAAAACAGTGGAAGATGGGTTAGTATATGCAATAAGATAAACAGCCAATAGCCCTTATCTGAGTATGTCAATACAACCCCCCCCCCCCCAATATTCTGATACACTATTCTAAAAGAGAAATACATATTAGTTAGCCATTAGAAAAACAGGGTACAGTAAAATATAGTGGAAGGTGGGTTAGTATATGTAATTAGATAAATTGCCCATATCCCTTATTTGAGTATGTCAATACAAACCCCGCCCCCATTATTCTGATACACTGTTCTAAAAGAGAAATGCATTGGAATACTGTGAATGTATAGCTAGTGAGAGTTGGTTTAGCATATGTAATGAGATAAAAACCCAATATCCCTGTTCAGTCCTGGGGAGGTGTTTGTTCCAAGTTTCATAATAATTTGTAATTCAGCAATTTAAACAGCTACTTTGAGGTCACCCATTGAATGCTCTAAGAGCCCTGTGGCACAGAGTGGTAAAACTGCCGTGCTGCAGTCTGAGCTCCCTGCACACGACCTGAGTTCAATCCTGGCGGAAGCTGGGTCCAAATAGCCAGCTCGAGGTTGACTCAGCCTTCCATCTTTCCAAGGTCAGTAAAATGACTGACTACCCAGCTTGCTGGGGGGAAAGTGTAGATGACTGGGGAAGGAAATGGCAAACCACCCTGTAAAAAGTCTGCCATGAAAACGTTGTGAAAGCAACATCACCCCAGAGTCGGAAATGACTGGTGCTTGCACAGGGGACTACCCTTACCTTTTTATTGAATGCTCAAGAAGATTAAAGTGTTCTCTGACAGGTTTCTCATTTCTGTAATTCCTGATGTCAGATTTGTCTAATTTTGTCCTAAATAAGGAACTAAGATTTTTCACATTGAAATGGTGCGGTCACAAAATTCGTTAGTGTCTCTGATTCAGAGTTTTCATTATTTCTTTGTAAAAGCTCAGAGTATACCCAGTTCTGCCGTCAAGGCAATACTGACATTGGCCAAGCGCTTACAGGGCTTTTAGTACAAGATCTACTGTAAACTCCAGGAGGATTGGCTACATCAGAGGGGTTTTGGCCTAATATGCAAAGGAATTCCTGCTACAAAAAAAGCCCTGGGCCAGAGAATATCAAGAAGACTGTTTTCCTCTCTGGAAGAGATCTCTGGTTCACAAAAGCTAAAGCTGGAATAAATATTGTTAGTCCTTTGGGTGCCACTGGACTTCTGCTTTATTTTGCTACAGTGGACTAAAAGGCCTGCTTCTCTGGGATTCTCCTCCAGAGCCTGTCTCCAGAGATGCTTACTTTTGTCTGTGGTTCTACCCCCGCCCTATAGGTTGGTTAGTTTGTGCTGCTGTCCTTTCAGCATCTCCTCTCCCTTGGCAGGATGGGGCAACCCCGCTGATTCTAGCAGCCAAAATGAGCCATTCGGAGCTCTGCCGTTACTTGCTTCACCGGGGAGCAGCTGTGAATGCAAGAGATCAACGGGGCCGGTGAGTGAGGCAGTGTGCACTGAGCCAGTTTGGTGTAGTGGTTTGATGTAGTGGTTAAGAGCAGTGGACTCTAACCTGAAGAACCGGGTTTGATTCCCCACTTCTCCACATGCAGCCAGCTGGGTGATCTTGGGTCAGTCACAGTTCTCTAAAGCTGTTCTCTCAAGAGGAGTTCTCTCAGAATTCTCTCAGCCCCACCTACCTCACAGGGTGGGTGTTATGGAGAGAGGAAGGAGATTGCAAGCTGCTCTGAGACTCTGAGTGAAGGGTGGGATATAAATCCAGCCTTCTCCTCCTCTTCCTTGTGTCTGTGTGTGATGCAGTCATCTGGGCGGCTCCAGGCTTGCCAGGTGCCCACTTATGGTAGGCAACCTCCTGGTAATTTTGATCACTGCCTACCAACAGTCAGCTGATTGGTGGACAGAAACAGGCCAGCCTAACAAGGAGTTCAGTGATTGTCCTTCCTGCACGATGATGTGACTTCTGACACAACCTAGAAGTACTGGCATGTATTCTATGGCTCTGTGGCTTCCATAGAGTGTTTGGGCAAGTGCTAGAGTGTCTCTCCAGCTCAATGCAGCCCTGCTGGGTTGCACCAGAAGTGACAACATTGCAAGCTGGCAACAATCCCAACCCTCCCACAGTAAGTTTCCACCCCTCTCCCAGAATCCTGGGAGTCTTGGCATGCTTATCCTCTGGCTGGAAGGATTTTGGACACCTGAGGCTTCCTGGGTCTGTCCTCTGCTGATGCAGGGAAAGTAGTAGCTTGTTCTCAATACTCTCATTCTGTGATTCCTAAACTCCTACCAGATTCTCTCTGGGGAGTTTTTGTTTTCTGCGCTAGAGAGCCTCTCCTTAGTTCCAGCGTTTGTACACCTCTGTCCCCAAAATCGTCCCTCTGAACTTAACTGGGGCTGTCTTGGCTTCAGAACAGCTCTGATGGTGGCTTGCGAGAACGGCAGCGTGGAGACAGTGGAGGTTCTCATCCATGGTGGGGCCCGGGTCGGTCTTGTCGACGCCACGGGGCATGACGCAGTTCACTATGGTGCAGCCATGGGCAATGCCCTCATTCAGCACTACCTGCAGGAGGCGGCCCACCGCCACTCTTGGGCCAGTGGTAAGATGTCCTTCTCCCTCCCCTTTTCTATCCCTAGAGCAGATGGGGAAACAGAAGCCATTAGCCTGTCCCCAGGGAACTGGGGTACATAGACTCCCTGTGCAGGATAGGTTGAAGAGATGAGGTGTCGATCAATTGATTGATGCACTGAAAAGGAGAAAGGTGCCTCCTTTGGATGGTAGCTCAGGCCATTTGGGTAGTGTGGAAGCTTTTCTGGTTGCTAGCTCCACGTTGGGAAATTCTTTGAGATTTAGGAGGGCAGGGTTTGGGGAGGCACTGCAGCAGGTTTCAATGTCATAGTTCAATTCTGGTCACTGCACCTCAAAAAAGATATTCTAACATTGGAAAAAGTGCATAAAAGATAAAAGGGTTGGAACACTTTCCCTATGAAGAAAGGTTAAAACGCTTGGGGCTCTTTAGCTTGGAGACATGTTGACTGAGGGGTGACATGATAGAGGTTTACAGGATTATGCATGGGATAGAGAAGGCAGAGAAAGAAGTACGTTTCTCCCTTTCTCACAATATGAGAACTCGTGGACATTCAATGAAATTGCTGAGCAGTTGGGTTAAAACGGATAAAAGGAAGTACTTCTTCACCCAAAGGGTGATTAACACATGGAATTCACTGCCACAGGAGGTGGTGGCAGCTACAAGCATAGATAGCTTCAAGAGGGGATTGGATAAGCATATGGAGCAGAGGTCCATCAGCGGCTATTAGCCACAGCCTATTGTTGGAACTCTCTGTCTGGGGCAGTGATGCTCTGTATTCTTGGTGCTGGGTGGGGGTGGGGGGGAACCATGGGAGGACTTCTAGTGTCCTGGCTCCACTGATGGACCTCCTGATGGCACTTGGGTTTTTTGGCCACTGTGTGAGTGTTGGACTGGATGGGCCACTGGCCTGATCCAACATGGCTTCTCTTATGTTCACCCTCTAAAGCAGCCATTTACTCCAGGAGGAATTATCTCTGTTGTCTAGAGATCAATTGTAATTCCAGGAGATTGCCTGTTGGCCTTAAACTTATTGGTTGTTGTCAGAGTTTCACATAGGGCTGCCAGGTCCTACCTTGCAGCTGGCGAGGGGATCCTGGGTCCTTCCTGGGATTGTGTATGGTGTGATGATGTCACCAAGAAGTGACATCGTCATGTCACTGACATCGGGGTGACAGTCTAGTTTTTGGGCAAAACGTTATGGTTTGTAGCCATTTTTACCATAGAGTTTTGACTGAAATCTAGAGCATCACTAGATGCCATCACCATGTTGCCTTTCAGGCTAGCTGGGGGGTGGAATTTCCCTCCGCCGGCCAGCTAGCCGGAGGCGGGGAAGCGCCCCACAGAAGTGGGGGTTCCCTCACCCCCCAGCAGGGGGTCTGGAAACCCTAGTTTCACAAGGCCAAATTGGAGCTAGATGGCCCACTGAGGTGTAGTGGTTGCAGTGCTGGCATAAAAATGGAAAGAAATAAAAAAACCCTCTCTGCCGTGGGAGCTTGCTGGGTAAGCTTGGACCAATCACACATTCTCAGTAGAGTTGCCAGGTATCCCCTGACCATCAGTAGGGGCTGGGGGTTAGAGGTGCCAGTTCCAGCTTAGGGAATTCCTGGAGATTTGGAGGTGGAGCCTGGGGAGGACAAGGACCTCAGTGGGGTACAAGGACACAGAGTCCTCCCTCCAAAGCGGCCATTTTCTCCAGGGGAACTGATCTCTGTAGTCTGGAGATGAAGTATTATTCCAGGAGATCTCCAGGTCCCACCTGGAGGCTGGCATCCCTAACTCACAGCCTAACCTGCCTCACATAGTTGTTGTGAAGCAAACATAGAAGTGAAGAGAATGATGTAAGCTGCTTTGGATCCCTCTTGGGAAGAAAGGCTGGATATGAATGAATGAATAAATAAATCCACTCAGCCATGAAGCTTAAGCCAATTGCCGTCTCTCAGCTTAATCTCTCTCACAGGGTCACTGTGGAGATAAAATAGAGGAGGGGAGAGCTATATACACCACAAGACATTTTGTTTACCTGCCCCTCACAGCACCTATTGCCTGCTACCGAGGAACTAGGGAGAATATAATGGCCTTGGAAATGATATCCTCCTTTAACTTCACCGCCCCCCCCCCAGGCACTGCCCCCTCAGATCTCTCAGAGGTATTGTTGGGAACCCTATACCTCACCTTGAGTGCCTTGGAAGATGAGTGGAAGTGAAAATATGATATCTATTTAGTACACACTCATCCCGTCCTTTCCCCCCAGGGACCTCAGGGCAGCAACTGACATTTTCCCTTCTCCATTTTATCCTCACAACCATCCAGTGAGGTAGGTTAAGTTGAAAGGCAATGACTAGCTTTTGGTCACACTATGCGCAGGGCTTTTTTTGTAGCAGGAACTCTTTTGCATATTAGGCCACACATCCCTGATGTAGCCAATCCTCCTGGAGCTTACAGTAGGCCCTGTACTAAGAGCCCTGTAAGCTTTTAGTACAGGGAGAGCCAGTTTGGTGTAGTGGTTAAGTGTGTGGACTCTTATCTGGGAGAACCGGGTTTGATTCCCCACTCCTCCACTTGCACCTGCTAGCATGGCCTTGGGTCAGCCAGAGCTCTGGCAGAGGTTGTCCTTGAAAGGGCAGCTGCTGTGAGAGCCCTCTCCAGCCCCACCCACCTCACAGGGTGTCTGTTGTGGGGGAGGAAGGTAAAGGAGATTGTGAGCCGCTCTGAGACTCTTCGGAGTGGAGGGCAGGATATAAATCCAATATCTTTTTCTTCTTCTCTTGGAGGATTGGCTACATCAGGAGTGTGTGGCCTAATATGCAAAGGAGTTCCTGCTACAAAAAAAGCCTTGAGTTCCATGGCTGAAGGGAGATTTGAACCTGATCAGGGCCTAGTCCTACACCCTGCCCTCAACACCACCTGTTTAGTATGGAGAATGTCCTGGCTTTGAGTGCTGAGCACCTCTAGTTGAAGGATCTCAGGTGGGAGATGAGAAGACATCTCTCAGCCCAGGACTGACTTGGGAGCATTCATCTGACCCAGCTTCATGGAGGTCTCTCTCACTTCTGTTTGGCAGTGAATCTCAAGGGATCCCAGGCAGCAGAGCCGGCCCTGCCACTAGGCAAACTAGTCAATTGCCTAGGGCGCCGGCCTTCTGGGGGCGCCGAATTGGCACTCCATGACTTGGTGATGTTACCAATATGGGAGGGGGGGGTAATGCCAGAAGTTAGCCTTGCCTAGGGTGCCAAAAGGGCTTTTTTTTTGTAGCAGGAGCTCCTTTGCATATTAGGCCACACACCCCTGATTTAGCCTGGAGCTTACAGTAGGCCCTGTACTAAGAGCCCTGTAAGCTCTTGGAGGATTGGCTGCATCAGGGGTGTGTGGCCTAATATGCAAAGGCGTTGCTGCTATTTAAAAAAGTCCTGTAGGGCCAGCTCTGCCAGGCAGAGAAAGCTCTCTCCTGACACCCACAGCTTGAGATCCATTAACTGGGACTAAACCCAGATCCTTCCGGAGCTTGATCATCGAGTGGTGGGTGGGACCTCCCCCTTATAATCATGATGCAGTTTCTGGAATTCCTTCTTTTTGCCCTGGGTTGGGCTGCTCACCTTCCTCAATCTGAAGTCAGCCTAGGGAAGATGAACAGAGATGCATTTTAAAAAATCTTTAATAAAGTGTACATTGTTTTCCGCTGACATTCTGTCAACCCTAATCTTGCTGTCTGCTCTTCATCCCTCTCTCCATCTCTCTCCCCATCCCTTTGAGAAGAGGAATCAGCTGAATTATCCTCGCAGGTAATATTTTTTGAGACCCCCAGAGATGTCTGTGTCTGTGTGTCTGTCACTGGGGCAAGTATTGTGCAGGGGGTTGGACTACATGACCCTTGGGGGTACCTTCCAACTCTGTGATTCTATGATTCTAAGTAGCTGGGCGGGTGTCCCTTATACTTATCTCCCCATGCATGTCTGTTTTGACAGGCTTCCTCCCCCCGGCAGTCTCTGTCAAAGGGGAAGAACAGCAGCCCGAGGAAGAGGAAAGCTCCCCCACCACCTCCAAGCGCCCCCAACCAGGTAAGGAGTGTAGAATAGGTGTTGAGACCACAAGGCAGAAATATTATCCTCCTGCCCTTCGGCCAAGGTTGCCAGCTCTGGGTTGGGAAATTTCTGCAGTTTGGGAAGGGTGGCGTTTGAGAAGGGAAGGGACCTCAGTAGGGTATAAGGCCACAGAGACCACCTTCCAAAGTAGCCCTTTCCTCCAGGGGAATCGATCTCTCTTGGTTGGGGACCAGTTGTAATTTCGAGAGATCTCTAGCTACCACCTAGACGTTGGCAACCCTGCTTTCAGCGAGGACTCTAAACAAACGAATTTGCGATCAGAAATGCTAAAGGTGTCAATTGATCCTAAAAAGCAACCGTGGAAGGGGTGGATTGGGGCAACAGTGCTGGGAAAGTGGAAGCTCCTGTGCCAGTTTGGCGTAGTGGTTAAGTGTGCGGACTCTTATCTGGGAGAACCGGGTTTGATTTCCCACTCCTCCACTTGCAGCTGTTGGAATGGCCTTGGGTCAGCCATAGCTCTGGCAGAGGTTGTCCTTGAAAGGGCAGCTGCTGGGAGAGTCCTCTCAGCCCCACCCACCTCACAGGGGTCTGTTGTGGGGGGAAAGATATAGGAGATTGTAAGCCGCTCTGAGTCTCTGATTCAGGGAGAAGGGCAGGGTATAAATCTGCAGTCTTCTTCTACTTTCCTCTGTAAGGGAGAAGAATTAACTTCTTTTTCCCCTGGTGCTACAATCCTGATGGAGACTGAGATACTAGGGTTGCCAACCTCCAGTTGGGGATCAGGAGGTCTCCCAGCATTGTAACATCTCCAGGCTGCAAAAATCAGATTCCTCTGGAGAAAATGGCCGCTTTGGAGGTTGACTCCATAGCACTATATCAGGGGTGGCCAAACTGTGGCTTGGGAACCACATGTGGCTCTTTCACAAATATTGTGTCGCTCTCAAAGCCCCCACTGCCCCATTGTCTGCTTGGAGAAGGCATTTGTCTTTTTAAAACACATCTCCAAGCCAAGCCAGCAAGTGGCTTGGATAATACATTTAAAGTTGCTTTCTTTCCACCTCTCTCTCTCTCTCCCCTCCATCTATTTGCTTCCCTCCCTTCTCTCAAACATCTCACATTTATTCTATATAGCCCTTATGTTAAGCAAGTCTGGCCACCCCTGTACTATATCTTGTTAAGGTCCTTCCCCTCCCCAAAGCCCCCCCACTTCACTCTCCCAAATTCCAGGAATTATCTAACTCAGGCAATCCTAGATGCACAACTGCTTTTCAGAACTCGACCACAAATCTAGAACTGCAAGATTATGGGAAGCTCAATCCCAGGGTTTAGGCTGGAGGCAATTATCTTTTTTTAACCAGTCCACTGAAGGCAGTTTGAAAGAGAGACACGTGCTCTTGCTGTGTGGACCCCACTGATTTCTGCTTCCAGTTGATTAGCTTTTGTAGACCTTTGTATTACTTCAGTAACCTTCAGGAAACCTTCAGGCAACACTGGTATTAGAGAAGTATGCCTATGCAGTGGTAATGGAAATTGCCATCAAGTCACCACTAATTTATAGCAACCAACCCATAGGGTTTTCAATGCAAGAGACGTTCAGAGGTAGTTTGCCACTGCCGGCCTCATGACTCTGGACTTTCTTGGTGGTCTCGAATCCAGGGCTTTTTTTGTAGCAGGAACTCCTTTGCATATTAGGCTACACCTCTCTGATGTAGCCAATCCTCCAAGAGCTTACAGGGCTCTTCGTACATGGTCTACTGTAAGCTCTTGGAGGATTGGCTACATCAGTGGGGTGTGGCCTAATATGCAAAGGACTTTCCCCTACAAAAAAAGCCCTGCTCGAATCCAAATGCTAAGCAGGGCTGACCTTGCTTTGCTCCTAATATCTGATAAAGTTAAAAGTAAAGGTAGTCCCCTGTGCAAACCACCCAGTTGTTACTGGCTCAAGGGGTGATGTAACATCCCAGTGTTGTCTTGGCAGACTTTTACAGGGGGCTTTGCCATTGCTATTGCTAAGAAGTCCAGCTATAAAGTTGCCTAGGCTATAAAGTCAGGGTTAGTATGCAAATGTATGACTTAGGAAAGGATACTTCTCTCAAGTATCCTTCTCTTTGAGTCCTCTTGGATTAAAAGTGCCTTTCAAAACAAGTGTTTAAAATCTGAAAATCATCGCATTTTGGAAGCATCACAGATGAGATGTGAAAACTTGTTCCTCATTTTGTTCTTTCAACAATTTCATTTGGTTCTCTTAAGTATTCAGCGATCATTTCCCTTGCCTTGACCAGTCTGTATTGTCCTCCTTAATCACTTTGACAGGAGTGGGCAGGAGAGAACTATGGTTTGCTGACAGGGAGAGGAAATAATAGACAGTGTGAGAAAAGCCTGTGAGCCTGGAGAGAGCTCAAAATATCTCCTTTCCTGCTAGAAACTCCCTATGTGGAACAGCATTGATTTCTCTTCGCAAAGTATCAATGCCTTTGCATCATCAGCTTCTTTTACACCAATCCCTGCCTTCACTTCAGACCTATCTGCATGCCTAGCAACCAACACATCTCACCTCTCACTAAGGAAAAGAACAAAGACTGCCACATGTAACAGATCCAGAAGCAGATAGTCACAAATGAATGTGGGTGTACAGAGGTCTTAGGAGAAATAGAGGCACATACTCCAAAACAGAGGTCCCCAACCTTTTTGAGCCTATGGGCACATTTGGAATTCTGATGCGGCATTGTGGATGCAGCAACAAAATGGCTGCCGCAGGAGGCGGAGCCAGCAACAAAATAACTGCTGCAGGAGGCAGAGCCAGCCACAAAATGGCTGCTATAGCTTAACTTCAGGAACACAGTGTCGATCCTGGTGCTGTGGTGGCAGCTGCCAAAGCAGCAGGGCTCAGTTTATAGCAGGAGCTCCTTTGCATATTAGGCCACACACCCCTGATGTAGCCAATCCTTCTGGAGTTTACAGTAAGCTCTGTAAGGTTGCCAAGTCCAATTCAAGAAATATCTGGGGACTTTGGGGGTGGAGCAAGGAGACATGGGGGTGGAGCCAGGAGAAAGGTTGTTACAAGAATAATTGAACTTCAAAGGGAGTTCTGGCCATCACATTTAAAGGGACCGCAAACCTTTTAAATGCCTTCCCTCCATTGGAAATAATGAAGGATAGTGGCACCTTCTTTTGGGATGCATAGAATTAGACTCCGTGGTCCAATCATTTTGAAACTTGGAGGGTCTTTTGAGGAGAGGCATTGGATACTATGCTGAAAGTTTGGTGCCTCTACCTCAAAAAACAGCCTCCCTGGAGCCCCAGATACCCAGGGATCAATTCTCCATTATTCCCTATGGGAATTGGCCTCCATAGGGAATGATGAGTGCCCAGCAGACATTCCCCCCCCCCCCCGCTTTGGAGCGAGGGGAGGGCCTCCAAACCGGGGGATCCCCGGCCCCCACCTGGGGATTGTAGCAACCCAAAAAGTAACGTGGAAAAGAGAAGCAAGTATACAGCACACAGCAGTGGATGCTGTGTGCTGTATACTTGCTTCCCCACCTGGGGATTGGCAACCCCAAAGCCCTGTAAGAAGAGCTCCGTAAGCTCTTGGAGGATTGGCTACATCAGGGATGTGTGGCCTAATACACAAAGGAGCTCCTGTTACAAAATGAGCCCTGCAAAGCAGCATTTTTTTTTTTAAAAAAAATCTGTACAGCCAATCATCCTGTAGTCAAGCAAAGGCCCTACCTGGGCTCACCTACATGTCATGGCACCCACGGGCACCATGTTGGAGACCTCTGCTCTAAAATCAGGAGCAAACATGTTTAGGGATAAGCAAACTCATTCTACAAGGAGGCCTCCCATCTCTAGACCACCTTTTCATCCACACCCTCCCCCTCTCGCTTATCTTGTGTGCTGCTGCATTTCTTTGACCACTACCGTTATTTTCAAGCATGCCCCTCACCCGCCGGACCACGCTTCATCTTCCGCTGAACGGAGCAACCGGGTAGTCACTGCCAAGCCCGCCAGGGGGCACTCCATCCCAACAGACGCGGTGAGGAGCCTGGGGCAGGGATGCCACCGAGGCAGGGCACGGAAGAGGGGGGAAGGAGCCCTAAATCACGCCTCCCTGGACGCTTGTTCCCAGGAGGACCGTGAGGCTTACGAAGAGATTGTGCGACTGCGACAGGAGAGGGCCCAGTTTCTGCAGAGGATCCGGAGCCTGGAGATGCAGGAAGAGAAGCAGAAGCAAGAGGTAAAGGGCAGCGTCCACCATCAGTGGAGCCAGTGTAGTGGTTAAGAGCGGCGGACTCTATTCTGGAGAACTGGGCTTGAGTCCCCACTCTTCCTCCACATGTGACCTTGGGCCAGTCACAGTTCTCTCAGAGCTGTTCTCTCAGGAGCAGTTTTTTCAGAGCTCTCTCAGCCCCACCTGCCTCTGTTGTGGGGAAAGGAAGGGAAGGAAATTGTAAGCCTCTCTGAGATTCCAGTCTCCTCCTCCTCTTTATTTTCTTCTTTTCCTCCTCCTCTTCCTTCTTCTCCCTTCCCACAGTCCTTATCTACACAACTAAGAGGTCCCTGTAAAACGGCACTGAGTCAAGAGTGCAAGAATGTAAAAAGGCTATGCTAAAGTCAATTAGGACTGAAAAAATTGCCCCCACTGCATTCTTTACAGTTCAGGAATTTTGCTCCGTGCCGTATCTAGTTCTCCCTCATTTCCAATGAACAAATTTGAGAAATGACCCATAGCCAGCATGCCATAGCTCTCTGTGATGATTTGCACCTCTATCTTCCACTCACTCCATGATTTGCCACTGCACATGTCTGTGGTGTCAACACCCCCGAAAAGCAACCTTGATGGGATGGCACTGGTAGCCAGCTTGGTGTAGTGGTTAAAAGTGGCAAACTCTCATCTGGAGAACCGGGTTCGATTCCTCACTTCCCAAGTTGAAGCCAGCTGGGTGACCTTGGTCTAGTCACAGCACTCTCAGCCTAAAAATAAATATAGCTTGCCACCTAGTGGTGCTGGAAAAGAGCTACAGCTTCAGGCAACCAAACAATTCTTTGGGATTCCCTGGCTATACTATTAGTGCACAACGCCATATGCTAATTTAATTTGCCATTGTAGCTGCTTTGAAATTAGGGTTGCCAAGTCCAATTCAAGAAATATCTGGGGACTTTGGGGGTGGAACCAGGAGACTTTGGGGGTGGAGCCAGAAGACATTAGGGGTGGAGCCAAGATCAAGGCTGTGACAAGCATAATTGAACTCCAAAGGGAGTTCTGGCCATCACATTTAAAGGGACGGCACACCTTTTCAATGCCTTCCTTCCATAGGAAATAATGAAGGATAGGGGCACCTTATTTTGGGGCTCATAGGATTGGACCCCCTGGTCCAATCTTTTTGAAACTTGGGGGGTATTTTGGGGACAGGCACTAGATGCTATACTGAAGATTTGGTGCCTCTACCCCAAATAACAGCCCCCCCAGAGCCCTAGATACCCACAGATCAATTCTCCATGATTTTCTATGGGAATAAATCTCCATAGGTAATAACAGAGTTCCCAGCAGACATTTCCCTCCCCTCCCCCCGCTTTCTAACGACCCTGAACCGGGGGGAGGGCCTCCAAACCAGGGGATCCCCTGCCCCCACCTGGGGATTGGCTGCCCTATTTGAAATTCTTTGGTACGTGACTCCCAGCCATCAGAATTTTTGGACGATATGGATCTCAGCATGAGGACAGTCAATGTGATGTCACAGTTACTGTGTTGGACTAAGATCTGAGAGTCCCAGGTGCGAATCCCCACTCTGCTATGGGAGCCTGCTGGGAGACTTTGGACTGGCCCAACCTACCTCACAGGGTTGTTGTAAGGATAAAATGGAGGAGAGGAGAATGATATAAGCTGCTTTGGGGGGAAAGCCAGGATATAAACAAAGCAGCTAAATAAAAATAAACACACACAGCCAGCTCGAGATGAGGGTTTTTTGTTTGTTTGTTTGTTGCAGTTATAAATCAATGCATTTGTGGCCACTGGTAATGTAGAGAAGGAAGGATTATCAGAATGAACAGGAGGAGCTGAGAGCCACGCTGAACAAAATTTGCAGATTAAAAAAAAAAGGAATGATGGAGATTTTATATTCACTTAGTACATAACACTTGGTTCCACTAGAGAAGCAACAGCGCATTCGGACAAGGGAGAAATTCAAATGAGGAGAATTTTCTGACACTTCCTTAAGTCAGAAGGAATGGAGATAACGAAATGCTCATGACATAGAATCTTTTCAACATGGGCATTTGTAGACTGGCTTTCAGAAGAGATTTTTCAGCTGCCAAGAAAATGGAACTTCTTTTGAGTCTCTGAACACCATCCTAATCAAGCCAGCAGTGGAGTGATTTAATTTATTTCCTTTGTTTATACCTTCCCTTTCTCCCCATTGGGGATCCAAGCCAGCTTCTATCATTCTCCTTTCCTTCATTTTATCCTCACAACAACCCTGTGAGGCAGGCCAGGCTAAGCGTGTGGCTAGCCCACAATCACCCAGCAAGCTATGGCAGAGTAGATGTTCGAACTTGGTCTCCCAGATTCCAGTTTGACACTCAAACCCCTACACCAAACTCAAGCATTCTGGAATCTGTGACAGATAACAGGGCCCAGCCATGTGAATTAACATTAGAGAGAACCTTAGGCCATGTGCAGAGTGCCTTCCTCATATTTTCCTGCATTCTGCACCCACAACATCTGGATTGTGGAAAGATCTTCCAGGTAAGAAGCTGCAGCTCATAGGCAGCCCTTCTCCCAGAACTTCTCTCAGCGTGATACAAATGACAAAATTTATGAAGCTTCTCTAAAGGTGTGAAGCTTTTCAGTCAGTTTTGACCATGCCTGGCCTTTTCTTCCCTTTATGCTAGAGACCGGGGCTGGAGGATGACACCTTACATACAATGGAGAAACAGGTAAATCATATCCTGGGAATTAGAGGGCTTAAGACCTCAGCCCTGTTTGCATGTCTACTACATGCATCTAGCGACAAGAAGCATCACCTATTATTTTTTTTTTAAATCAGAGCAGCAACTCTTGCCAGAATTAATCCCCCTCTCCTTTGGAAAGAACGAAATCACAAGGAAATTGACTGGTTGATAGAAATGCTGATACAGCCTCGTAGTTAGGGGCCACAGGAAGGGGGCCACTGGAGAGAGGCCCATGGGGAGGAGTGCAGAAACCTCAAGAGGCGGGGGGCCATCCCTCTCCCTCCTGTGTGATTTAAATTGCCTGCCAATCAGCTGACTGGTGGGCCCTTTAAATGTCATGGGGAGGAGCAGTGGCACAATTTAAATCACACAGGAGGGTTGGCCCTGGGATGGGGGTGAGGGCCCCCAAAACCTGTCTGGGGGCCAGGTCCCATAAGCCCCTGGTTAGCTACAGGGCTGGCTGAGAATAATCTTTGCTTTGCTTTGTCAGATACAAGATCTTCAGAAGCAACTGGCTGAGAAAACAGATGAGAAGGAGAATTTGGGGAAAGAACTGGAGTTCCTACGGAGCCGTCTCTCATCCGTGGAGGTACAGGAGGATAGGAGAGAGGGTGAAGGCATCTTATCGGTTGCACATTAAATGTTGCTTTGTCTAAAGAGTTGAGCCAGCACCAACGGCTTTCATTAATTAATTAAATCGATTTGTATTCCGCCTTTTCCTAGGAATGGGCTCATCATAGGATAACATCATTTAAAAATAACAATTTAAATTAGACGGTTAAAACAAATAAAATAGCAGGATATCAAATGATACACAAGTTATAAACCAAATGGTAGATGGTGGCACAGTTAATACATTTGCAACATGCTAAAAGTGCAGGAGAAAGACCACTAGCCTTTTGTAGCAACTGACCCCTGTTGAGCTGGTAGCTGCAATACTGCCTTATGGCCACCAGTGCTGGTGGAGCTGCAGAGCAGGCTGTGAAGCCATCCCAGAGGTGCAGAGAGGAAGGTACCTGACCACCCCCCCACCCCAGCACAGTCCCTAACTGGAGACTTCTACTCCCTTGTATGGCCACTGGAGTAATATATGTCTAGTTTCATGTTCCACATTTCCTTGACTAGTAGGAAATTCTGGGGCTTCTTTATGGAAGTAGAAAAAGCCCAGTACAGGCTGAGCAGGTGGGGAGATTTTGTTCATGTAGATAAAATGTATGTGGGGTTTCTAAAATGACCCCAGGCACAGTCAGGGAAGCTTCAGTCTCAATTTCTTTATTCCACACCAAAAAAATAAGTAGTTTTTTTAAAAAATGTAAAATAAAATAAAATTGCAAAATGCAAAAGAGAGGAGGAGGAGGAAGAAGAAGAAGAAATTGGATTTATACCCCACCTTTCACTATCTTTATTTATACCAGCTACCAGAGGAGGTGCGGGCCTTGAGGGACCTTAACCAGTTCCGCCGAGCCTGTAAGACCGTCCTCTTTCAGCTGGCTTTTTAATGTGAAGTATTATACCATCACTATGCAAGCTATGTTATATCTGTAGCACCAAATTAATCTGTGTTTTAAATTTGTTTTACTGATGTTTTAATGTTTAACTAAGTAATAATTTAAATTGGGGTATTTTGTTGTTTATTATTTTATTAATGTAATGTATTTTTGTTATGTTATGTAAGCTGCCCTGAGCCTGCTTCGGCGGGGAGGGCGGGATATAAATTAAAAATTATTATTATCATTATTATTATCATTATTATTATTATTATACCCCACCTTTCACAAAGGAGTTTCAGAGTGGCTTACAATCTTCGTTTTCTTTCCTCACAACAGACACCCTGTGAGGTAGGTGGGGCTGAGAGAGCTCTGAGAGAACTGTTCCTTAGAGAACAGCTTGGAGAGGGTTATGATTGACCCAAGATCACTCCAGCAGTTGCATGTAAAGGAGTGGTACATCAAACCCAGTTCTTCCCCCTCCTCCCAGCTCTCCTGCCCCACACAATTTCCCAGTGCCCCACCACTCAAAATTTTCTGGCTACACGCCTGCCTTCCTCCCCTTCATTCTGCTTCTCCAACAATTAACATTCCCCCCTCTGATGAAGCACCAAACTTAGATCCCGAAGGTTGGTGTGGTTTCAGGGGTCCCCTATACCTCTCTTTGTGAGACCTTCTGCATCAGACAGCCCTGTGAGAACCTGGATCCTCCCTTTCTCTGTTCTTCTCACTTACAGAATGAGAAAGAGAACACCAGCTATGACATTGAGACCCTGCAGGATGAAGAACTGCTGGAGTTCCCAGGTAGGGGCCTGTATCCTGTTTCCCCACCTCATTAGACCTAGTGGATGGGTCACACTAGTGGTGCATGCTGTCAAGCATCCTGTATTCCTCTGGGATGGATGCCCACAAAACAGGGCAATGAAGGCAAGAGCCCTTCCTCAATGGTTCTTTCTATAGCACAGGGGTGGCCACTTAGAATAAACATCAGATGTTTGAGACCCACCAGGAGGGGGAGGGGGAGAGAATGTCCACGAGTTCTCGTATTGTGAGAAAGGGAGAAAAGGTACTTTTTTCTCTACCTTCTCTATCCCATGCATCATCTCGTAAATTTCTATCATGTCGCCCCGCAGTCGATGTTTCTCCGAGCTAAAGAGCCCCAAGCATTTTAACCTTTCTTCATAGGGAAAGTGTTCCAATCCTTTCATCGTTCTTGTTGCCCTTTTCTGGACTTTTTCCAATGCTATAATATCCTTTTTAGGTGCAGCTACCAGAATTGCACACAGTATTCCAAATGAGGCCGCACCATCGATTTATACAGGGGCATTATAATACTGGCTGATGTGTTTTCAGTTCCCTTCCTAATAATTCCCAGCATGGGAATTCCCTTCCTCTCCCCACAACAGACACCCTGTGAGATAGGTGGGGTTGACAGAGCTATGTGAGAACAGCTCTGAGAGAACTGTGACTGACCCAAAGTCACCCAGTTGGTTTCATGAAGAGGAGTGGGGAATCAAACCAGTTATCCGGATTAGAGTACACCGCTCTTAACCAGTACACCAAACTGGCTCAATCAAGCTTGCAGCCATTCAAGATCCTATTGGGTAACCTAGTTATTTGAGATTCTAGGTTGTTTTTTTAAGTGCCCATCTGGTCTGATTTTTTCATAATTTCGTGCTGGTAATGAAGAGCTTGCGTTATTCATAAAAATACATGGTTGAGTTCTTCCTGGACTGAACTAGTTCATGCTGGAAGATGAGGTTGAGGAGATCACATTACTCTCCTATGTTTCAGAATGTAGCCTCCCATGGAGAACATTTCTTTTTAGAAGCTACCTTTCTAGATAAAGGTAAACAGGTAACGGTAGTCCCCTGTGCAAGCACCAATCGTTTCCGACTCTGAGGTGACGTCGCATCATGTCGTTTTCATGGCAGACTTTTTATGTGGTGGTTTGCCATTGCCTTCCCCAGTCATCTGCACTTTACCCTCAGCAAGCTGGGTTCTCCTTCGACTGACCTTTGAAGGATGGAAGGCTGAGTTAACCTTGAGCTGTGGCTACCTGAACCCAACTTCCGCCAGGATCGAACTCAAGTCATGTGCAGAGTTTGCACTGCAGTATTGCAGTTTACCACTCTGTGCCACAAGGCTTCTTACCTTTCCACATACAGGGATTATATTAACCCAGTCCAGAGATTTCCATAGCAATTTCCATAGAGATTTCATGTGCACTGCTGTGCAACCTATGTTAGCATAACACCTTGTGCAAGCCTCCTATGATTGCAGTTGGACTGAATCATGGGTTTTGTAGTTTCAACTGCAAAAACCCCCACAAGCATGCAAGCTTCTGGGGCCTGTATTTAAGAGACACATAATGTGTTTGGGTACAGGTATACAGGGCCTTTTTTTTTTAAAAAAAGCAGGAACGCACAGGAATGCAGTTCCGGCTGGCTTGGTGTCAGAGGGTGTGGCCTAATATGCAAATAAGCTCCTGCTGGGCTTTTTCTACAAAAAAGCCCTTTGCAAAACAATGGTGACATCAGGGTGTGTGATCTAATATGTAAATGAGTTCCTGCTGGGCTTTTTCTACAATAAAAGCCCTGCAAGTATATAATTTACAGTCAGCTTGCAGTGCAGTCTCTGTTGTATGAAGAGGAGCATTTAAGAATGAAATAACAAATCTATGCTAAGGAGACAGGAAAGACAAAAATTAACAAAAGTATCTCAAGGATTTGTGAGGGGCCTGGTCTCTTCTCCCAGCATTGACCATTCTCAGAAATCTTTTGCTCCAGCAAAGTGGCTTCATTATGTACCTTCAGATCAGATCTGGGGACCTTCTTCTACTTCATTTCAACAGGGGCAGAGCTGCTGCTATCCAAAAAGAGCCTGAGCATCTCTACAGAGGAACTCTTGGCCACCCTACAGGGCCAGGTGCAGTCCCTGACTCAAAAGAACAAAGAGCTGATGGAGAAAATACAGGTACATTCATTGGCCTTTCATTGATTGTAATGTCCGTTTTCATTGACTACAATTTTGAAGCCATAAATCACTTAGAAAGAGGGTACTGAACAGGAATCAATGAATAAATCTTACAAAGACGTCTTTTCACCATCTGATTTACTTCTCCATCCATCTCCACTCTGCTTCTGGATGTGGAGGTTCTGCTAGGGCTTGTGAGTCACTGTAGTTGAACTCACTTTGCAACCCAAACGAGGGATGTAACTAACCTGATCCCACATGAGCAGTTTTTTCACCTCATGCTGATCATATTGCCACTGGGAGTTTATTCAGCTTGGAACTGCAACAGAGATTCTGCATGGCACAGGGTAGTCTGGGATTTTTTTGGGGGGTGGGGGGAGTAAATCATGGTTTGCCCTGGCCCAGATGGCCCAGGCTAGCCCAGTCTCATCAGATCCCAAAAGTTAAGCAAAGTAATCTCTGATTGGTAGTTGGATAGGAAACTATACATGGTCATTACTAGGGTTTCCAGGTCCTACCTTTCCGCTGGTGGGAGGGCCTTTCTGGGAGCTTCTGCCATGCATATGACACTCTAGTTTTTGGACAGAACTCGATGATCTGAGCCCAATTTTACCATAGAGTTTTTGCTCAAAAACTGGAGTGTCGTTGTGAGATGTCAGCAGCAGGATGATGTCACTTCTAGGTAGGTTTTTTTTTTTTTTGTAGCAGGAACTCCTTTGCCTGTTAGGCCACACACCCCTGATATAGCCAATCCTCCTGAAGCTTACAGTAGGCCCCGTACTAAGAGCCCTGTAAGCTCTTGGAGGTTTGGCTACATCAAGGGGGTGTGACCTAATATGCAAAGGAGTTCCTGCTACAAAAAAAGTCCTGCGTCCAGGTGACGTCCCTATGCTGCATTTCAGGGCATTTGTGGGTGGGGTGCCCCCCCATCCAGCTGGCTGGTGACAGGAAGGAGTCCGCAAAAGTGGGGAAAACCCGCCCGGACTAGAGGTTTGGCATCCCTAGTCACTTCACAGAGGCAGCCAATGGTAAAACCACCTCTGTTTGTCTTTTGTTTTGAAACCCCAGTGGGGTTGCCAGAAATTGGCTGAGACTTGATGGGGCTTTCCACCCCCAGCCGTGGTTTCTCTTTCGCATCTGATGCAGTTTGTATTGCAACCCTCCCCCCATTGTTGTAATGCCCTCCTTTGTAGCTTGCTCAAGAATAATATGATAGTGCACTTTTTTTTGGTTGCATGCTACTGCTCCAGAACACATTCCTTGAATCCTTCGATGATCTAATTGCTTGGAAGGCACTGAG
The DNA here is from genome assembly GCF_032191835.1 of Heteronotia binoei. Lineage (NCBI taxonomy): Eukaryota > Metazoa > Chordata > Lepidosauria > Squamata > Gekkonidae > Heteronotia > Heteronotia binoei. The sequence continues at coordinate 183,282,435 of NC_083224.1, read as the reverse complement.
TGTTAATGTTTTATGCATTATGATGTGGCATGTAATAACAAACCCTCAGTTTTGTTGGTGTCAGCAAGGACACTAAGGCAGTGAAACTGCAGAGAGAAGGGGGCATATCTTTCAATCGAACAGAAGGAGTACCTTCCTTTCTGGATGTATGAAAAAGTTTGTCCCTACAGTTCCATAAAGGGAAAGATCTTTTCCTCTCAGGTTCTTATTTAAAAAAAAAAAAGCTTTTAGTGGGGAAAAACATGCTGTTCATACTGATTTGGTTAGGACTGAAGAAAAACACTGCACAGGGAAAAACAGGCTCATGACCAGAGATGTTGGAAACCTCCACAGGGAGTCATCCCTGGTTAAGGTCTGCAGATTTCCACAGCAAATCCCCAGATGCCCTATTAGGGTTGCCAGATTTGATGATTGTGCTGGTGAGGGAGGGGGAGGGACTTTCTGGGAGTAGAGGTGGAATGCCGCAACGTACTGACATCACACAGAAGTGATGTCATCTTCTTGTTGATGTGCGGCAACACTCTGCTTCTCGGGCAAAACTCTATGGTAAAATTGCCCTCAAACTCTAGAGTTCCACCACACAGTGACATTGCTACTGTGTGACATCAGCACATTGCATTTGGGGGCAGGATTTCCCCCTGCCAGCCAGCTGATCAGCGGATGGTAGGAGCCCAAAAAGACAGACAGAGGCTCCCCCGCCTCCAACTGGTGAATGGCATTCCTGTGCAAGCAGATTTGGATCGCCATTATAGGAATTCAGTAGTCTATTTTAGGCTTCAGAAGCAAGTTATTAGACTCTTGCAGAAATATCCATTAACTGGAGTTGCCAACTCCAGGTTGGAAAATTCCTGGAGATCTGGGGTATGTGTGAAACAATGGGAGGACAGGGTTTGGGGGAAGGAGGGACCTCAACAAGGTCTAATGCCATAGAGTCCACCCTCCAAAAGAGCCATTCTCTCCAGGGAAATTGATGTCTATAGCGGGTTGTAACTCCAGAAGATGTTCAGGCAGTCCCACTTGGGAGCTGGCAATTCACTTTTAGTCCTGGCATGATATAGAGGAGCCTGTCTTGGCTGTTCCTCCTCTCACCTCACCAGTAAATAGTAGTCAAAAACTGGAGCCCGGGGCTGGCAGGAAATTTAATCCTCCTGTTGTTCTCTGATGGCTCCATTCTGGCTGTGTGAAACAATAGCTAACGGATTTGTGCCAAGTTTCAGGGCACAAAGACAGCCCAGATAAGCTGACAAATGTTCCTCCCCACCACCTCCCCATGTGTCACATTCCTAGGGCTGCTAACTCAAGATAGTGTTCCCTCCTGTATGGAGTAGCTATCCATGTTGACAATGTGGGTCTTTTGCCGTCACAAGGAGCTCTGCCCATAGAGTTGTATTTCAAGACGCCTGTGACACAGTCTTGCTAAATAAAGTCTAACTCAGGGAATGTCTCCCAGTGATCCATGGGTCTCTTTCCCTGTCAACCAGGGCGTTTTTTGTAGCAGGAACTTCTTGGCATATTAGGCTACACCCCCCTGATGTAGCCAATCCTCCAAGAGCTTACAGGGCTCTTCTTACAGGGCCTACTGTAAGCTCTTGGAGGATTGACTACAACAGGGGTGTGTGGCCTAATATGCAAAAGAATTCCTGCTACAAAAAAAGTTCTGCTCCCAATCAACCGGGTTTTTTTTGAGCAGGAACGCACAGGAATGCAGTTCCAGCTAGCTTGGTGTCAGGGTGTGTGGCCTAATATACAAATGAATTCCTGCTGGGCTTTTTCTACCCAAAAAGCCTGCCATCTACCAACTTTCCATTTTGCACAGATCTTGGAGAACTACGAGAGGGATGAGAGTGACGCGGATGCCTCTGGGGACTTCATTCCTGTCATCTTGTATGACTCACTGAAGTCGGAGTTCGACAAGCTGAAGGCACAGCATGCCGATGCCCAGGCAGCCTTGGAGGTTCTGGAAGGGGGCAGCACCACCAACGAGGCCTCCGGCAAGCTCATCTCAGCAGAGGCTTACGAGATCCTGAAGTCCGATTACGAGCAGCAGATCCGAGCCCTCAAGGGGGCTCTGGAGAAGAGCAGCTCACCAACCGAGGGGAAGAGCACAGACCGAGAGAACAGGAACTCCGGCTTGGGGATGGAAGAGGAGAAGGAAGCAATGAGAATCAAGTTGGAAGAGATGGCCAAAGAACTGAGCGAGACCCACGAGAAATATCAGGCTGCCCTCAAGGAGGCAACGCTCCTTCAGGAACAAATTGAGTTGGGAATCCTATCAGTGGAGGAGAAGGATGCTGTGGAGAGCTCCAGAGTGGAACTAGAGATGGTGAAGGCCGCTCTGCACCAGGCTCAAGAGGACCTGAAAGAGCGAGAGTTGAAGGTGAAGGAACTGGAGGGATGGCTGAAGGAAACAGCTGTGCAGGGTCCTCCCACAAAGGAGTTCGAGGAGATGAAGGCCTCCCTTGTGGTCTCCCTGGAGGAGGCCTCCAGAGAGAAGGAGGCCCTGCTGAAGAGGTGCAGCTCCGCCGAGGCGGAGGCGAAAGAACTGAGAGAAACCTTGAAGGAGAAAATCTGTGAGATGGAAAAGGCCAAAGGAGGCCTCTCAGAGAGCCAGGGCCTGCGGGGGGAGGTCAGTGGATTACAGAAGCAGCTAGAAGCCGCAACGAAGAGGAACGAGGAAGCGCAGGCTCAGATGGAGAAGCTCAAAGAGGGGCACAAGAAACTGGAGAAGGAGATTCAGGCCTCCAAGGACCGGGTAGCCTCCCAGTATATCCTCAGGCAGGAGCACGAGGCAATGGTGGCGAAAGCGATGTCATCACTTTCAGAGGCTGAAGGGCAGCTGGCAGAGCTGAAGGAGAAGCACGGTGCCACCCAGAAGGAGCTGGCGGAACTGCAGAAGAAGTCGGAGAGCTACAGACGAGAGTCGGTGCCCCTGACAGAGCATGCTCGTGCCAAGGAGGCCCTGGAGGGTACCTTGTGGGAGCTGAAGGCCAAGTCTAAACTTTTGGAGCAAGAGCTGAACGCCAAGAACAAGGAGTTCACCCGGCTGCAGGTGGAGTTGGACGCCGTCCGGCAGGATGCAGTCTCCAAGGAAGTCCACGAGCAGCTCCGGGCCAGCCTGCAGGGTGAAGTGGAAGCGCTGAACGCCAAGCTGGCTGATTTGGGGCGGAAGCATGAACGCACCTGCACTGAGGTCTTCCAGGTGCAGCGGGAGGCGCTCTTCATGAAGAGCGAGAAGCATGCGGCCGAGGCCCAGCTGGCTGCAGCAGAGAAACAACTGAAGAGCTTGCGAGCCGAGTCGGACAGGATCCAGGAGCTGCACAGCCACATTGAGGACTCGGCAAAGTTGGTCAAGGAGAAGGACAAGAAGGTGAGGAGTGAGCACGTGGTGGTGGTGGTGGGGGGGGGGGCAAAAGGCTGAATGGGGGGTGGGGCAGGGGTCATGGCTGGTGTTCACAGTGAGTAACTGTTAGTCATAAGAAGGGATCACCATTTTTTGAGGGCCTGTCACTAATCTCCAGGGGCCAGCATCTTCACAGATGGAATACAATATGAAAATATATCCCAGAATCCTTTGTGCTATGGGGAGCCTTCTCATCTCACCACAGAGGTGTTGTCAAATTCTGCAGGCAGCCAACCTGTTTAGCATGATCAGAGTCTTCGGAGGCAGCAAAAATCTGCTGAAGATGACAGTTCTGGTTTACAGGCTACTGAGCTGCTAACTTCCAAAGTGGAGGCTTAGTTTTGAAAACAACAATAAAGAGCCAGTGTGGTGTAGTGGTTGGAGCAGTGGTGGCCAAACTTGCTTGACATAAGAGCCACATAGAATAAATGTCAGATGTTTGAGAGCTGGAAGACATGAATGTCAGATGTTTGAGAGAAGGAAGGAAGGAAAATAGATGGGGGAAGGAGGGAGTGGTGGAAAGAATGCAACTTTAACTTTAAATGCATTATTCAAGCCACTGGCTTGGGGTGGTGGGGTTTTTGAGAGCCACAGAATATGTGTGAAAGAGCCACATGTGGCTCCAAAACTGCAGTTAGGCCACTCCTGGGTTAGAGCGTTGGACGAGAATTTGGGAGACCCAGGTTTGAATCCTCACTTTACCATGGAAACTTGCTGGGTAACCTTTGGCCAGTCACATATTCTCAGCCTAATACACTTCACAGGGTCATTGTGAGGATAAATTGAAGGAGAATAGTATATCCTGCTTTAGCTCTGTATTGGGGAGAATGATGAGGTATAAATGAAATAAAGAAGAAGAAGCAAAGAGCACAAAAGGGAGTGCCCCAGATAGCAGAAGGGTGCTTTGATAACGGGGGGGGGGGCACTTTGGATAAGGAAACGACTGTCCACACACTTCCACCTCCTGTTCTGCAGATCACAGAACTTTCAAAGGAGGTCTTCAAGTTGAAAGAGGCTTTGAATGAACTGTCGGAACTCTCCGGCCAGGCGGGGGCCTCGCCCAAAGCAGCCTCGCCCCAGAAGACAGAGAATCGGCAGGAGGTGGCCACCCTCCAGGGCAAAATCAATGACCTGGAGCAGCAGTTGGTTGTGAGTATCCTGGGAACTGGGGGTGGGGGAGAGGAGACACAACCGTGATATGAAAGGGATGCCCATTCCTCATACATCTTCAGGATCTGGCATCCCAAGTTAGATTGCCTCTTTATATTGAGATTCCGTGTAAATCCATCTTCAATCTCCCGAGACTCTAACTATATTGTTGTAAAGTAGTGGGTTCAGACGCTAGAGTGATTTCAGCATAGCTCTTCATTTGCAAGAAACACCACTGAAAAAAACACGCAGCTAGCTGCAACTGTATACACAGAAACTCCACCCGAAACACACCTCCAGCAATAAACAACCCAATTGAAAAACAGGCTCTCGGAACCCTCATTTGCATGGGCTTCATTCAAATGGGTATTTCCTAATTGCACTCTGAGTGTAGCTGCAAGGAGCCTCTCAAATGATTGGCTTTATTCAAATGGATATTACCTGATTGGCTGGCTCAGCAAGGGCGTCCAATCTGAATGCAGCTGCAAGGAGCCTGTCAAATGATGGGTCTTCGTTTGCAGCTCCCAGTACACTGCAGTTGTATTCCATTAATTCCAAATACAACCAAAATGATCTTTGCGTGCAAGTGGTATTTGCTATGTTGTAGAAAAACTCTGCCCTTGACATCTATGGGTAGGCTTCCCAAGTTCCCACTGAGGAGTGGGGTTTCCCCCAGTTTCACGGCCCTCAACTCGCTGGTACAGAGAGGGCTATCGAGGGTATCCCCGCTTCCAAAGAGCTCCATCATGTGTGGCACGTGGGGCATGATGACATCACCTGGAAGTGACATCATTGTGCCAGGCACGTTGCATGGGGACACTCTAGCAATTTGGGGAAAACTCTATGGTGCCACAGAGTTCCCTCCCAATTGCTAGAGCCATCCCCACATGAAACCATAGAGTTTCCCCCAATTGCTAGAGCATCCCCTTAAGACATACCTGGCATGATGACGTCACTTTGGGGTGACATCATCGCACTGCATGCACATGAAATAAGTCCCCTGCCAGCAGCCAGTGGGGACTTGGCAACCCTATCTGCGGGGTGCAGAAGGTCCTAGAGGCCTGTTCCAAGACGGCCTGATTTGTAATTGATTCAGGTGATCCAATTAATTTTCGGAGGCTGAGCAAGGCTTGCCATGTTGCCCACTATAGCCACCTCCCACACCCAGCTCCAGGCTCTCACTGCTTAATAGAGCAGCAGAAGCAAGGAGGGGGGCTAGCACTGGATGATGCTCTAGGAATTTCCCAAATCTTTATGGTAAAAGCCAACACCAAATTCAGTAGTCCTTGCCCCCCTCCCATCAGGGGTGGCCAGCCTACATTGAACAAATGTTAATTACTCTAGTCTTCCTGGATTAATTACAGATAGCTTTACCAGATTGCCCCTCCAGTGGAGGTGTGAGTCCCCTGCTGACAGGCCCCACCTCCCTGGCCCTGCCACCAATCAGCTGGCTGGTGAGGGGAGGATTTACCTGAAAAAGAGGAAGATCCCTCTGATGTGTCTATGTCACTGCCTGTGTGACTCGGAAGTGATGCCATTGCAGCTGGGATGCCATGCAATGCTCTGGTATGTGGAAAAAACTCTATGGTGGAAGCCAAGTTTACCATAGAGTTTTTGTCCAAATATCAGAATTTTGCCTTAATGTCCCGGATATGATGACTTCACTTCCAGGTCACCTGGGCAATGATGCAGACATGTCGCTGTGCTTCGGTTGGGCCTCCCTGCTGCTCCTGGTAAGTCCTGCCTCCCCTGCTGGTTGTGGGAGGGACTGGCAACCCTAATTACAGAGGTCGTTTTCGCACTCACCTCCAGCCGGCGCGACCCCCCTCTTCACCGTGCAGGATCTGCGCGGATTTCGCACTAAATGCCGCGGAGCAGCCTTTTGCGCCGGAAACTCCCGTCGCAAAAGCCGCTCAAACGTAAATCGCCAAAAAGCAGTTTGGCGTTTGCGCGGCTTTTGCGACGGGAGTTTCCGGCGCAAAAGGCTGCTCCACGGCATTTAGTGCGAAATCCGCGCAGATCCTGCACGGTGAAGAGGGGGGTCGCGCCGGCTGGAGGTGAGTGCGAAAACGACCAGAGTGAATGGCTCCTGCTTTTCCCTCCAGCTATCAAGAATTCAATCCTGAGGCTTGGAGGGTGCCTGGGAAATGTACGCCTGGAAGGAAATTGGCATCAAGGCCTGAGGCCTATATGTGACAGAAAGTCTGTCTTGAGGCCTTACAGGCCACTCCACCCCTCAGGCTCAGGTCTAAGATCATGACAACAGCAGCCAATCAGGCTTGACAGAAGGGCTGCCAGCTATTGGCTGGCAACTAGTGAGAGGGGTCAAGGATGGGGGACTGACTTCATCATAATCATGTCTGCCAACTACCTGCCACAATGCTCTGGGATTTGCCCAAAAGGCTATGGTAAAACCATAGATTTTTGGCTGAATTCCTAGAGTGTTGCTCCCATGTGGTGACATCACTTCCAGATATTCAGTGGAAGTAATATCATACCATTGGTGTCAACTTCCCAGATATTTTCTGCCTGCAAACCCATCAACCAGCAGCGAGCAGAGCTACTGGAGGCCAGGAGATCTCCCTAGTTGAGAAACATAACAATGGCAATTCAGAGTGAAAGCTCAATCCTGGCTTCCTGTAATGCTTTTACCCAAAAAGTAAAATTACCCAAAGGGATTCTTTTTTGAAAAAATAAAAAGCTTCTCTTTTGGCTAGGCTCTAGCCTTAATCTTTAATCCCTAATCCCCCCTGGTTCTTGCTCTAAGTAATCCAGAGAAACCAATTTTATTACCCGCATGTTCAGTGGACATCTGGAAATTAATCTGGATTTCCTGGATTAATTACAGATCATTCTTCCCTTCCAGCCTTGGCTCAGGCTCCCCACCCCCTCCCTCCCCAGCCCATTTAGCTGTAGCGCTTTGGAATCGTTAGACAATGTGAAAGATTTCTAACTCCCACAGAGCAGTTCACGAAATTCCGCAGAGCAGAACTGTTTAAACAAGCTGTTGAGGGTGTTTAATTGCGGGCCCACAGCGTTATGGAGCGGTTCGATTGATATTATGTTGAGTTCTTCACTAGGAGGTGCCAGACTCAGAAAGAATGGGGGGCAAGGAGAGGTTAAACTGCAGTGCTTTGGCCAAATCCTGAAGGATCACCTCAACGTAATGATGCCATGCACTGGTGTGATGCTGCCCTCTCCTTTATTTTTCTGCTGCTGGCCTGTGAAGTGCCAGTGAGGAACAGGGGCTGTTGTCAAGAGGCTGGCCTTTAGCCACAGGGGGACCTGTGGGGGCCCTGCCCCGACTTCCTGATGGGGTGCCCCTACGTAGGGCCCCCAACCTTTCTTTTCTCCTCCTGGCTGCCACATGAGAGGGAGGGGGTAGCCCCCACCCTCTCAGCTTTCACCCCCGGGGCCTCCCAGGAAGCAGCAACAAGGGGAGGGAGGACTGTTTCAATCACACAGGAGGGGCGCCAGGAGCAGCTGCCAGCCACCTGCGTGATTTAAAGGAGAGAAGGGGTAGGTAGGAAGGAAGGGAAGAACAGGTGCTCTAAGTTGCACGCCCTGAGTCCTGGCAGGGGAGGGGGCTGCTATGCGCTCCCTGACTGTTATTTATGCCCCCTGACCTTTGAAATCTTGACTGCAGGCCACTTGGGAGTGTTGTGCCCTGAGCATGAGGTACAACACAATAGACGGAGAGGATCCAAAGATCTGAATTCCAGTTGGCTGCATAATTCTAACTGGCCAATCGGGAGGCAGTATCAGGGAACCCTAGGATCCACCAATGGGTATGCATATTCTAATGAAGGATCCAATAAGGGTGCAATCACAGGGTGTTTTCTGCTTCATGGGGGCTGGGTTTTCCCTGCCCCAACTGGATATATTGCTGCACATTCTGAGTACTTGTGAATAGGATGTAGTCACTTGATAAAGATGCTGGATCGCTAGCTGAACTCACTGCTTAACAGGGAGGTCTTTCAGTAGGGTTGTGAGCAGTGAGTTGGGAAATACCAGGAGATTTTTTGGGGGGTCAAGCCTGGGAAGGGTAGGGTTGGTGAGGTGTTGTAATTCCATAGCATTCACCCTCTAAAGTTGCCATTTCTTCCAGGGGAATGGCTCTAGGGGTGTCGAACTCATTTGTTGTGAGGGCCGAATTGACATAAATGAGACCTTGTCGGGCCGGGCCATGCGTGTACCTATTCAAGATTAGGTAGCAGAGATATAAACTTTATAAAGGATACAGACCAACGCAATTAAAGGTTTTTTTTTTTAAAAAAAACAAATTTAAAACATGCTTAACACATTAGCACTTGGTGGTCTTAAAGGTGTTTTCTTTGTATTTCTCTCATGGGATCTAGGGAACTGGACAAAGCAAGCTCTGGCTCTTTCCTTCCTTCCCCAGGGGATCAGGAGGGGAAGGAGCCTCAACCAATAGAAGGAAGAGAGGCTTGGTTCAGTAGCTCTGCTGTGCAATTGAGAGAGCCTGATAAAGTAAGCTATCCTTCCTCCCCAAGTGAGGAGCCTCAGCCAATGGAGAAAATCGAGGTTTTGCTCTGTAGCTCCTGTGCAATTGAGCAAGCCTGGCAAAGCAAGCTGTGATGCAGAAGGAAGCAAGAGAGAGGGAGAAGGAAGCAGATCACAGCCAGTTGTTTGGGGGGCTGATAAGAGCCCTCCGGGGGCCTGATTCGACCCCTGGGCCTCATGTTTGACACCCCTGCTTTAGATCATCTGGAGATCAACTGTAATAGAGGGAGATCTTGAGATTCCACCTGTAGTTCAGGAATCTTTTCTCACTATGTTAGGAGTCCTGGTCTCCCGATTTTGGCAGAGCAAGCAGAATTTAATTATCTCAATGGCTGGTCTGTTTTTGGTTACAGGAGGCTGAGAAACGACACACCAATGTAGTTTCTTTGTACAGGGGACATCTTCTCTATGCTATACAGGTGGGTCAGTAGGGGTCCTGGTTTTGGGGAAGGAGCTGGATGGAGGGTGGGGGTGTGTGGATGGGGAAATGGATGAAAGAAGATAATGTCTAGAGTGCAATCTAACATAAATCTATTCTGTACAAATTCATCTTGTAATGAGGCAAAGGGGTGTGTGTGGAAGCATAAAGGCACTTGGTCAAGTCCCATTAATTGGATACCTACGGAAAAGATTCTTGGTGGGTTTTGAGTGCGAAGTGGCTGTTAGTGCGTAGGGCATGAGAAGCAGGGCTTTTTGTAGCAGGAACTCCTTTGCATATTAGGCCACACACCCCCTGATGTAGCTAATCCCCCTGGAGCTTACAGTAGGCCCTGTATTGGGAGCCCGATAAACTCTTGGAGGATTGGCTACATCAGGGGTGTATGGCCTAATATGCAAAGACGTTCCAGCTACAAAAATGGCCCTGATGAGAAGAATGCTCTCCATGCGCACGAGTGCATGTGCCTATGTTGATTGCACATCTGTCTGGACTTGTCTGGAGCATTTTCACATGTTAGCCACTTAACAGTGCCGGAGACCTACCAAAATCACACACCTCTTTCCCACCCTTCACTTTCTCTTCCCCTCCCATTTTCCCCTTCACTGCTTTACCCCAAACTCCTCAGTACCTCTCCGGATGCGGCTTGTGGTGGGGGGAAAATCACTATCCTCACACAGGTTCTTAAAGGCACCGGTTTGGAAAGAAGGAAGGAAGGGGCGGGACAGCCCAATGGAGCAGACCCCGGCGCGAGATTTCCGGGAGGCTGGAAGGTCATTCATGTGTCAATCAGTGCTTGGAGCCAGTGAACGCATGTCTGTGTGCTTAGCATGTTGCGCCAGGGCACACTGGCCCACGTTGGATTGTGTCTGTCTCTTGTGCTGGTTCTTGTTGCATGGCAGGGGTGGGGGCAGTTGTGACTTGGGGAGGGCTTACAGAAAAACCTCAGGTTACCCTGCATTTGAACGCAGCTTTATTTTTCTTGGGAAACACAAGAGCATGGGTTATAGACTGGAGTGTCAGAAGCCAGTTTCCAGGGAAGGAATAAGTTCATTTTCCTAGTTCAACTTCTGCAATTTCACTTTTGCCAAAAACTTTTGCAAATGTTTGAGCCCCAACATGAGAGAATTCAAATTACATTGCCACAGAAGTAGGGTTGCCAAGTCCAATTCAAGAAATATCTGGGGACTTTGGGGGTGGAGCCAGGAGACTTTGGGGGTGGAGCCAGGAACAAGGGTGTGACAAGCATAACTGAACTCCAAGGGAGTTCTGGCCATCACATTTAAAGGGACAGCACACTTTTAAAAATGTCTTCCTTCCATAGGGAATAATGAAGGATAGGGGCACCTTCTTTTGGGGCTCATAGAATTGGACCCCCTGGTCCAATCATTTTGAAACTTGGGGGGTACTTTGGGGAGAGGCACTAGATACTATACTGAAAATTTGGTGCCTCTACCTCAAAAAATAGCTCCCCCAGAGCCCCCAAAACCTCCAGATCAATTCCCCATTATACCCTATGAGAAAAGATCTCCACATAGGGAATAATGAAGACATTTCCCTCTCCTCCACACACATACACACCCTTCTCACAAATCTGATGTAGGGGATTGGCCTCTCTACTCACCAGCCAGCTTCTTTACAGCAACACAGACACAGAAAGTTGAAGCCTTTCACCACCTCCGGAGGTGGAAAGGCACATGGTCCTTTGGGGCGGGGCAGGAAGCAGCCTGGGAAAGTTCCGGCTGCTGCGATGGAGCTGGGTGGGAAGGGGAGGGGCAAGGAGAAGCTGCTGCGATCTGAGGTGAGATGGGAAGGGAAGGGAAGAGGAGAAGCATCGGGGATTGGTAGAAGGGGAGAGGAGAAGCTGCTGGGATCTAGGCTGCGTGGGAAGGGCCGCCATTCCCCCCGCTTTCTGAATTTTGGGCGAGTGGGGGGAGGAGGCTCCAAAACGGGGGTCCCCCGCCCAGGCAGGGGATTTGGGAAGCCTACACAGAAGTCTCTTGGGTACGAACGCTAGATTCGTGCACAAACAAAGCAAACTATACTTGAGGATCTTGGATTACAATTCCTTAATGATCTTTGTTGTATAATAATGCTACAGGTCCTCTAATACTTGACACAACTTAAGTACTTGGCCTCTCTTAATCTGGGCCTGGTTAAACCTGAAATATCCAAATTCTTTGTAGACCCTATCTACAACTTTGGGACTATTGTCTGTAATGCTCCTCCAAACCTCAGCTCTGTAGGTTGGGGTCCAATGGGAAGGATGATGAATACAAGATTTTAATTCATTCCATATAGGTCCCCCTTTAGTTTCTCTGATTTTCTCCCCCAAAGGGTGCAATGGAAATGGTGGTGGTGGGGAGACAGTGAGTTCCAGTCCTGGTGGAGACACCCAGCATGATGGACTTTTCCTTCATCTGTGTTTACTGGGAGGAGTGGGAGGTGGATGGGGCATATCTCTTATCCTCCTTACCCACTGAGTGGGTCTTTGGTTTCCTATTGGGAGAGACCAGGGCTTTTTTCTGTAGCAAGAACTCCTTTGCATATCAAGCCACACACCCCTTGATGTAGCCAATCCTCCAAGAGCTTACAGGGCTCTTAGTACAGGGCCTACTGTAAGCTCTTGGAAGATTGGCTACATCAGGAGTTTGTGGCCTAATATGCAAAGGAGTTCCTACTACAAAAAAAAACACCCTGGGAGAGACCCACCAGAAATCAGACCAGGAAATATGTTACTTCCAACTCCAGGTAGAAATTTGAATGAGGAGAATCAGAGAAGCATCTCTGCTTAAAAGACAAGGAGGCAACATTTTGAATAACACAGAGTCCTTGTGTACCAAGCCACTGGCAACCAGTGTGAAGTAGTGGACAGATTGCCAGACATAGACTAGGAAGACCTGGATTGGAATTCCTATCACAAAACTTGTTGGTCAATTTATAGCAAACTTGGTCAACTTGTAGCCTAGTCTACCTTTAAGGGCTGTAGTGAGCATAAAATGGAAAACAATAATCTATGGTGGACTAAGAGCAGGTGTGGAATTCCAGTAGGAGCTCCTTTGCATATTAGGCCACACATCCCTGATGTAGCCAATCCTCCAAGAGCTTATAAGGCTCTTTTTTGTAAGCTCTTGGAGGATTGGCTACATCAGGGAGGTGTAGCTCAATATGCAAAGAAGCTCCTGCTAGAATTCCACTCCTGAGTAAGAGCAAAATTAAAAATTCTATTTGGCCCAGAAATATCCTGTCAATTGACCTTTCTAGTCCTCCCAAAGAGAAGGAGGAAGGTAAACCTGAAATTTCACAGTGGGCTCTTCTGCATTCTCATTTTCGTTGCTTGTGTGTTGCTATTGCTTTGGGGGGTTTTCCCCTTTTTCCACATGCATTTTGCTCCCTCTAGTGGTCAGTTCGATATTAAATCATGTATGTCTGCCATGTCTCCCTGCAGTTTAAATCTGCAGGTTTTTATATCAGGCACACAGTGATGTAGTATTGAATTGACCACTAGATGGAGCAAAACACATGCAGAAAAGGGAAAAACCCAAAGTAAATAGGGATACACAGGCTGTGATTGCACACATTAAATACTGCACTTTTAATCCACTTTCACTGCACTTTCCAACTGGATTTTACTGCATGAACTGGCAAAATCCAGTGGATTGAAAGTGTGTTTTTTTAAGCGTGTGTGATCACAGCCACAAGAGGCGACAGTGAGAATGTGGATGAGCCCTGGGTCATTGACAGAATTGCCAGCTGACCACGAATAAAAGCTTAGCAAGCTGTGCTGCTGTGATTGGCATAGCTGTCTATAACAGCAGAAGCTTTTTCTGGTGCAGAAACACTATTACCTGTTATTATCTGTAGCTCAAACTGCTGTCAAGAGCACAGCAACAAGGGAGCACTCGAAAAGTTGGCAATTTTTCCACAGGACAGCTGTGAGGAGCTGGTAAATGAAATTCAGGTTTTCCCTTTGGAGTAAGGTGTTTTGCGGGGAGGGGTTTGGAAACTTTTTGGACCTCATAAAATACATAAGCCCTTGGGGTAATACTAATTTTATTTACACCAATTTCGCACTAGGGCTTGTTCCAGATGTAGAGCCCTTTTGCTCCTGGCGCTTCTCTCCATTTTCACACAAGCTGCCGTGGAGCTGCGAGTTGGCGTGCAGCTTTCCCACAGCAAGCAGAAAATGCTTGTAAGAGGATCTTGCTTGCTGCAGGAAAACAGCGCGCCAACTTGCAGCTCCACGGCAGCTTGTGCTAAAACTGAGAGAATGCCTGGAGCAAAAGGACTCTCCACTCGGAACAAGCCTAGATAATGATGATGATATTGGATTTATATCCCGCTCTATACTCTGAATCTCAGAGTGGTCACAATCTCCTTTACCTTCCCCCTCCCCCCACAACAGACACCCTGTGAGGTAGGTGGGGCTGAGAGAGCTCTTACAGAAGCTGCCCTTTCAAGGACAACCTCTGTGAAAGCTATGGCTGACCCAAGGCCATTCCAGCAGCTGCAAGTGGAGGAGTGGGGAATCAAACCCGGTTCTCCCAGATAAGAGTCTGCACACTTAACCACTACACCAAACTGGCTTTCTAGTGCGAAATCGGTGTAAATAAAACTAGTATTATCCCAAGGGCTCATCCCAAGTATTATCCCAAGGACACCTGCTATGAGCTCAAAGTGTTAACGAACATGACTTGGGGAATAATTTCACATGCATTATATTGGGAATCTCATGCATTACATTGGAAATAATTTTGTTCTTGTTCTTTTTTTCAGGATTGCTTGGGTTGTTTTGGGAATCCTTATAACATCTCTGCAGGGCGGGTGGGAGTTATAGAAAGACAGGGCAGATTTTTAAGAGCACTGAATGTGGTCCCAGACAGGCATCACTTCCCATGGAGGGCCACTTTCCCCCAGCAAACCATAACCTATGGTCAAAAACCCACTGATTTCTGAAACTATAGGAAAACCTTCAGGTCCTGTGGACTGGATGCAGAAATGAAATGAATGTCAGCACCATGAGCATCCTTCCTTCTTTTGAACTGCCTTTTGACTCCATTGGGGGGGGGGGATCTATCTTGAGCCATACTGCTAAGCAGGGGTGGAATTCTAGCAGGAGCCCCTTTGCATATTAGGCCACACCCCTGATGTAGCCAGTTCTCCAAGAGCTTACAAGGCTCTTTTTTGTAAGCTCTTGGAGGATTGGCTACATGAGGGGTGTGTGGCCTAATATGCAAATGAGCTCCTGCTAGAATTCCACCCCTGCTGCTAAGCAAACAAGAGTAAGAATGCCCTTTAGGAGATTTATATATATATTAATTTATTTCTGGGATTTCTATCCCACAAAGGCAGGCTCAGAGATGCGATTCACCGAGTGACCAATTTCTTTCACTGGTCTTGCTTCTGTGCCTTTGAGAGCAGCCTAAGTGGCAGAAATTAAGCATGGGAGCATCCCCCTGCGCATCCCTTCATCTCCGCATTGCGATTTCTGAGCTGTTAAAGGTTTTTTAAGAAACAGGGATGCCAACTGGACATCAAACAAATATGTATTAATTTCTATTTCACACATGGTCTATGGTTCGGTTCAGGGCTTTTTTTTTTTGGTAGCAGGAACTCCTTTGTATATGATGCTACACCCCCCTGATGTAGGCAATCCTCCAAGAGTTTACAGTAGAAGAGCCCTGTAAGCTCTTGGAGGATTTGGCTATGTAAGAGGGGTGTGGCCTAATATGCAAAGGAGTTCCTGCTACCAAAAAAATAAAGCCCTGGTTCAGTTTGCCAGCTGTTTTCCTGATCTGGGCTCTTTAGTTATAACAGTGGCATGGCAGGCAGAAATTCAACAGGGAGGCCTCTGCGTCTCTGAGCCCGATGAGCACGGGAACCTCCCATTTCCTGATTTCACCTTTAACGGCTACAGAAATTCAACAAGCGAGGCTTCTCTGCCCCACCTTTGTCCAACATCTGTCTGTCTGGGGAGCGCAATTTTTAAAGACAGCTAAAGCAAGAAAATCGGGCCATAGTCTTCACAAAGAGAGCAAAGGTCCAAGTGGGCAGCCATGTTGGTTTGAAGCAGTAGAACAAAGTAGGAGTCAAGTGGCACCTTTAAGACCAACTGAATCAAACTTTGTTGGTCTTAAAGGTGCCACTTGACTCCTACGTTGTTCTAAAGAGAGCAAAGATAGGATGAAATCAGGGAACTCCAGTGCACTCCTGCTGACCTGCCTACCCGATTTCCTTCCCAGGGCCACATGGACGAAGACATCCAGAGGATTCTCTTCCAAATCTTGAAGATGCAGAGGCTCCAAGAGCAGGGAAGATGAAGCAAAAGGGTGGAAGGAGCCGAGCTCTGACTCTGGGGGGGCGGGAGGGGAGGAAGGCCGAGCTATTCCTTACAGGGGGATTCTAGAGAACTTGCACAATCTCCTTCCCTCTACACATACACACCAGCTGGCCGCAAGGAAGATGTGGCCTCTCCCAGTTTGTCAATCTCCATGCCATGCCCGTGTAATACCTGTCTTCCAGCAGCGTGTGCAAGAAGGGGGGGGGGAATGCCACCTTTTCCCCCCCACCAGCAGCTCCACACCCTCAAACAACTGCCTGGCAGAAAGAAATCTAGCACGGTTCTTCATGCCCAAACGTCTTTTCCTGCTGTCCATGTTGGATTTCTGCCTAGCACTGTGTTTAAAGGCATTGATGGGGAGGGGAGGGGAAAGAGTGACAAACCATGTGGGGTGGTGGGCATGGGTGGATTGGTGGTCCCTGCCCCAAGGAACTGACAAGTGGATTCTGACAGCGAGGGGGCCATGAAAGGGGAAGAGCAATCGTTTGGTGTCTGACCCCCAGGCTTGCCTATGACAGGCTGTGTATATCCTGGGTTCCAGGAAATTTTCAGAGGGCACAGGGCCCTGATTTTAAGCATACACTTAGTAACATGCAGGGGTGGAATTCTAGCAGGAGCTCCTTTGCATATTAGGCCACACCCCCTGATGTAGCCAATCCTCCAAGAGCTTACAAAAAAAGAGCCTTGGAATCTCTTGGAGGATTGGCTACATCAGCAGTGTGTGGCCTACTATGCGAAGGAGCTCCTGCTAGAATTCCACCCTTGATAATATGGAGTAGGTTTCTAGTTCTCATGGCTGCAAAAATATGCTTGGTACATTTTTAGGTCCCACTGTAAGGTTTTGGGTTGCATTCAGAGGGTCTCAGAGAAGCATTTTGAGTGTTGTTTAAACTGACACATCAAAATGTTCCTTAGCGCCTGCTCTCTTTGGTCCGAATTCCATCCCTAAGCTTTCCCACATTTTCTAAAATACTCCCTCAATACTCCAGCATTTGCACTGCCTGGCCACCAGAGGGCGTTTGAAGCTCAAAAGTGTTTTGAGCCAGACCTCTTGCGTTAAAGAAAGGGAGAAAAAAAAATCTGGATTGTTTTCTCTGCTTGTGGGAGGATCTTTGCATGGGGTGGGGGGTGGGATGGGGGGTTGTGTCCTGTTTCCCTGTCCCTATAATAAGCAAAACAGAAATTATGCGAAAATATGGAACCGATCTTTAGTTTGCATAATTGATGCTTGGGCACAGCACTGATCTTTTCTGAGTGCAATATTTTTGTACATTTTGGGCTTCGCATTTGGGGAAAGAGAAGCAATTGCTGTCACACCCCCTTTGTGGGGTTTGTTGTGGATGGGGTGGTAGGCTGAGCTAAGGCTGAGCAGATCGCAAACTATTTGGGGACTGTTGGCTGATTTCTAGGACATCCCTGAGCATAGGATGGCCAGTTCTTTCCTGGCAACTAGTGGAGGATAGAGGTGAATTTACAAAAAAGAGAGAAGAAGGCCCAGGCGACATTGCTGGCATCACACAGGAAGTGTCATCATCGCACCAGCAAGGTTGGGGTGATGTTCTGGTATTGGGGGGAAAACTCTATGGTAGAAGCATTTAAAAAAAGAAGAAGAGTTTTTGCCAAAATACTATAATGCCACCCAGACATCCCTGGTGTGATGACATCAGGGGTGGAATTCTAGCATTTGCATATTAGTCACACCCAGGGCTCTTTTTCTAGCAGGAGCTCCTCTGCATTTAGGCCACACCCTCCTGATGTAGCGAATCCTCCAAGAGCTTATGGGGCTCTTAGTACAGGGCTTACTGTAAGCTCCAGGAGGATTGGCTGCATCAGGGGTGTGTGACCTAATATGCAGAGGAGCTCCTGCTAGAAAAAGAGCCCTGGGCCCCACACCCCATGACACCAAGCCAGTCAGAGCTGTGTTCTTGCTCAGAAAAAGCCCAGCATATTAGGCCACACACCCCTGATGTAGCCAATCCTCCAAGAGCTTACAGGGCTCTTCTTACAGGGCTACTGTAAGCTCCAAGAGGATTGGCTACATCAGGGGTGTGTGGCCCAATATGCAAAGGAGCTCCTGGTAGAATTCCACCCCTGGATGACATCACTTCCTATGTGATGCCAGCAATGTGGGCTGGACCTTCATTTTTCTCCTGGTAAGACCCCCCACTAGCTAGCTGATTGGTGGTTGGGGGGGCAGGGCCTGGTGGCAGGGAACCCTCATCTCCACCGGGGGTCTGGCAACTCCAGCCTAGCCCCACCTGGCTGCTGGATTCTTGCAATGTATATCCTGCTACGTAGCCCTTGATCAGATCCAGCAGGGGATATCCAAGAACCATTTCAGATTTCCCAATGGAGGCAGCAAATCCATTGCAACTCCCCCGCCCCCAGTAAGTTGCAGCTCCATAGGGTCTAGATTCACACCAGAACCCTGGGTAAAGAAGGTTAATTCTCCCCCCCCCCACTCCCACCCCGCTACCATTTTTGTACTCTGAATGCTGTTATTTGTCCCATTGACGAAAACGTACAGGCAGGGGGGAGGAAAATAACTTGAAGCGGGGAAGGGTCAAGTTGTGAGAACCGTGGGGAGAAAAGAGTTTTCTCTTCCATGCTCTACAGTGCCACAGCTAGGCTCTGATTTTAAAGATCTAAAATAAGCGAATCCCTTATCGCTTCCAGATTGGCCCTTACCTTCCAATATAAGAACAGAGACTCAGGGCCAAATGACAGAAGACTTTTTAACATGTCAGGTCCAGGGCTTGTTCTTCAACACAGTTTCAGAGCAACTGCAGAGGATATGTGTGCAGGGTTGTTGTTTTTTTTTGTAGCAGGAACTCTTCTGCATATTAGGCCACACACCCCTGATGTAGCTAATCCTCTAAGAGATTACAGGGCTCTTCTTACAGGGCCTACTGTAAACTCCAGAGGATTGGCTACATCAGGGGGTGTGGCCTAATAGCCAAATGAGTTCCTGCTACAAAGAAAGCCCTGGGTGTGTGTAATGTTCAAAGCCCAAAGAGGCCCACTTTGGTTCATGTGCAGCTTTAAACTTATGCAAATAAATTCTCACTGGGCATAGAGTTTTCAGCTGGTGGCTGGCACCAGCGAGAGACTGACGGCAGGATATAGGGAGGGGCTGTTGACTCAACAGCATGATGTCATTTCCAGCGGAACCCGGAAGTGGCTTCACACCGTCCTGGGATTCAGAGGAACCTCTATGGCCTTTACCATAAAGCATCATACTGTTCTAGGATTTAGGGGAACCTCTGTAGTCTTTACCAAGGATTTCCCATGGATCCTATAGCGATGTGAGGTTACTACTGTATCTGGCCAGAAATGATTCCTTCCTTCCTTCCTTCCTTCCTTCCTTCCTTCCTTCCTTCCTTCCTTCCTTCCTTCCTTCCTTCCTTCCTTCCTTCCTTCCTTCCTTCCTTCCTTCCTTCCCTCCCTCCCTCCCTCCCTCCCTCCCTCCCTCCCTCCCTCGCAGTTCTCGAAAACATCTGATGCTTATTCTGTGTGGCTCTTACATTAAGCAAGTTTGGCCAGCCCTGCTCTAGCCCAGTGGAGATCTGTTAGATGTAGCCCCTATGCTTTTCTTAAACTTACTCTTCTGACTCCGTCACACAGAAATTTAACAGTTTTGTCCCATCTCAGAGTCACACTACGCCGTAAGAAATGTTCCCTGTTGAATATCCGGCATGTCAGGCTGCAGTTAGGGCACCAAAGTAAAATCAGAGGGGAAAGCTAGGGGTAATTCACCTGCACAATTAGAAAAGAAACTCTTTGCTATTAGTTCAGGCATAAGCCAACAAGAGGCAGATCTGTCTTTTATGTGGCACAGGACTGATGGCTATGATGATACCATGTCCCCAAGGAACACAAGAGTGCTATTTCCCTGCTGAGTGGGTGGTATAGGGTTACCAGCCTTCTGCTGGAGACTGGAGATGTCCTAGAATCCCAACTGCTCTCCAGACCACAGAGATAAGTTCCACTAGAGGAAGTGGCACCATTGGAGGGTAGACTTCATGGCATTATGCCCCGTTGAGGCCTCTCCTCCTCAAATGCCACCTTCTCTAGGCTCCACCCCCAACTCTCCAGACCAGAACTGGGCAACCCTTGGATGAAGCCAGAAGGCAGGACGGGTGGGAATGCAGGAACTGTATTAAAAACCAGCCTTGTAAGCCAATCAGTAGTTCTTTTCATCCACAGCAATAAACCATCAGTCACACCCATTCTAGGTCTTTTGTTCGTGTCCCTTCTTTTAAAGAACAGGTCCGCAATTAGCAGACCCGCCAGGTGCCAGCTCTTTCTGTAGCATCGGAACTGTGACGCACGCCAGGTAGGATATTCAGCAGGTCCCAAATTAAGCAGCAAAGAAGAAATTGGATTTATACCCCACCCTTCACACTGAATCTCAGAGTGGCTCACAATCTCCTTTACCTTTCTCCCCCACAACAGACACCCTGTGAAGTAGGTGGGGCTGAGAAAGCTCTCACAGAAGCTGCCGTTTCATTGACAACTCTGCGAGAGCTATGGCTGGCTCACGGCCATTCCAGCAGCTAAAAGTGGAGAATCAAACCTGGGTCTCCTAGATAAGAGTCTGCGCACTGAACCACTACACCAAACTGGAAGACCCTGTGTATAGAATTTGTTCCTGCTGAGCAGATACTGAAGGCACGGCACCACCTCTCAGGTTAGTGTCCTGCCTTCAGGTCAGCTGTGAGACTTTGGCACCATTTGTCAGGAAGAAAGAACATGACACAAACTGCTTGCTGGGTCCAAATTTCTGCCCTGCCAGACCGCAGGGCTTCAAGGACCTTAGGCCAGGATTGTGCCACAGCTGTTATTTCTGCAAGATTAAAACAAGCTGCTGGTCCAAAGCTGCCATTTTGCAATCCAGATCAGGGACTCTCGAGCTTTTTGAGCTGGTGGGCATCTTTGGAATTCTGACACAGGGTGGGCACATCCACAAAATGGCTGCTACAGGAGGTGGATCCACAAAATGGCTGCCGCAGTTTACTTTCAGTCACACCATGAAGATTCAGATGCTGTAGTGGCAGCACCTGGCTGGCTGGCTTGTGAGTTCCTGTTGCTTTGGGCTCCTCCCCCACATTCTACATGTGCTTTTCTCTCTAGTGGTCAATTTAATATTACATCAGTTTATGTCCAGCACAGCTCCCTCCAGATTTAAACTGCAGGTTTTTATGACAGATATAAACATGTAATATTGAATCAAGCACTTGTCTGTTGCACACTGAGCCCTACTTAAGGAATGGGTGGTATAAAAATTGAATAAAATAGATACATAATAACAGCCCTGTAAGAGCCCTGTAAGCAGGAACTCCTTTGCATATTAGGCCACACCCCTTTATGTCACCATTGTTTAACATAGGGCTTTTTGTAGAAAAAGCCCAGCAGGAATTCATTAGCATATTAGGCCACACACTCCAACACCAAGCCAGCCAGAACTGTGTTCTTGTGTGTTCCTGCTAAAAAAAAGAGCCCTGCTTAATAAAGTTTTGTTGTTCAGTCGCACAGTCGAGTCCGACTCCATGGACAAAGTCACGCCAGGCCCTCCTGTCTTCCACCATCCTTCAAAGTCTGCTCAAAACATAATAAATAGAGAGAGCTAAATATGTGTGGAATAGAAAATTAACTCTGAAGAATGAGGAACTTACAAGTGAGGAAAATTAGAATGCTGAAAAGCCCTTTGCTGCAAAGGGGAGCAAATTCTGTTTCAAAAGCTGCTTCCAAACAGGAAAGGAAATCACTCAGCCACAATGACTGAGGGAAGAATTTATTATCCGCTAATGTGAGGGCCAAAATGGCAGGACCCTTGTGTCAATTTAGCATTGCTCAGACAAATATTATCTATGGTGGGAGACAAAAATGACCCCATCCCATCACCTCTGCCTCTCAGAACAGCTCATGAACCTTCCATTCTGGTTCCCAACAACTCCTTAAAGACAGCACTAAGTCATCATAGAATCACAGAGCTGGAAGAGGCCATACAGGCTAGCTAGTCCAATCCCCTGCTCAGTGCAGGATCAGCCTAGACAAGTGTTTGTCCAGTCGCTGCTTAAAGACTGCTAGTGAGGGTGGAGCTCACCACCTCCCTAGCTGATTCCTACCTAGTGCGTGCCCAGTAGGGATTTCCTTACTCTTGCATTTCTGCTGCAGATCCTGGCTGGTGGGTGGGGGCAAACCATAGCTCCATTTTACCTCATTATAGAGTCAGTCCAGACTCTAGACTGCAGAAGCCAGAACTGAAACCTTGGAAATTGAGTCACTGGCTGAAAATGTCCAATGATGGAGAAAACTGAACCAGATGGATAGAGCCATTTGGTAAAGGCTGATCATGTGTGTGAGTGTCTGTGTGCATGAGGAGTGAAAAGCATCAGCGGAACCACCTTGGAGTGAAGACTCATTAAGACTGATGAATTCCCCTGTCTGAGAGTGAGTGGTGACTTCCAGTTTTGGCAGACAGCTCCCATTTGATTGAATAGTCAAGGAACAGTTATAAATATTCAAATCACTAGCTTAATTCATCAAGAAGCATTTAACAAAACTTTTAATAGATTTTAATATCCCTAACAATTTTTTTTAAAACCCTGCCACCACCTATTCACATACACCTGCTGAGGTGACCTTGGGTCAGCCACAAGTTCTCTCAACAGGTTCTGATGTATATAGAAACAATAACAAAACAGTGCTCTGGGGAAAAAAAATCACTTCCACGCTATAATGTGTGTATATATTCTATTTTAACACAGTACAAATAACGTTCTCAATACCCAATCATACAGTTCCTTTCCTTAAGGACACAGCCTTACACAGTATATCCAGAGTCAGGGCCGGCGCATGGGAGTAGATTAAGTAGGTGGTGGTCTGGGGCGCCACCTGGCTTAGGGCGCCAGGGGCACCCCCTCTCCTCATGTGCCACGAGGGGCATGGCAGCGAGCACTCTCAGAGCCTGGCTCTGAGCAAGCCTGCTGCCTTCTTGACCATGCTGCTCCATGGAGCCACAGTTTGCTTTGTTCAGATCAACTGAGCCAGAAACAAGTTTTGAATTTTATGAGTTGATCTGTGTTTGAAAAAAGCAAACTGTGGCTCCGTGGAGCAGCATCAGTGAGAGATAAAGGCTGAAGAAGGACCGGAGACACAAAACCATGAAGCCTAGGAGTACGGTCCCATTCTCTCTCTCGTGAAAACCCATTTTCTCTTTGGGAAATTACATCCATGTTCACAGTTTAATACTGGCGGGTTCGTATCTACAGCAACATCAGAGGAACGGACTTGAGGCATTGGCCCATCAGAGCGCTGTGTGGACTTTTAATGGACCGTTTAGAAGCCAAATGAGAACTCTGGGTATACTGTGTAAGGCTGTGTCCTTAAGGAAAGGAACTGTATGATTGGGTATTAAGAATGTCATTTGTACTGTGTTAAATAGAATATATACACACACTATAGTGTGAAAGTGAATTTTCTTTCCTGTGCACAAGTTCGCTCAAAGCTGAGAGAGCTCTCTCAGCCTCACCTACCTCATAGCGTGTCTGTTGTGGGGTGCGGAAGGGAAAGGAGATTGTAAGCCGCTCTGGAACTCCTTTGGGTCGCGAAGGGCATGGTATAAATCTAAAACTCTTCTTCTTCAACATCTCCTGCATAATTGTACACATCTCCTACTGGAAGCCAGTTTGGTGTCAGGGGTGGGGAACCTTTTTTCTGCCAAGGGCCATATGGATATTTATAACATCATTCGCGGGCCATAAGAAATTATCAACTTAAAAAACAGTGCTCCACTGAGGGAGAATGATTCAGGCCAGCAAAATTAATGCAAATAATTGGTTTTTGGGGTTTTTTGTTTCAAACAATTTTATTAGTAACATATGGTAATAAATTTCAATTTCTTACATCATTAATAATTACTTTTTAAATCTATCCCATATATTACTTTCTACCCAACCCTCCCCCCGTTACTTGACCCCCGCCGGTGTTATATACTTAAAATCTTAATATTAAAGGTACCCTTAATTAATAAAAACCAATATTAATATCCTCCTCCCTCTTGTACTTAGTCATTATCAAAAATTGTCCAATGTCCTTTATTTTCCACTCTTTTTATACGTATCTTCTGAACTTTTCCCACTCCATCTTAAATACTTCTAAATCATAGTCTCTTAAGGTTCTTGTTAACTTGTCCATTTCACTCCATGTCATAACTTTTACAATCCAATCCCATTTCTCTGGTATTTTGTCTTGTTTCCACAACGGCGCATACAATGTCCTAGCAACTGAGAGCAAGTACCAGATTTAAGTTCTATCTTCTTTTGGAAATTTTTCCCATTTGTAATCCCAACAGAAAAGTCTCTGCAACTTTGTTAAATTCATATCCCAAGATCTTAGAAATCTCTTGTTGAATCATCTGCCAATACTTTTTCGCTCTTTCACAAGTCCACCACATATGGTAGAAAGAACCTTCATGTTTTTTACATTTCCAACATCTGGCATCTTATTGTTCATCTTTGCCAACTTTTTAGGAGTCAAATACCATCTGTACATCATCTTAAAACAATTTTCTTTAATACTCTGACATGTTGAGAGTTTCATAGAGGTCTTCCACAAATGTTCCCATGTATCCATCTGTATTTCTTTATTGCCCACTTAATCATTTGAGATTTCACTACTTCATCTTCTGTAGACCATTTTAAAAGTAATTTATAGATTTTCGAAATTAATTTTTCATTATCTCCAAGCAGAACTTTATCCATTTCTGTTTGTTCTCGTCTTATTCCTTCAGTTTTAACATCGCTTTCCACCAAACTTTTTATTTGTTGCATTTGAAACCAATCATATTTATTATTCAACTCTTCAGCAGTTTTCAATTCTACTTTACCGTTTTGTATTTTTAGTAATTGATTATATGATATCCCTTTTTCCTCTCCTGTCTCAGCTGTTATTCTTATTACTTCTGCTGGCACTATCCATAGTGGTTTTCTCTCATCACCATATTTCTTGTACTTCGTCCAAATATTTAGTAGATTATTTCTTATATAATGGTGAGAAAAAAACCATCCAACTTTTTCTTTCCATAGTACATATAAGCGTGCCAGCCGAATTTATTTCCATGACCTTCCAACGTTAAAAGTTTTTTATTCAACAGTGTCACCCAATCTTTTATCCACACTAGACAAACTGCTTCAAGATATAATCTTAAATCTGGTAGTTGAAATCCTCCTCTTTCTTTAGTATCTGTTAAAACTTTCATTTTAATCCTTGGTTTTTTTCCCGGCCCATACAAATTCTTAAATCTTTTTTTGCCATTTATTAAAATGTTTACTGTCTTTCACAATCAGAATAGTTTGAAACAAATACATTATTCTCGGCAAAATGTTCATCTTAATTGCAGCTATTCTGCAATTGGCAGTGACAATTCTGCAATAAGCAGTGACAAATTAAACTTGTTCCATTTTATCATATCTTCGTCCATTTTACGCCATAACTTTTCATAATTGTTTTTAAACAGATCTTCATTGTTATTTCCACGCCCAAATATTTTACTTTAGGGGTAACTTCACATCCCGTTAATCTCTGCAATTCCTTTTGTTTACTTACTTGCATATTTTTACACAATTTTTTTTACTTTTCTTTATTAACATAAAGTCCCACCAATTCTCCAAAATCTTGTATTTTGGCTAACAACAAAGGTGTTACTTGCATAGGATTTTCATTTATAAACATTATATCATCTGCAAATGCTCTATATTTATAGGAAAATCCTTTAATTCGCGTTCCTTCAATTTCTTCATTATCTTGTATTTGCATCAATAAGATTTCAAGAGTCATTATAAACAACAATGGTGAAAGCGGACAACCTTGCCTTGTACTTTTGCTGATTATCATTTCTTCTTTAAAATCTGCTTTTATACATAACCTTGCACGTTGTTCAGTATAAATTGCTTTTATAATTCTTATAAAGTTTTCCCCCAACTTTATTTTCTCCATTACTGCAAACATAAAGTCCCAATTCAAATTATCAAAAGCGTTCTCTGCATCCGCAAAGAATAATGCAACTTCCTTCTCTGGATGTCTTTCATAGTATTCTACAATATTTACAACAGTTTTAATATTGTCTCTTATTTTCCTTTTAGGAGAAAACCTGCTTGGCTTCCTTTATAAAGTTTATTAGATATTGTTTAAGCGTTCCGCTAAGATTCTTGTGTATATCTTATAATCATTGTTTAATAATGAGATTGGTCTATAATTCTTTACATTAGTGACATCTCTATCTTCCTTCGGAATCAATGAAATTACTGCTTCCTTCCATGTATTTGGTATTTTCCCATTTTTTCTTATCACATTTATTAATTTTTGAAGTTTCGGTATTAATTCTTCTTTAAACGTTTTAAAATTTTTTGCCATAAATCCATCTGGTCCAGGTGCCTTTCCAATTTTCATTGCATTAATCGCTACTTCAATTTCTATTTTTTCAATTGGATCATTCAAAACTTTTTCCATATAATCAGTTAAGGGTGCTATTTTAATCTTCTGCTAATACGCTTCCATCTTTTCCTTCTTTACTTTAACACCTTTAAATAGTTTAGCATAATATTTTAAAAATTCTCTCTTTATTCCTTCTTGATCTACCATCTCTCTTCCATCAGCCACAATTTTATTAATAATTTTACTTTCTGTCTTTTTCTTCAATTGCCAGGCCAAATATTTTCCAGGTTTATTCACTCCCTCGAAAGATTTCTGTTTTAATTTCTTCAAATTCCATTCCAATTCTTTATTTAACAGATGTCTCAATTGTGCTTGCAATATTGTAATCTCCCTTATAATTTTCTTTTTTCCTGGCCTTTTCCTTAATTCACCTTCTTTTTTCTTAATTTCATTTTGAATGTCCAACATCTGTTTATCTTTTGCTCACTTGTCTTTATTATTCAATGTTATTAGTAATCCTCTCATTACTGCCTTGTAGGCATCCCATACCGTCTGAAATTCTATATCTTCTCTGTCATTTACTTGAAAGTACGCTTTGGTTTCATTTTCTAGAGATGTCACTATTTCTTTATTTTGTAGAAAATATTCATTTAATCTCCGTCTTCTTGACTTTTTCGACAGTTTTGTAATCCACATTATTGGGTTATAATTAGCTCCTATTTTAGGTAATATCTCTATTTTCTTTGTTATAAGTCCCAAATCTTTAGTACCCCACAACATGTCAATTCTAGAGAAAGAGCTATGTCTAGCTGAAAAGAAGGTATAGTCCCGTACTTCAGGATTAAACTTCCTCCATATATCTTCCAAACTCTCCTGTTTAACCAATTCAAAGACTTTGGCAATTTCCCTTCTTTATCATTTTTTTTCCTTCCCAGATCTATCTATCGTATTCTGAATTGTTCTGTTAAAGTCCCCCATCAATAAAATTTGCTCATAGGTCACTTCATCAAGATGTTGTGTAATATTTTTAAAGAAAATGTCTTTAGCACCATTTGGAGCATAAAGTCCCAACAACAATGTTTTTTTGGTATTCAAAGTAATTTCTACCGCTATATATATTCCATCTTTATCTTTAAATACCAATTTCGGGTCTAATTCTTGTTTAATATAAAAGACTACTCCTCTCTTCTTCTGTTCAGCCAATTTAAAAAATTCTAGTCCCAATTGTTTATTCCATAAAAATGTATAATCCTTTTGTCTAATATGCACTTTTTGTAAACATACTATATTACAATTTTGTTTTTTTTATCCAATGAAACGTTGCCTTTCTTTTTTGAGGTGAGTCCATTTACATTCCAAGATATCAATTTGTAATCCATCATGGTGCAAATTCTCTATTTTCTTCATAAAATCTATGCAGTTCCTGTGTATTTGTGATTGTAATCCTTTTCCCTTGAAGTTCAAAGCTCAAACCTTCAGGTATTATCCATCTGTACCTCATTCCATTGTCACGTAGTTTTTCTGTCAATTAATGCAAATAATTGTTTTTCTATTTGAAGTCATGTGGGGAGAGCATAATCTGGCGCACACACAAAGCCCGCCGCCCTAGGCAAATGCCTAGGTCCAGGGCTTTTTTTTTAGAAAAAGCCCAGCAGGACTCAGTAGCGTATTAGACCACATCCCCTAATATTAGCATATTAGGTCACACACTCATCAGCATATTAGGCCACATCGTCTGGGATAATCATGTAGCGAAGAACGATTCCGAGACAGTCAGTCTTCAAGCCGCAGCCAGGAGCTACCTTGCTGGACTCTGGTCCAGCTTTTTATTGAGTTACACAAAATAGTCATGAGACATTATCTGAACTGAAATAGCTGAGGAATGTGAAACTGTTTTGGTGAAGACATGAGACGTGCTCGAGAGCAGGGACCAGGTTATCATATTTACAGAGATTAACATTTCTCCATGGCCATGAATGGTTCCCTATTAACCTCTAAGGTGTGCCTGAGAGATCAAGGAGCAAGGAAGAGCCACTACAAATCAAGTGCAAACCAAACTGTGACAGTAACTTTTCCAGGCCCTGCAGCAATTCTGTACAATTCTGTACAGCAGTACATTTGGGCCCTGTGAACCCTGCCAGGCCCTGGAGAGGCTGCTGTACAATGCGGTTGGGCCCCATGATCCTCGCCAGCCAGCCAGGCCCCAGAGAGGCTGCCACATGGTTCAGTTTGGCCCAGCAATCCCCAAGGGCCACACCAAGTGACCTCGAGGGCTGCATATGGCCCTTGGGATGGAGGTTCCCCACCCCTGGTGTAGTGGTTAAGTGCATGGACTCTTATCTGGGAGGACTGGGTTTGATTCCCCACTGTTCCACGTGCAGTTGCTGGTGTGACCTTGGGTCAGCCACAAGTTCTCTCAAATTGTGGCAAACTTTAGTTTGTCAGCTGGTTTGTGCCCATCCCTACTCACAATTTTTTCATTTCCGCCCCCCCCCCCCCAAGGTGTCCCCAGGAAAGTGCTTTCTGGAGAAATGACAGGTATGCAAGTTCAGAACTGTATAGGACAAACCCCGTGCAAGCTAGAGACATTAAATTTGCAGGAGATCTCCCCCAGATGCCCTTCTACATAACTTCCATGGTTGTGCAGATTCGATTTAGGGGGTCCAAGTGATGACCTCCCAAAGAAAATGCCCCCAGGAAAGTGCTTTGGGGGGGAAATGTCAGGTGCAGGTTCAAAAGTGTATAGAATGGACCCCCAGCAAGCGACACACAGTAAACACATCAAATTACTTATCACGTCTACAGCCCCAAACTACACTTGAAAAACCACAGATCCACTGCTTTGTGGTACTTCCAGGGCACAAAAACGTGGTTCTGAAGCATGGATCCCCATGGGCCACCCTGGACTCACCATCAAATCACAGATCATGTCTAAAACTACAGATTCCACAAAAATAATGGATTCACTGCTTTGTGGTGCTGGCATGGCACAAAAATGTGGTTCTGAGGCACAGATCCTCAGGATTTGTACTCTTGGTCATCTAAGATTCATTATTCAATTGCCATGGATTGCTTCACAAAAATCATGGATCCACTGGTTTGTGACATCGCTATGGCACAAACCCCAGAATTTTTATGGCACGAAAACTCAGAATTTTTATGTGGTGTCACCCCACAAATCACATCCAGTGTTCCACTAAGCTGAGTTAGTGTGAGCTAGCAGTTTTTAGCCTCCGGCTCACATATTTTTGTCTTAGCTCAGGAAGGATGCCTCCAGAGCAAACTGACTTATGCAGCATCCAAAGTGGCCGCTCACAACTTTAATGCCGGTAGCTCACAAAGTAGAATTTTTGCTCACAAGATTCCACTCACAAGCTTAGAGGGAGCTCACAAGATTCCACTCACATCTGTGGTATCAGATTGCACCACAAAACATATATGAGGCCATGGTTCCTGAGAATCCAGAGGGAGGGAGGGAAGGAAGATAGATGGGAGAGGGAGAGGTAAAAAAGAGGTGGAAAGAAAGCAACTTTAAATGCATTCTTCAAGCTCCTGGCTGGCTTGGTGAAGTGATTTAAAGAAACAAATGCGTTCTCCAAGCTGGCTGATGGGGCGGTGGGGGTTTTGAGAGCCACTCAAAGAGCCGCAGTTTGGCCACTCCTGAGCCAGGAAGTCTCTAGCAGGTCACATTCTACCCCAGGGGTATTCGCTAGCGACTTCCAAACATTCAGTGCATCTGACTCCGGCAAACCCAAGCGGCAATAAACCGGATTCTTGCTTTTCTTTCGCTGCAACCCCGAACATAGATTTCTCTTGGCGCGCATTTAAAATATTAACCTACATTGCATACCGCGGGTCCGTCACTTCTGTCTTGCTTTGCATTTATCTTAAGTCGTCTACACGGAAAGCGGTTTCAGCCTGGAGTTGCCCCTCACTGTGTACTTTTGAGCAAGAGTTTTCTGCAGGCGGA
This sequence comes from Heteronotia binoei, assembly GCF_032191835.1. Lineage (NCBI taxonomy): Eukaryota > Metazoa > Chordata > Lepidosauria > Squamata > Gekkonidae > Heteronotia > Heteronotia binoei. Next base: position 183,252,179 of record NC_083224.1, on the reverse strand, counting down.
CTCAACGCTCATAAAATTAGTATCAACCCTGAGCGTAGAGACAGCCTATACTCGTGATTCAGAGATTTAAAGCGGTTTACATTCGGCTTGGGGCTATTCCCAGCTCGCGCGGCTGGCCCTAAAGGGTGCTTTAAATCTTTTTCTCCCCTCCCGTTGACCTATAAGCAGCTGCTGGGCCGGGCCTCTCCCATTCGCTGCTGCTTCCAGGATTCAAAACAAGAGTTTGGGAGGGAGGGAGGAAGAGGCCGGCCCCCTTCGGCTGGCCAGCTCCCTTCAACTAGCGGGGCCAAGCTCTTTCTTTTGCCACCCAACCCTTTCCCTTGTTTTGTTTGCGTTCCTCTGGGCTCCATGGGCGGGAGGAGGAGGAGGCGGCGGCGGGGCAAGCAGGGCTTCAGCTCCTGGGAGCAGCTGACTGTCAGAAAATAATCTCTAGCAGGGGGGGGTCAGGTTAGGAGCTTTTGCTCAGAGGCGGGAATTGGCAGGCAGAGAGAGATAAGGAGGGCAGAAAGTAAGGAGCCGGCGGAGAGAAAGAGCAGGGGAAAGCGGGGGAAGAAAGTGGCGGGGAAGAGCAAAAAGCGAGGAAAGGGAGAGAAGGTATTCATTGGCGCGTCTCTGAGCTTAGACCGGGGACACGGAAGGAAGCGTGTGCATTTTGTGCGCTACAGCGAGACAAACGCCACCTCCTCAGAGAAGGAACTTTTTTCCCTCCCCCCGAACTGCTGCTGTGTGTGCCAAGCGGGGGGAGCGCCCCACAGCCCAGGTACTGCGCCTTCCCCTCCTGTGTGGGGCTGAGGGGCCGAGAGGCTGGCGGCCGCCTCAGAGGCCCAGCGGGAGGGGGGAGCGGGCGAGGGGCGGGGGGAGGAGAGGAGGCTCTTCGCTCACGTGACGCCCAGGGCGCCTCTGAGGAAAGCGGCCTCTCAAAATGGCGGCGGCAGCGGCCTGCGGAGCAGCTTCCTCCGCCCGCGCCCTTCGACCCTGTACGATCATGGCGGCGGCCGGCTCCGTCAGCCGAGGCGGGAAGTGAGGTTTAGCGAGGAAGTGGTGGAGCTCTCGGCCGATGGCGGCGGCCGGCCGGTGAGGAGGCAGAGGCGGGGCAGGATGAGGGCAGAAGAGGAAGCCGCGGAGAGGAGCGAGGAAGCGCCGCGGGCTGCTGCGCCGTACGGGCTGCGCTCTGGACAGCGGTATCCCCCGACGCCTTTCAGGATGAAGGAGAGGGAGGAGGAGGAGGAGGGCCGGCGGCGGCTGGACTCGGCCAGTTCTTCGGAAGGTAAGGGGAGTCCTTCCCGAGCATGGCTTCAGCAACAGGCCCGTGAGTAGGGGAGGGACGGTGGCTCAGTGGTAGAGCATCTGCTTGGGAATCAGAAGGTCTCAGGTTCAATCCCTGGCATCTCCAAAAAGGGTCCAGGCAAATTGGTGTGAAAATCCTCAGCTTGAGACCCTGGAGAGCCGCTCCAGTCAGGTGAGGGACGGTGGCTCAGTGGTAGAGCATCTGCTTGGGAATCAGAAGGTCCCAGGTTCAATCCCTGGCATCTCCAAAAAGGGTCCAGGCAAATTGGTGTGAAAATCCTCAGCTTGAGACCCTGGAGAGCCGCTCCAGTCAGGTGAGGGATGGTGGCTCAGTGGTAGAGCATCTGCTTGGGAAGCAGAAGGTCCCAAGTTCAATCCCCGGCATCTCCAACTAAAAAAGGTCCAGGCAAGTAGGCGTGTGAGAAACCTCAGCCGCTGCCAGTCTGAGTAGACAATACTGTCTTTGATGGACCGAGGGTCTGATTCAGTAAAAGGCAGCATCATATGTTCATATGAGATACGTTAGGTGGTTGGGCTGAGAGGGTAGGATCGGTCCAAGTCCCCCAACAAGTGGGGATTCGAACTTGGGGCTCCCGCGATGCGGTCATGATCCACAGAGTAGTCCAAGCACATTCCAATCGGGGAGCTTGAGCTTCAGTAAGTTTTCGTAGGATTCAACTACAAGATTCTAGCCCAGCATGAATTGCTGTACTGCATAGTGATTTTATAATCGTGTGCTACTTACATTATAAATATGGAGATATAAGGGTGTAGATGATTGGGGAAGGCAATAACAAACCACCCGGTAAAAAAGTCTGCTGTGAAAACGTGATGTGGCATCACCCCAGAAACGGAAACGACTGGTGCTTGCACAGGGGACTACCTTTACCTTTTTATAGGAGTATTTACAGTATAGAACTGCTTTTGTATTTTACTCATTCATTCTTTCAGGTTATATCCCTCTCCTTTCCCCTCACAGCAGGGGTCAGGGTAGCTTCCAACTGTTAAAAGTGTACAATGAAATTAATATAATACAATTTTGAAATCCACATATTGCAAGTTAAAAACTAACATATTACAATTTTAAGATCTGCGTATTAAAATCCTGTTTGTCATATGATGCCCCAAGAATCTATCACAGGTGGACAACTAGGGAGGCAGCCAGCACAGAGAGATTCGAGGTCCAACAGTAAATGAAAAAGGAAGCCCTCCTTCCATTTTCTTAAGAAACGCAGTGCAGTATACATAGTTCTCATCCTCGCAACAAACATCTTGTGAAGTAGGTTAGACTTGGACACTGCCTGGCGCAAGATGACAGAGCGAGTTGGACGGTAGAGTTGGAATTTGAACTTTTAAGTCCAATGGCTGGGTGAGAGGCATTAGAACAAGGGTGTCAAACATAAGGCCCAGGGGATGGAAGTGGCCTATTGGGGCTCCTACCTGGTCCAGAAGCACTTGGCATTTATGGAAATGTGAGGTACTCCCTCTTTTATGGTTTATCTTTGGAAAAAAAACTAATCCTGCGTATGAATAAATACATTTATTGTGAAGGGGGTGTTGTGGGTTCTGAAGTAAATCACTTGCTTTTCTTTGTATTTTGGGTAAAAAATAAGAGTTTGCCTGTGTAGTTTATAAAGTTTATATCTCCAGTATCTGACATTACTTTTTATGGTGCACATGACCCAGCCCAACAAAGTGACATTTATGTCAGATCCATCCCTTGTGACAAATTAGTTCGACACCTCTGCATTAAGAGGTAACTTCAGGGCTTCATGTGTGGCAGGTTTCACCAGGCTCGGCCCTTGCAGATTCTGTCGTGGAAGAGTAGATGTACTTGCAGCCTGATCTTGTGCAGGAGTTGCTTTTGAAAGTCAGGCCCAAAATACAGTAGACTTAGCTCATAGTAACAGGGCAGCAGGTGTTTCTTCATTTAAGGGGACAGGTAGTTGGTGATGTGAAAGACCTGTTGGAGAACCACTGCAAGTCTCAACAGGAAATCTTTGGGTTGGTGGACCAGTGGTCTAAGTTGGAATCGGGTCGTGGTTTGTATTCAGCACCCTATTGAAACTAGGCCTGAATGCAAGTTGCTAGAACAAATGTACATTCTCCCCCATCACCACCTTCACTGTGCCTTTTGAAAATCTTGTATACTGTAAACTCCTTGGGGAAACAGGTCTTATTTTTGGTGCTTTGTGTATATTTGGAGTTCTACACAAAAAATAATACAACACTGGCAGAGTTCTGCGAAGTCTCAGAGGTACTGCCTAGCTTTGCAAACTTTGACTTGATAGAGAAAACTTGAGGCACCAGGTCTGTAAACATGGGTATTTGTGAAATGGAGAAAGGAGTCCCCTAGGTGAGCATAGCAACTAAACAGATTTCTTTTTGGGAGTAGCTGGTCATTTGACTATGTATAAAAAGTGCTTGCTCAAAGGTTCCAGAAATCTGTTTGATTAGTTTTTATATCCCATGTTTCTACTGACAGTAGGTCATGATGCATGTTCTCAAAACTCATCTAAAAATCCTGTTCCATTTTTTAAGAATGATGGTGCCATTTTGTTAGTTTTTCTCAAATCTACTTTCAGCAGTGGGAGGGAGACTGTGTCCGAGAGTACTTTATGGACCCTGACACCTTCATTAAGTTTGTGATCATGGAAAAGTACAAAAAGCTGCTTGGAGGAAGTTCTTTACACCTTCCCCAAATTCTGGATCACTGTACCGCAACCATTGTGCCGGTCAGAGAAAATAAATCCAGATGTCTTGAGCCATCAGGCTATAAACCATTTGGCACTATAGATGAAGGGTAGAGTGGATCAAAGAGTATAAGCATATGACAGTTTTGCACTTGTAGATGGTACTGTTACACAAAAAGAAGATAATTCTGAATGAAAGATGAGCCCTGCCAAAGTTATATTACATGCCCAGGGAAAGGCTTGCCACTTTCAGGCAGCAGTTTTTCTTCAGGCCAGTTTGGCAAGAGATCCTGGAAGTTTTTGCCATCTTCTGGGCATGGAGCAGGAGTCACTGGGATGTATGTGTAGAGGGGAGGCATTTGTAAAGTTTCTGCATTGTGCAGAGGGAGTTGGGCTAGATGACCCTGGAGGTCCCTTCCAACTCTATGAAGAAGACTGCAGATTTATACCCACCCTTCTCTCTGAATCAGAGTCTCAGAGCAGCTTTTACAATCTCTGTCTCCTTCCCCCACCACAGACACCCTGTGCGGTGGGTGGGGCTGAGAGGGCTCTCACAGCAGCTGCCCTTTCAAGGACAACTCCTGCCAGAGCCATGGCTGACCCAAGGCCATTCCAGCAGTTGCAGGCAGAGGAGTGGGGAATCAAACTCTGCTTCCCCAGATAAGAGTCCACGCACTTAACCACTACACCAAACTGGCTCTCATATGATTCTATGATATGCAGTTTTTATTATTGTGGCATGTATATAAATATAAATTGACCCCCTTTTTCTTGATGACATGTCTGGATGAAAACCTAGCCTTGATTAGAGGTGAACATAGCATTATTTACCTTCTAAAAAGCTGTGGTACTAGAAGTTAAAGCAGTAAGCACTCTGCCATCAGATATGAGTAGCTGGCTTTTACAGTACTGAGGATTTGCTGCCTGTTTTTCAGTGTCTAGCTCAGGGGTGTCAAACTCATTTGTTATATATTTTAGATTCAATTTTGCTCAACACGACAGGTTGCTCAGATGCCGTGAAGGTGTGTCATCTCCTGATTCATCATTTGTTATGAGGACCGGATCTGACATAAATGAGACCTTGTTGGGCCTGGCCAAGTGTGTCATAAAATGTAATGCCAGGTAGCAGAGAGAGAAGCTTTATAAAGGATACAGACAAACGCAATTATAGATTTTTAAAAAACTTAAAACATGCTTAAAACATTAGCACTCATTGATCTTAAAGGTGCTTTCTTTGTATCTCTCCCATGTGCTTTAGGGAACTGGGCAAAGGAAGCTCAGGCTCTTTCTTTCCTTCCCCAGGGGGCCAGGAGGGGGCGGAGCCTTAGAAGGAAGAGAGGCTTGGCTCAGTAGCTCTGCGGTGCATTTGAGAGAGCCTGACAAAGCAAACTCTTTCTCTTCCTCCTTCCTCCCCAAGGGAAGACCCTCAGCCAATGGGGAAAATAGAGGCTTTGCTCTGTAACTCCTGTATGATTGAGCAAGCCTTGCAAAGCAAGCTGTGATGCAGAAGAAAATAAGAGGCAGTGGGCTTTCCTTCCTTGGAGGTTTTTAAACCGGCGCTAATGGCCATCTGACAGCAATGAAGATCCTGTGAATTTAGGGGGAGGTATTTGTGAGTTTCCTGCATTGTGCAGGGAGTTGGAAGCAGTTGACAGCCAGTTGCTTTGGCCCCCAGGCTGCATATTTGACACCCCTGATCTAGCTTTTCTGAAGAAAGTCTTGTGCTTCTTTGTTTAAGTTAATCATACAACATAACCTGAGTGGATTGATTTTATTTTACAGTTTTTTTCTCTTCCCTACCCAGAAACGGGTCTATATTAAGAGGGAAATATATCAATAGATATGCATAAACACAGAATATCATACAAATTAAACAAATCGAAGTACAGTACATTACCTAATACCAGCCAAATGTGAATGCCAACCATTAGAAAAATTCCATCTCTCATGGCCAGCCTCAACTACATGTAAACAAACACAACCTACTAAATAGTAAGCGTAATAAAATAGTCTGAAGGCAGGCAGACAAGATATCCTCCTTGCCTCTGGAGTATCAGTCCAGTCCAGAGAGATGGGGCTATCACTGAAGAGCCTGTAGAGGAGAAGGACCCTTCATGGTAAGTACCAGTGGTCATTTTACTGCCCTAATGAAGACAAACAAGCGTTATGAAGAAGAGTAAAGCTGGTGTACGGGTTATATCTGATTTATCTTGGCAAATTAATTCTACATTATACTTAGTAGAAACTTCAAAAAAATGTTTAATATGCATTTGCTAAGAAAGCTTTCACTTTTGGATGACTTCCTCAAACCAGGGATCCCCCTTGAATTCCAAAATGTATGTTCTCTGCAGAACTTCCAGCGTTAAAGAGATGGGGCATTAAAACTGCAAAGCCTTGGTTTAATAATTAGAATACTTGTGGAAAAGGAACATTCTATGTCTCACATTTTTGTCAGTGCTTTTCTGAGCCTACAGACTTGAGCAGAGACTCCTCTTTACACTTGTTAGGGCTAGGCAGTAAATACATGCAGCCCAATGCTGTATATGCTTCATCAGAAATAAACCCCATGGTGTCCACAGTGGGACTACCATAAGTGTATAGGACTGAAGCTTTAGGATTCTTCAGTATCTCCCATGCTGTAAATAGCATAATCTCAGGGCAAGTTAACATTTTTGCAAGAAACAGCTAATCTAAGTTTACTTTCAGTTTCTCTTCCCTAGTGTCATATGACTTCTCTGAATAGAGAAAAGAAAGAAAAAACACATATGAAGCAAGTCTTCTGATGAATGGGGTGGGGAGAGAAGGTTCTTGTGCTTTGAAAGGATATTTAAACATTGCTAGCATGAAGGGATGAATTATGGGATAGAGGCTCACTTCTGTCCATAGAATTTTGAATTGTTCAGTCACTGTTTAAAGCTGGTTTTTGATCCTGGAATCTTTGTCCTAAAGCTGTAGAGCTGTATGCTTAATTTTTCTAAAGATTCCCCCCTCCTTACTTTGCAGATGACTCTTCTCCAACCAGGCACCAAACAACCAGTAAACGCTCAAATGGCCAGACACGTTTGCAAGCAGGTAACCCTGGATGTATTAAATGGAATACACTCTCAAAAAGACTATACACATTGTGTGTCAAGTGTATACTGTATCAGCTCTTGGTACAACTATATATGATGCTAGTTGTACTTTGCAGAATGATTTCTGTTGCTTTTCCCTTGTCCCATTGAACCACTTAGCCCAGGAACAAAACCTAGAAGGTGTCAGTGGCCTGCAGCAGGAAGAGGGGCATGAGAAGTTACAACTCTGGGAGTTCACAGATAATGAATACACATGAGGGGGGGGGGGTTTGCTGTGTGTACTCAGGTCTGATGGGATGAAGAAATTATAGTTCTGCTTGAATAAAATAACTGGCAAAGGGTGTAATTTTTGACTCGTCACTCTAACTGTTACTGGCAGTTTGCATTGCAGTGATCTATCGCAGAGTTATCTCATAGACTACAAATTCTGGGTTTTTAAATTTAGGATACATTAATGTAGGTTCTGTGAACTTACTTTCTGCAGTGCAAATGACTGTTTGTTTAAAGATGAAAGTGACGATGGTTTGGCTTGGTCACAGTTGTTAGAGAATTAAACCTATCTTGTAACCCTAACCTCTGCTTCTAGGATCAGTCATTTATAGGGAACTGAATGTTTATATTTTGAAGGACTATTAATTGGTCTAATTAACTGCCTCAAGTGTATAAAGAAGTGCTTATTAATACATTTGCCGAGGATGAAAAAGATTATTACTCATTGCTTTATGTTCATATGTTGAAAATGGTGCTTAGCTGATCATATCTTGACTTTTGTGATCAGTTAGGCTAGGGAGAAATAGGTGGTAGGTGTTTGGGAGGGTTTCAACTGCATTTTCAGCAAAAAGCTCATGTAATTCCAGAGTGCATAATCTTTATCTTTGGTCTTTAAGACCACTGATTGCAATACATAGGGGCCTGACAATATGCAGGGATATGCAAATATGCCATTTATTTAGTATGGTATATGTGCCCATGGAGCTTTAAAGAATTTACTCTGTGAAATTCTGTGGGTGGGTAAATGATGTGTCCTCTATGCACTATGATGTCACATATTCTGTTCATTATTTTTGGATCGTTATGTATAATCAGTTTGGGGTTATATATTCTGTTTGTGTTTTCAGGGTTTTATGTTAATCAGATCAGTTTTTCAATCCCTGCATGACGGATGTGGGCAGTACTAGTGGAGATACTTAATGACTGAACTTTGTGGATTTCTACTTTGTTTTCTTTGTTAGGGCACACAAGCATTTTAGGAATTGCAGATGACTCTGAACTTATTCGACCATCTATTAGAAGAAGTCCAAGGATAGGTAAATGTAGACTAATGATTAGATCTTTCAAGGAGGGCTCTACAATGCTTTGGTGCCAAGCTTGCATGTACACACTACTAATATGGATTTGAGTACTGAGAAACACAAATCTAGTCTCTTGGCTGCAAATCTACAATTGCTCTCCTGCTGTTAAACCTTTGTGCTTTTGTTTATACCAGTAACAGGCTTGTACTTTACCTTCCAAAGGGTTGTGGGGTTGGATTAAAGTTTATTTGTACATAGGAGTAGGAGCTGCCCCAGAGAGAACAGGCAAGCTTCCTTTTTTTGTTTGTTTGTTTCCTATATTTGGTTCAATAACTTAAACAATGTTTCCTGTCTTAATAGGATATTCTTATGACCAAGGCAAGGATTCCACACTGAACAAATCAGGTCAGATCACTTTCCTTTTGAATAGTATCCACTACCGTGCTGACATGTATAGCTTTTGTTGAACTTAGTTTCCTGTGAACATTAATAATGAATACTTGCATTGTTCACATGGCTGCGTAGCCACATGCGTGGGGCAGAGAGGTGTCATTAGAAACCCAAGTCATAGCTTGGTCCGATTGCCTAGAAAAAAGTTCGTAGAAGTGCAAGTCAATTTATTATAACGATTTTTCTCAATTCTATCAAGTTGTTATATTCTAATGTTTTATTTGTATGGGCATTTAAAAACTAGCAGGAGCTTGCAGTGAAACATTGAGGGAGGGGGGTGGAAATGCTACTCCACGTGCCTAACGTCTCAGCCTGCTCAAGTCCTTAAGAGCTAGAATGAAGGCAAATTCCCTTTTCCCCTCCTCTCATTTTCTCATAGATTATAGAAAAGAGGAAGAGTCCAATAGCACTTTAATGACTAGCAAAAATTTGTGGCAGGGTATGAGTTTGTGAGTCATTGCTCAAAGAAGAAGTGACTCATGGAAACTCATATCCTGCTACAGTTTTTAAAAGATGCTGCTAGACCAGGGGTGGCCAAACTGCGACTTGGGAGCCACATGTGGCTCTTTCACACATATTTTGTGACTCTTGAAGCCCCCAGTCCCTGTTGACTGGCTTGGAGAAGGTATTTGTCTTTTTTAATCACTTCTCCAAGCCAGCTGGCAGCTTGGAGAATGCATTTAAAGTTGCTTTCTTTCCACCTCTCCCCATCTATTTATGACACTCAAACATCTGATGTTCATGTCTTGCAACTCTCAGACATTTGACGTTTATTCTATGTGGCTCTTGTATTAAGCAAGTTTGGCCATCCCTGTTCTAGACTCTTGCTTTTATCTACTGCTACAAACTTAACACAGCTACCTATCTCGACCTGTCTTCATGGACTGTAGTCCATCATAGTTGTGTGTGTGCATGTCTGTATACGGGGCTCTCCATTAGGTTAATTTACAAACTTTCTCCACATATGCAGAAAACGCTACTATGCCTGCGGAGGGTCTGGTCTTGGCTGCTTTCAAGGTTGGCACAAGCCACCAAGTTTACGACTAGATAGAGAGTGATATGACCGACTGAAGCGGAAACCTAAAGATGAGACTAACTAAAACAATGTTGTGTGCCCAAGAAATCTGATTTTAATCCTCTTATCTTTTCAGAAGGAGCAGCAGCTAAACAGGAAGATGGGAGGGACAGCAACTCAGAACTTAAAAATACTGCTTATAGTTATCAAACGACTCCGAGATACCATTCAACGAAAGGTAGTAATTGTGACCTATTAGATGTCTTTTCTCTGTAGAAAAACTTAAGCAATTTTGTAGAGTTTTCTTGGCTGCAACATAGGGCTGGATATTTCTGAGGCATCCCATTCAAAGTATCCTGAGATGGGAATATGTTCTGCTGGCCGTGTGTACATAACATGGGAATGGATCTTGTAATAAAAGCCTGCTTGGTTTGACAGAGGGGAGTCTTTCTCTACTTTTCCCTTTTTTCAGCAGCCTGCTGCTTGTTCTGAAAGTGTCTGAGGATCAAAGGATCCTCCCTGTGCCCATGTACTGTGGTGCATGAGGGTCCCCAGTTGCAGGCTGGTGGGAGAAGGCAAGAAAAGATGTACTCCAACTCTTTCACAAGCTTCTTCACAGTTGCTGGTCCTCTGTTTTTAATCTGTGCATGTAGCAACCTGTTTAGAAACAGAAATACAGTGGTTCACCATGAATCTAATAATTTTTTTCTTCTTACCATGTTTTTAAAAAGAATCCCAATCTTCTGTTCAGAAGCGATATGGATTCGACCACAAGACAACCTTGAGAGATAGAATACCAAGTACGTACAGTATGTCCACTCTCTCTCTGATTGTTTTAATATCATTTTTGCTTACTGTCTATTTTATGCTGTTAGCCACCTTCAGTCTGTACAGAATGGGCAGGATATAAATATAACTTAACTAAATAAATGCCTGCATATAAGAAAACCATGCCTGCTTTTTACTTAGTTATTATTTGGCACTTCATATTGCTGTCTTCAGGAGCCCCGTGGTGCAGAGTGGTAAAGCTACAGTACTGCAGACCAAGCTTTGCTCACGATCTGAGTTTGATCCTGGTGGAAGCTGGGTTCAGGTAGCTAGCTCAAGGTTGACTCAGCCTTCCATCCTTCTGAGGTTGGTAAAATGAGTACCCAGCTTGCTGGGGGGGGGGAGTGCAGATGACTGGGGAAGGCAATGGCAAACCACCCCGTAAAAAGTCTGCCGTGAAAACGTCATGAAAGCAACGTCACCCCAGAGTTGGAAATGACTGGTGCTTGCACAGGGGACTACCTTTACCTTTATTGCTGTCTTCACGAACAGCTCTCTACTACAGTTCTACTATTTTATCACAAGAGCTCTCTTCATGAACAGCTCTTGTGATAAATGGTAGGACTGTAGTAGAATGGCAGTGGCTCTGCAGCTTTGCTAAGTGGTTATGATGGCTAGAGGATGGAAGATGAGTGTGGAATTCAAGAGGCGGAAGTTGGCAGTTAAATTGGGGTCTGCTTGGTCTGGGAAGGAGGGCTACGGGGGTTAGACAAGAGTGTGTTTCCTTAATTCGATTTTGTTTGCCTTAAATTTGGACTCTGATGTTAGAGTGCAGTCCTGATCACTGAAACTAGTCTTGTTGAACGCAGGGGGATTTGCTTAGGATTGTGCTGCTAACGTTCATATTGCATAAATGGTATACGCAGTGGGTATAGAAAGATTGTCATAGATCTGTTGTGGCAGAATGGCGCCTAGAATTCATTGCCACCCCAAAATACTTTCGTGGCTGTCCTTTGGTGTTTCCCAGCTACCGGAGCAAAAAGCTGATTCGAGTGGCTGGCAGTATCCTTAGCAACAACCGGTTATCAGTACTATTGTTGGATAAAATCTGTCTTGGGTTGTCCTTGAGTCAGAGTGCAGTTTCATTGGAATAACTTGCTGCAAGAATGCCTGTGCAGTGTGTACTTCTATCCTAAACCTTGCGCAGGGGAAGTATTCAGTTAAATTAAGAAACTGGAATTAGATTTATGCAAAGAATACACATCAGATATGGGCAGGGGTGGAATTCTAGCAGGAGCTTCTTTGCATATTAGGCCATACCCCCCTGATGTAGCCAATCCTCCAAGAGCTTACAAAAAAGCCTTGTAAGCTCTTGGAGGATTGGCTACATCAGGGGTGTGTGGCCTAATATGAAAAGGAGCTCCTGCTAGAATTGCACCCCTGGATATGGGTTAATATAAAGATGAGCGTTGGTGTTTAAACTCCAGTTATCTTTTTAAGGTACCCAGAGTATACTTAGGGGGTTCCTTTTCCATAATATGTATTTATAATCTCCTTGGGTCTGTTAAGCACAAAACTAATTCACTTTGTTCCATTCCAAATTTTTATTCTTATGTAATATTTCTGCAAGTGTAAAACCTCTGCAGGTTTTGAACATCTCCTTAGCCTTGTATTTTCACAACTTGGAATTCAGAACCTTCCCATACAATAGCTTTGCCTGAGTCCCAGACCTAGTTTGAATCTCTGGTATGTGTCCTACCATTCTGCTGGGCAAAGCTTGAAGTCTTTTTGTTTTTTCAATTTAAGTGACTCTTCAGTGGTTCCTTAGGCTGGAAGAAGGCTTTGAACATTGCCAAGTGGAGTGATAGGATATCTGCTGTTTTTGGAGTTTACTACCGTATTTCTGCGTACAAGGCCTGGTTGTCCCATTTTAAGAATCTATCCTGTTTCCAAAGCATGCATGATTGAAAAGGAGCCAGTCGCCTTTTGAAAACTTGCAAGTTTGCAGATTCCAGAGCTTTTCTAGTAGCTTGTTAAATTTCTGTTCCAAATCTAAATTGGAATCAAAATTGAATCCTTTTTAGCATCATGTTCTAGAGATGACCTCAAAAATACTTGTGCTATGACTTAATCTTTTCCCTTACTTTCTATCCGATGAAGCGGAGCCTCAGGTTCAAGCCAGCATACTGAAGAAGCATTCGGAAGCTGTTAATAAAAGTAAGATTTAATCCTTTTACTGACTCAGTCTGTGCATATGCCAGTCTTTTCATATTGCCAGAAGTGATTCAGATGCTCTGCTGATGTTTATTTTACTTAATTGAAGTCGATCATAAATGCACAAGCTTGTCTACGTAACTGTGTGGTGCAATGGGAAAATTTTTAGTCTAGGTCCAGGGAGACTCTGGTTCAGATCTCTGCTCAGCCATGAACCTATCTGAATGACCTTGGGCTAGTCACACATAATTTTTCTGAAGATAAAAAGGAGGCAAGCGGAACTATGTCTGCCATCCGAACTTTGTGAGAAGACAAAATAAAATATTCTAGATAGATTCTGTTAGGAGTTTTTCTGGACAGTGCAGTTTGGCACCAAGGTACAGGGACAGTAGAATGTAACAAGATTGCCTGAGAAAAAGGAAAGCAGAAATTCTATTCTTCAGACACCAGGCAAGCACAATAAGTGTTGCTACTTCTTCAGGAGTAACAGGAGGCCATGCAGGAATGCCATCTAAAGAAAACCAGTAACCAGAATTGTTTTGAGTCACTATATGAGATGGAATTTATAAGTAATTCCCACTGTTTATTGAGAAAAAGGAAAGCAGAAATTCTACTCTGAAGCATTATAACATTAGCATATATAACATAGGCAGGCCATCTCTGAATGTTAGAGAATGGACATTGAAGATCTTAAGAATAGATCTCCTTATTCCTCTTAACACGGGGAGATGACTAGCTCTGCATTTTCTCATTTCTTTGGACCAGAACTTTTTGGAGCTAGCATAGGGAAGTAGATTTACTGAAAGTTCCACCCTGGATTAGTAAAACCAGTATTTTTACTAGTGTGGCGTTACACCTGAAAAAAAAACTAGATCAGAAGGGCAAGGTAGCCCTGAAGAAGCCAAAGGCTGAAGTTCATGAAAACACCTTTCTGATTTTCTCCTAAAGGGATCCTCCTCCTTAGTAGTTGTGAATACAAGAAAGCTGCGGGATAGATGGCATATCTCTTAATATTTATTAGAATTAGCCCTTCCTTCAGCCAACAACTGTAATCAGTTATCGTTGTGTCTAGAGGTTTTGACATTAAGTAGCTCCCAACAAATTTACAGTTGAAATGTTATCAGTCTGGCTTTGAATCCAGCTGCTTAAATGTGATGTGTGTGTCTTCTATTCTGTTAGGGTTTCAGAACTGGACTATTTATGAAGGCTTATTGTAATATGTAAGAGCCCCGTGGCGCAGAGTGGTGAAGCTGCAATACTGCAGTCGAGCCCTCTGCTCACGACCTGAGTTCGATCCCAGCAGAAGCTGGTTCAGGTAGCCGGTTCCAGGTTGACTCAGCCTTCCAGCCTTCCGAGGTCAGTAAAATGAGTACCCAGCTTGCTGGGGGGAAAGTGTAGATGACTGGGGAAGGCAATGACAAACCACCCCATAAAAAGTCTGCTGTGAAAACGTTGTGAAAGCAACATCACCTCAGAGTCGAAAACGACTGGTGCTTGCACAGGGGACTATCTTTACCTTTATTGTAATATGTAAATTGTTTAAAATTTAAATAACCATCCCGTGTGTTGCTGTGCTCCTCCAAGGTAGTCTGATTCTTCATAGCTGAATAAGTCCTGGTGTTCTTGAAATAATGCTACTACTAATCTGTGTTACTTCTCTCTGTCTCCTTCCTACCCACCCCACCCCCTTTGCGTAGGTTCTAGTGTACAGTCTGGGGGACACTCTGTGTTCTGGATTCTGGTGTTGGCGGCAGCTTGCATTGCTGCTGGTGGATGGTATATTTTTTATCCACTACCCCATGCTGTGGAAACCAACAACCAAGCCCTGCTGGCATTTCAGGCCCAGATGAAAAAGCTCATGAGCAGCTACCCGAGTCAGGACAGCAGGATCTGGAAGAGAATCCAGACCACCTTTGAGAAACGTCTCAACGTCTCGCAGCCTCATTTGGAGCCTGCCATCTTGTTGCTCACAGCCGCAAAAGAAGCGGAAGATGCCCTGAAGTGTTTAAGCAACCAGATTGCTGACGCCTTTTCCTCTTCTCAGAGCACTGCTACCATCAGAATCGACGGGACCGACAAAACCACTCAGGACAGCGATACTGTGAAACTCGCTGTCGATCAGGAACTGAGCTCCGGGTTCAAGGGAGGCAAGAAGGCAGCAGTGGTGCATCGGTTTGAGTCCCTGCCAGCAGGCTCCACCCTGATATTTTACAAGTACTGTGACCACGAAAACGCAGCGTTTAAGGACGTGGCTCTACTCTTAACAGTTCTGCTGGAGGAGGAGTCGCTAGGAAGGGGCCTCTCCCTGCTGGAAGTTGAGGAGAAAGTGAAAGATTTCCTCTCGGCTAAGTTTACTGATTCACACATGCCAAGTTCCTATAACCACATGGACACGGACAAGCTGAGCGGGCTGTGGAGTCGCATATCCCACCTGGTCTTGCCTGTGTGGCCTGAAAACACCCTTCCTCAGGAGAACTGCTTGCAGGTGAAATAAAAAAAGCAGCAAAGCAAGGAGGAAGCAATACGGTTAGGCATCCATTAGTGCCCCGGATAGGAAGAGTGTTTTCAGCTCTTGCTTCTCTACTGTGTAATGGCCAGTTTTCGAGTCAAAATAGGGTTTATTCCTTTCAAAAGGAGGAGCTGGAAGTGTTGCGCAAAGAACTTGTAGGTCAAGGCATGTGTCCCAACAACTTTTGGAGCCTTCCTTCCAACTTGAGTATGGAGAGCCATGGGGGTTGGAGGAGGGCTTCTGAGGAAGGCATCCCACTTTGCTGAGCTGGGTGTGACAGGATATTTGCTCATGTGTTTGGTATGCTGTCATTCAAAAGGTCATAGTCTTTGAATGGGGGGGGGGGGAAGAATTCTTGGTAACTTGGACAGTTCCAGCCATGTGTACCTTGATATGATTAGATCACTCAGCTTCAAACATCTTCTGGAGAATAATGTAACTAGGAACAGCAAGCTAGTGAAGGCTAATAGAGCCCTGCACTCATTTTCTATCTCCCTTCCCTGGTGCAGCTGACTAGAAGAAATCTCAGAAACAAAGCTTCATGCATCTAAGAATAACACTTGTCATTCCACCCCCCGCCCCACCTCCGGCACATAAATTGAATAAGTTTCCTGTAACTGCAGATTTTCATAGTCGTTTCTGTGCTGGCTGAATCCGAATAGTTTATTTGCAGTTAGGGAAGTGAATTTAACCAACTCGTATAATCATTTGAAGGAACATTATTCAGTGTCTCCATAGGCAGTTGAGAGAGATTGACTTTTCTCTCGACTCTGCTTATAGAGACATATTTTGGAGCCTTGGATTGGATACTGAGTGACTAGAAGTACAACGTGCTTCAGTCTGATGGGCCATTGGCAGCCTACATGACTGGTCAGCACAGGAGACACTGAGAGTAAAAAGAGGCAGCTTTTTCTTGAGGGCATGTTTTGTGCTTCCTACATTCGCTACATTAAAAGTGCAAAGTTAATGCCCAGATGTGCCCCAGTCTTACTAAGGCTTGGACTGGAAAAGTGTCTGCTTTCTTGATACCTTTTTCAAAATTCATTCAGTCTTATACAAGAAGCTCTTTGGGCCTCTTGTGTTGTGGGAATGTTCCTTGTATGAAAGGAAAACATGAGTGGAAGGGATTCCCTGCTTTCCATTAAGACTAGTTACTGTAAACACCAAGCCACCAAACTCCCTGCTCTTTCTGTTCTCTTCCCCCCCCCCCCCCAGACATGAAATTTTCTCTATCAGTATTACACTGGTTTAAAAGACATGTGAGCGGTGAACAGATTTTGAGAGCCTTGTTCAAAAGTAGCCTTGCAGCTTGCTATAGGCGGTGTCATCTTTCAGTATTGTATGAATGTACGTAACTTTAATGTGAATTATAATATAGAAACCTCATAACTTTGCTTCCTGGCAGTTCAGTCATCACTCAGCGTCATTCGGCATTCTGGGCTTACTGCATTTTCAGGAGCTTATAAAAGCGGCTCTTTGCATTTTGGAAGCATGTTGTCAGAGCAGTTGCCCTTTGGGAAGCATATTATCCTTTCTCCCCAGATTCCTTTGCTATAAATGTGACTTAATAGTAGAACTCAGTCTGTCTCATAAAGCACTGGAAAGAAGTCTTGGCTACGTTCAGAAGAATTTTTCTTAGTTTAAAGTGGTTTGCATGTAGTCCCATCTGCACATTCCTTACCGATAGCCAATAGAAATGCTTCGTTTGATTACCTTTAAGCAGGCCTTCACACTTTGAAGAACGGAGTTCTAGGCCTTACCACTTAGGCAGTGAAGACCATCAGGGTGTGGCAATGTGGTAGCAGCTATGACATGGGGAAATGAACTGTTTTATATATATACGAGAAGATTTTAAATCTCTGTCATAGTCGTGCCAGACGAATGCTTTTTAATAATGCTTGATGTATCATCTGAAAATTATCAAGGAGCAAATAACTGGATGGAGAAAGCTATTTTAATAATCATTAAATAAATGTAGGTTTATAGTAAGGTTGCTTGCTATATAATTTTCCATGTTACTCTCCTTCTCCTGACTTGTTAAAAAAAAACCTGAAGGCAACTAACAAATACAGTTACCTCTGTAGCATAGCTATGATAGTGCCTAGTTTTCGAAGACAACTGGTCTTGACAAGCAAGGGGATTTGCTGGGTGTCCTCTTGTTTTGCATGTCTTTTTGGCGTTATGGTTCCCTGGTGTGCTGTGGGAACAACAGCATATAATTACATATTGTTGTTAAAAATCTGGAGACTCCGGTAAGCTGGAAAAAGTGATAATTGGGAAGAGCTTGCGTAACGTCTCTAAAGCCTGCTTATAAAAGGGCCAAGGTCCCAAATGGGGTGGATGTTGTGGGGCAACTGGTTCCATGATTTAAAGGGGGACTTCCTTCATAGAGGGTGAAACATTAGACATAATTAGTGCGGGGAAGAGGTCCAGGTAATCTAGCCTTGTAGCATAGGGTTGAAATGGTAAGTGCTGGTAGCTTATTTGACCCCCAAACATAACCATTAATGTTGCTCTGCGTGGTTAATGCCAGAAATTTAATCTAGATGCTGTGTTCTGGAGTAGTTGCAGTTGTCAAGCAGTCTTGTAATGCACACGCACGCACAGATTCTTTTGAGCAGGAGCACAATTCTGGCTGGCCTTTATTCTACAAAAAGCCCTGTGAAAAAATGGTGATGTCAGGGGTGTGGCCTAATGTGCAGATAAGTTCCTGCTGAACTTTTGCTACAAAAAAGCTGTGTGTGTGTAGCCACACCTCTGATGTAGGCAATTTTCCAAGCATTTACAGGGGCTTCATGTAAGTTCCAGAAGGACTGGCTACATCAGGGGTGTGTGGTCTAATATGCAAAGGAATTCCTGCTACAAAAAAGCCCTGTAGCATGAAAATAGAGCTGGTAAGCCCCGATTAGTCTGTGTTGTTTTTTTTCCCCCAGAGTTGGGGTTTTCCCTGTATTGGCTGGCTGCTGCTTTTGATCCACACAGTGGGGCTATAAGTGGGTATTTGATACATAACTGGTTATAACACTTGAACAAATAAGTTCAACATCTTCAGCCAAAGAGTATTGGATTACAAGGCCATTAAAAAGCTTTAGGGGATGTAGTGCTCATGCTGTGGTGTTTTTGAACTGGGTCACTCCCCCCCCCCCGCTCATTCCGGGGATGTGTCAAAAGAATATTGCTAGTGCATGGGTCAGCTGCTGGTTATTGTCTCTTGTCATGAGGACTATGCTGCCACCCTCGTAGTACTTGTCAGCTTAGAAAGACGCTTTGCAAATAGAACAAGGGAAGCTGAGTTGATCTTTAACATTTTTCTAAGGAAGAGACACCACTGAGCCAATTTGTACATAAGATGCTGCTTATACTAACCCTCCATTAGGCATGTGCAGAAATACTTAAGACAGGAAAAACGTGTTGTGTGAAACTGCCAGATACAGAAGGCTGGCAGCGGTTTCTGCAATCATGGTGGTACTTTGAAGTGGGATAGCTGCGGTTCTTATAAAAGCAAGGTCTGCACATGAATCTGAGTAGAGGGGGGGCAGCTTGGCCTTTTCAGGTTTGGAAACCATGCAGTACCAATAACATTCTACAAAGCAGAATGTTTAACAGGAGAAAATGTAAACTGCACTCCTGAATTTCTCCAAAGCGTCTTATACTTGTTGGTGCTGATTCAAGCAGTATAAAAATATCAGACAGAAAAATGTAAAAGGCACTGTCACTCTGCATCCAGCTGAGTGCAATGATTAGTCTGGTGAAAATGCTTCCAGCTCTCTTTTCCTTTGCTGTTTTTTGGGCTGTACAGATAGATTTTAAGAAACTGCTGACTGCCTCCCCCCTCCTCCGCCTATGGCAATGTATTTTGAGCCTCTGTTGTGTCAGAATCACCAGATAGTCTTTTACTATTAGGAACTTCCAGGTCATATGTTAAGGCTGTCTGTCCTCTTTCCCTTCTTTGTCTAATTCTTAATTGGCAGACCTCTCGAGTGGAAATGTCTTGCACTTATCCTAGCTGGCTGTTGCAGGGAGGGCAGTATGGGCTACTTGTGTGCTGTCAGGCACGTTATGCGATTACCAAACTCCTGTGTGATTCTTGTCTGCTTATACAGGGGCACCTGCTGCTGGTGGTGGAGGGGGCAGCATTTTATCTTTCAGTGTAAGACGTAGTAGCTTTTGTGCATTCACTGTGAGAGAGCACACAGAGCACACGTGGCTGCTGTGGTGGTTGCTACCAGCTTGCCTGTGGTGACCCGGATCCCCCAGCACAAAAGGGGAGCTTCTGCTCTGCATTTCACTCTACATTAGAGCCCGTAGAATCCTGTGGGGTCCATTGGAGAACCAAGCTGGCCCTCTCTGCAAAGGCAGAAGGGATTTTAAAGTATCAAGCGAGGTCTTGTAAAGAGATTGAAGGGGAAGAAGCCAAGCAAAGAGAGGAAAATCAGCTTCCTTTTTACTGTACTCTGGTGCTATAGGCATCTGGTAGCTTTGGGACCAAGGAAGGCTGAGCTGGCATGTACAAGATCAAGGAATTCTATGGCTTGCTGCCCTTCAGCCTTTCTGCCTTCCCCTGTGCTGCTGCCAGAGAAATCCCCTGGTAGCACTGGGGTAGTGCAATCCTCTGCTGGTTAAGAGAGCTGCAAGTGGTGGGGATGGCTCTCCGACCCGGAAGCACCTTCATCAATAACCGTGGACGCTGAGACTTGCTGATTTTGAGAATAAGTTTTAGGGAAGGAGTGTTTAATGTCCACCAGCCTCCAATATTTTAACCTTCATCTGGATTAGGGTGCTCCCAGAACCTGCATTGCCTTGAAGCTGCTGCCAAATGTAGATAGATCAGCACAGTGACAATCCGTAAGTGATACCGAGTGGACACCTGGCCCACATCTAATTTGACTAGCTCACTTTGAATAGTCAAAATATCGTGTCAACAGCAGTTAGGTTCCTGGATGTGAAAGCAAAACCTACCCACAGAATTTCCCTAATTTTAAGAATAGTGAAACTTTCCTTGGCCTTTAGTAGCTTTGCCTATGATGAGCCTAGAGGCTTGCTCTGAATTTCTGATCTTTTTCGAAATGGAAGATTGCAGGGAGGTTTTTTGTAGCAGGAACCCCCTTGCATATTATGTCACATACCCCACATAGCCAGTCCTCCTGGAGCTTACAGTAGGCCCTGTAAGCTCTTGGAGGATTGGCTACATTCGGGGGGGTGCGTGGCCTAATATGGAAAGGAGTTCCTGCTTCAAAAAAAGCCCTGGAAGTTTGGAAGGGGTTTCCTGCCCCAAGTGTCCACTCACAATACTGGCTTTGAGCAGAGTTTTTACCCCTGGCAAACAGATAATGTCTGTGCTTGTTCTCCCAATGAGAAGTACAAATACGTTGCTTCTCTATTCTCTCAAGACTGGTTTCAGGGCCTTATTGTCCCTCATTCACTACATTTGGTCTATATAGTTGCATTATGTGCAGTGGCTTCCCTGTCTCTTGCGTGCTAAAGCTTGTTTACCCAGAATGAAAATTTTGATTTGTTGTTCCTGTTCAATGCAATTCCATGCCCAAGTAATTATGCTTGGAAAAAAGTAAAAGCCCTCGCTGCTCTTAGAAGGAAGCATTTGTGCTGGGTGTTTTTATCTGTCCTATGGCAGGTGTTTATGACCGGGTCCAAATTCTGCTCTGTTCCACTTTTCTGTTTGGTAGACACGACTTGCGTGAGTGCTAGCAAGAACAGAACATAATAGATACAACCAGCTGTGAAAGGAATGATGGGAAGTGGGGAGGGGCTTGCCATGTGTATATGAACAGGTAAGGATTTTTCCCTGCTAACATACATAGGTGTGAGCTTGCTGGTCAGTTAAAAAAGACCAAAAGGGAGTTTTGTGGCTCCCACTGACCTCCCAGATACTTCTCACAAATTCACCAATGCTCAGTCTTTTTCCACTCCACGTGCTGCAAAAAATGCTTGATTCTAAATAAAGCATGAAGCCTAAGGTGCCAGACTTCTCTGTGACACTAGGGGGTGTGGGGAGAAAGAACCACCATAAGAAGCTGCACAAGGTGGTTGTGTCTTGCTTGGCCACTGGTAAGAACATCCCAAAATGCCCTTTGGTACATAAGGAAGAGGAGATTGGACTGATACATCGTCCTTCACTTGGAGTCTCAGAATGGTTTACAATCTCCTTCCCTTCCTCTTCCCACAACAGACTCCCTGTGAGGGAAGTAAAACAGAGAGCTCTGAGATAACAGCTCTGAGAACTGAATGCCCGAAGGTCACCCAGCAGCTGCGTGTGGAGTAAGGGGGAATCAAACTCGGTTCTTCAGATTAGTGTCCACCACAACACCAAACTGGCTCACTTGTATATAGATTTGTAAAATGGTTGAGGTTCCTGAGTTACAGGATTATGCAGAACATAAATACATTTCATTTTATCCAGGAGAAAGGCAAGTGTGGCTTGGGTACAGCTTTGCAGCATTCCCATGAGTACTCTGATTTATATCGCTCAGCCGTGTCCATAAATCTTAAATTAGAGATCCTACAGCATAATTTCTTATTCTCTGTGCGCGCATGTAGCTCTTCAGTATTTTAAACCCAGAAAAGGGGAAGATGACCTTTTGGGGGGTTTCAACCTCTAACGCATTATGCATCTTTGACATTGTTGCTCCTTCCTGTGGCTTCCTTGAGGACTTGGCCATCACATATGGCTTTGGTGACTCTCTGGGTGACCCTTGCTCTGGCCTCAACAGGTGGAGACCAGCCTTCCCCAAAATACCAGCAAGGCTTCCTTTAACACCGGCCACTGGATCGACTTTGGTTTCAGCTAGAACACCCAGCTGCTGCTCTATTTTTAGGAGGAGCGTGCAAGAATACTGTGGAGGGGGGGAAAACTTTCCATAGCCCCTCTCTCGGCTACTACCGTAAAATGATAGGAGGCCTTTGCACGTGTAGCCCCTCGCTCCTGTCCGGCCAGCATTTTCTAGTCTTCAGGACGGTCCAGCTATAACATTTGCTTTGCAGGCTGGACTGAAGTTTGCTGCAATGACTCTAGGATCGCTTGCTTCCAGCAGGTAAAAACCTCAACTGAGTTTCTAGAATACAAACTTTATAAAAGGTTACCGTAAAAAAATAGGCTTGAGTTTCCACAATTTGGAACCAGGATTATCTCAGGCTTTTGCCACAGGCTTTTTAAAAGGTGAAAACACTGAAGAAAACTTATGTTGGAAGAGGGGCTGCTTTTTTTATTTGGTTGCATTTTCTGTGGGGGAGGGGGGTGGGGGTGGAATGCAACTGTTTCTTGAATGTTATGAATGCTATAAAACATAGATGAAAAGTGGGAAAGGAAATCACTGTTCTGAAGAAAATTATGAAGAATTTGAAGAGGCGGTGGGTATATTAAAACATGCAGTGGATTTTCATCAAATGGACTTAGTACTGCAGAAAACATGGGATAAACAGATTAAATGGTAAATGTTTGTTAGGAATCTGAATTGATTTTGCAAAAACCTAAGTGGCTGGAGCTAGAAATTAAATGGGCTGTGACTGCAGTTGTCGTGTATACATATGTATTTCCCCCCCTCTTTTCTGAGATAACAATTTTCATTTAAAGCTCAGATCCAGCCCACATATCCTATAAAGACAATCTTGAATAGTAAGGGCTTTAGGTACTATTCTGCAGCTGGAAATCTTGGGGGAAATTAATGAGATTTGTTTGTGTAGTTCAACTCAAGATTGTACTATGCCTAGCTATTTTTTAAAAAATCAGCGTGCTAGGCAGTTCTAGCATCTGATACTGTCATGTGCTCAAGTAACACTTAATGTTCATTACTGCATTCCTTATAACTTACTATGAAAATTTTTAGTTTGCATTTAAGATGGCAAAATTACGCCAACTCAAAACTCCACTGTGTTAGTTCTGTGAGAAGTTCATCCACTTACATGCAGGTAAAAATTCAGTATGCCGTTCTCCATGATTGCACTTATCATCTACCCTTGTGTGTTGCTAAAAACTGCAACACATTCATTAAGAACATAAGAGAAGCCATGCTTGATCAGGCAAATGGCCCATCTAGTCCAACACTCTGTCACACAGTGGCCAAAAAACCCAAGTGCCATCAGGAGGTCCACCAGTGGGGCCAAGATGCTAGAAGCCCTCCCATTGTGCCCCCCACCAAGCACCAAGAATACAGAGCATCACTGCCCCAGACAGTTCCAACGATAAGCTGTGGAAAATAAAATAGTGTTAATAAAAATAAAATTAATAAAATAAAAATAAAATGTTAGTGAAATCGGGGGACGTTTTGTAGAAAAAGAGGTGCCAGAGCTCATTAGAACAACTAATTCGCATATGCCACACACCCCTGACATCTCTGGAAGATATACTAAATTATATCAGCTCAGTATCTACCTTAAAATGCTTCTTGAATTACAATTGTCATAATAAAACCTTGTTCCCATCATACTTTTAAAATCAATTTCTCCTATGTGGTGACAGTAAGTAAGTAAATTTTTATTTATACCTCACACTCCCCGCCGAGGCAGGCTCAGGGCGGCTTACAGAACATGATACGAAATCATGGTATCACAAATGACAGATAAAATCAATAACAATATAAGTACAAATATAAATTTAAAAAGTTAAAACAATACAGTGGTGCTACATGAGGAAGATTTCCATCTGTCTGCTTTATATGTTTTGGCTATTTTCCCATTTTGTGTGGAGGGGAATGTTAGAAAGTTTGTCAAATCTTAAGAGTTCAGCAAAATTCTCATGGGGTTTGAACAGTGGAACCCAGAAGCAAGGTTTTTCTTGGGGGTGGGTGGGGTGTTAAGACTATAGGCCAATCCCCAGGTGGGGGTAGGGCATCCCTCCGCTTCAGGGTCATCAGAAAGCGGGGGAGGGGGGATGTCTGCTGGTCACTCCATTCCCTATGGAGACCAATTCCCATATAATGGAGAATTGAGGTAAAGGCACCAAATTTGCAGCATAGCATCCAGTGCCTCTCCCCAAAATACCCTCCAAGTTTCAAATTAAGAAAGTACAGTAAAATGCAGAGGTTAAAGAGTACAGCAAAATTTAGAGGTGCCAGAGCTCTGCTCCTGTGACCCAAGGTCATCCTGCCTAAAATGAGGCCTGAGTGAAATAAAGGCCAAATTCATGCTCCACTGTAGCAGCACAGGAACTGCTTTGTTGTGCTGGTACACAGGAGCACACATGACGCTGTGTTGTACTGAATCAGAGACCCTTAGGCCTTCGGGATCAGTACTGTCTGTCTACTGTGATGGGCAATGGATTCCAGAGTCTCAAGAAGAGGTCTTTTTCATGATCATGTTCATTGTCTTCTAACTGGAGATTGAACCTGGGACATGTGTGCCAAGCAGAAACCTCTATCATTGAGTCTGCGGGGCCAGATTACACAGGACAAGGGCACGTGACAAACCTGTCAAAGCACAAAGTTAGAATCCAGTGACACTTTTAAGACCAAAGTTTTATTCGAGGTGTGAGCTTTTGTGTGCAAGCACGCTTCATCAGACACATGAAGAAGAAGATTATGATACTGGATTTATATCCCACCGTATACTCTGAATCTCAGAGTCTTGGAGCAGTCACAATCTCATTTACCTCCCCTCCCCACAACAGACACCCTGTGAGGTAGGTGGGCCTGAGAGAGCTTTTACACCAGCTGCCCTTTTTTTTTTATTAAAACAAAGTTTATTTCCAGTTTCACATACAAATATAACTAATAAACAACAATATAAACATTCATCATACACAATAACCCCTACACAACCAGCCAACACCAACCCCAAGAGCTTAAGGGGTATTTCCGAAGCATAAGTTCGCATTTCTCATATCGATTCCCAAATTTTTTGTCCATAAATACAGTGGATCCTATGTCTTTTTGCATTCTTGAAGGTTCCCTCCTCTTAATCTGGTCATTAGCATGTCCATTTCTGCGGCATCTAGTAATTTTTGCAAAAATTCATTCCTGTCTGGTATTTTGGAGACCTTTTAATATTTTGCATATAAAATTCTAGCCACGGTAATATGCAGCAAGAGTTTTTTCTCCAATTTGGGCATATCTGCTTTACAGACACTCAACAAATATAATTCTGGTGTATGGAAGAGCCTTACTTTTAACATTTTTTGGCTCCAGGTATTGATTTGGGTCCAATATTTTTTTGGCATACTTGCACTGCCACCAAATATGAAAAAGGGTCCCCTTTATCTTCGCACACTTCCAACATTTATTTGAATAGCTCGAATAAATCTTGGCCGACCTTTCCGGGGCCAAACACCAGCGATACACCATTTTATATAAATTTTCTTTAAATACCGATGATTTAGTTAATTTTAAGTTTTGCTTCCAAATTTTTTCCCATTCTTTCAACTCAATATTAAAACCAAAATATTTCAGCCATTTAACCCAGCTCTCTTTAACTGTCTCATCCTGCATTTTGTACTGCAACAACCAATTATAAATTCTAGAAACAGATTTCTGATTATCTTGTATTATCGCATCAAATTCATTTGGTTTTCTAGAAAAGCCCATTACTTTATCAGCTTGATATCTTGAGTTAACTTGCGTTTTAATCCACCAAACTATTTTGATACTATCATCCAATTTCAAATTATGAACAGAATCCAATAATACTCCGTAATTATAGTTATTTTCCCAACAATAAATATTAGGTTGCATAGAATAATAATTTTTATTTATATCCCGCCCTCCCCGCCGAGGCAGGCTCAGGGCGGCTCACAGACATGGCATGTGCCATTACGATAAATACATTATACAATAAAATACATTCAAATAAAATAATTAAAACCACAACAGTTAAAGGTGCTATAGTACAACACAGTATATATCAGATGGCTAGGTGTCACTTCAGGATTCCATCTTGTAGGCCATTTGAAAAAGGACAGTTTTACAGGCCCTGCGGAACTGATTATAGTCCCGCAGGGCTCGAACCGCCGCTGGTAGTTGATTCCACCAATGGGGAGCCATTATTGAGAAGGGCTGCTCTCGTGTTGTTTTCAGTTTGGCCTCCCTTGGTCCAGGGATTTTTAGGAGATTTTGGGAGCTAGAGCTCAGTGCTCTCTGGGGGATATATGGAGAGAAGCGGTCCCTAAGGTAGGCAGGTCCTCGGCCACATAGGGCTTTAAAGGTAATAACCAGCACCTTGTAACGAACTCGGAACACAATTGGCAGCCAGTGCAGCTCCCGCAGCCTAGGCTGCATGTGTTCCCACCGGGGTAGTCCCACTAACAGCCTGGCCGCCGCATTCTGCACTAGTTGCAGTTTCTGAGTTCGGTACAGGGGCAGCCCCATGTAGAGGGCATTACAGTAGTCCAACCTCGAGGTTATCATTGCATGGATCACTGTTGCTAGGTCGCCGCGTTCCAGGAAGGGGGCCAGCTGCTTTGCCCTCCTAAGATGGAAGAAGGCGGCTCTAGCAGTGGCTGCTATCTGTGCCTCCATTGTCAAGGAAGGCTCCAGTAGCACTCCCAAGCTCTTGACCCTGCGCACTGGTATCAGCGACGCACCGTCAAAGGCTGGTAGGGAGATCTCCTCCCCTGGCCCGCCGCAACCCACACAAAGGACCTCTGTCTTCGCTGGATTCAACTTCAGCCCATTCGACTTGATCCACCCTGCCACGACTTGCAGCGCCCGGTCTAGATTTACAGGGACATTGCCAGTCCGGCCGTCCATCAATAGATAGAGCTGGGTGTCATCAGCATACTGGTGACAACCCAGTCCGTACCTTCGGGCAATCTGGGCAAGGGGGCGCATGAAGATGTTAAACATCGGAGAGAGAACTGCCCCCTGAGGCACCCCACAGTTAAGTAAGCGCCTCTGGGACAGCTCTCCTCCAATCACCACCCTTTGTCCCCGACCCTCGAGGAAGGAGGAAAGCCACTGTAAGGCTAGCCCCCGAATTCCTGCGTCGGTGAGGTGGCGGGTCAGCAGCCGATGGTCGACCATATCGAACGCAGCCAATAAGTCTAACAACAGCAATACTGCCGAGCTGCCTCGATCCAGATGTCGCCGGAGGTCATCCATGAGGGCGACTCATAAAAGCTTCTACCGGGGATAACCAATATGGCACATAGGTATAGAACGTTTTTTTTTAATTTCCGTCCACACTCTATAGATTGTACACCAGCTGCCCTTTTAAGGACAACGCCTATAAGAGCTATGGCTGCAAGTGCAGGAGTGAGGAATCAAACCTGGTTCTCCCAGATAAGAGTCTGTACATTTAACCACTACACCAAACCGGCTCTCTGAAAGCTCACACCTTGAATAAAACTTTGTTGATCTTAAAGGTGTCATTGGACTTGTTCTATTGCTGCAACCCTACTCGATCCTTTCAAAGAGAAAAGTGGATTTTACAGGACTCCATTAAATGGAATAGTGCCTAAAACTGTAGCTGTTAGGTTTGTTCCCAAGGGGTCTCCGTGCTGGTGTTTTTCTCTGGGGACAATTTCCCCATAAACCTGAAGTGAAAGTAATGTTGGGTAATGCTATCTTGAAAGGCGCACCCTGATGGTTTGCAGTACTATTAAACACTCTGCTGAAATAGGCATAGACATACTTAGGAAAAGGAAAGGTCCCCTGTGCAAGCACCAGTTGTTTTTGACTCTGGGGTGACATTGCATTCACAATGTTTTCATGGCAGACTTTTTATAGGGTGGTTTGCCATTGCCTTCCCCAGTCATCTACACTTTCCCCCCAGCAAGCTGGGTACTCATTTTACCGACCTCGGATGGATGGAAGGCTGAGTCAACCTCGAGCCGTCTACCTGAAAACCCAGCTTCCGCTGGAATTGAACTCAAGTTGTGAGCAGAGCTTAGTTCTGCAGTACTGCAGCTTTAACACTCTGCACCACTGTATTTGGTATGCAAATCTCACTAATGTCATTGGGACTTCAACACATCCAAGCATATTGCTTATTAATTTTGTTTCTCAGCCAGCACTTTAGTTGCCCTTGGCTATTTAGCAATAATGGTGCTGTAGGGGTCCCTAACCCCCAGTCCACGGACCAATCCCGGTCCGTGGCCTGTTAGCAACCAGGCCATGAGTTGCATAATTATATCCATTATATATTACAATGTAATAATAAGATGGTGACACTGGATTTATATTCTGCCCTGCACTCCAAATCTCAGAGTGCCTCACAATCTTCTTTACCTTCACCACCACCCCCCCCCGCCACACACACACAACAGACACCCTGTGAGGTGAGTGGGACTGAGAGAGCTCTCACAGCAGCTGCCCTTTCAAGGACAATAAAAATAAATTTTATTTCTATCCCGCCCTCCCCGCCGAGGCAGGCTCAGGGCGGCTTACAATATGTCATGATATAATATGAAGTGGCAATACAAGTAAAATCAGTTCACAATAAATACAAATACGAATATAAATATACATTAATATTAAAAAGCTAAAAACAATATGGTGCTACAATCTCTGTTTATCCTGGCGGCGTAATATTCAGTCTGGTCAACTCTATGACCCAACTCTATGACTCCATGACAACTCTATGGTTGACCCAAGCTATGACCCAGAATGTAGTTTTTCTTACAGCTATGGCTGACCCAAGGCCATTCCAGCAGCTGCAAGTGAATGAGTGGGAAATCAAACCCAGTTCTCCCAGATAAGTGTCTGCACACTTAACCACCACACCAAAATAAAGTGCACAATTGTATCATCCTGAAAGCTTGCCACCCCCTGCCCCTGGTCTATGGAAAAAATGTCTTCTACAAAACTGGTCCCTGGTGGCAAAAAGGTTGGTGACTGCTGCTGTTGAGTACGTTAGAAGGGTCACTCGTGCACTGTTTGGCATTTGAAACACATAACCTAATTCTTCAGTGAACACAGGGCTTTTTTTTTAAAGCAGGAACGCGGTTCTGGCTGGCTTGGTGTAAGGGGGTGTGGCCTAATATGCAAATGAGTTCCTACTGGGCCTTTTCTTCTTAAAAAAAAAGCCCCATGTGAACAGATGGTTACATTGGAATCTAACATCTTGCATTTGGGCACAACTTGTGGCTTAAAGTAGGGCTCAGGCTTCCTTTTAAGAATTTGCAATCTTATATGTTCCTAATAGCTGAAAGCTTCCTTTTGTGTTTTTCATTCTGTTGCAAATAGCTCTTGTGTGATGTGAATGCTTGCTCTTCTACCATCAAACTAAAGGGCATCAAGTTGCACCTTTAAGACCAACAAAAGTTTTATTCAGAACGTAAGATTTCGTGTGCTCTCTAAGCACACTTCATCAGACGAGGGGATCAGGTACCTCATATGATTAAGTGTTCTTAGAGAGCATACAAAAGCTTACGTTCTGAATAAAACTTTATTGGTCTTAAAGGTGCCACTTGACTCCTGCTTTGTTCAACTGCTTCAGGCCAACACGGCTGCCCTCTTGGATCTACCTAAAGGGCATCAGTCTTCAATGGCATACACTCCACAGTTGCACTAGAAGCCTGGAAATGGCTGGGATATTTCATTCTCTACTCCACTGTTGGTCTCAGATTTCATTTTTAAACGGGAGCACACTTCCAGTCTTAAATTGTGAGGACAGGCTTCAGCTTATATAGGGAACGCCACATGGAAGCTCAGATGCTTGTGGGTGGGGTCAGAGAGGGGAAAGAGGATGAACCCAAAAGTTAAGAACAGCTTCACTGCATTGCCTTGCTCTTTGTATCTCTGAATGTAATAGAAGCTGAATAAGTTAAACAAGCAAGTAGATGCACCCTTTTGGAATGTATTGCAGATTGTAGTTTTTCTTACAGCAGGTTGCCAGTTAACTTGTAGGCGCAGAAATTTGCTGCCACATATCCCTGACTTAATTAGGTCTTGGAAATTAAGTAAGGTTCAACCTGGTTAGTATTTGGATGGGAGACCACCAAAGAAGTCCAGGGTCACGATTCATAGATGGGCACTGGCAAAACCCCCTCTGAATGTCTCTTGCCTTGAATGGCCACAGGGTTACCATAAGTCAGCTGCAACTTGATGGCACTTTCCACTACCATATGCAGTGCAATACAGCCATAATTTCTCTGTGTAGCACATGCAACACACTAAACTGCACAGAAGTTCTTGCAGAACTGCACCTTTTGTGTCGAGCTGTACACAAAAGGGGAAACAAATCCCTAGAAACAGGTTCTAAAACCAGGACCGGATCTACATGGTTTTTGAGGGGGGGGGGATTAAAAAATGACGCCCCCTTATGGGCCATTCTATCTTATGGTTCCATAGAATATAATGAACTCCATACCCAATTTGGCGCCCCACCTCCATCGGCGCCTGGGGCAAGCACCCCCCCTCTGCCCCCCTAGATCCGGCCCTGTCTAAAACTGCATGTTTATTTTTCACCACCAACATGTAGCATCATTGAACACTATGATTACTTTGGGGCTGCAAAGTACCGAGACTGGAGACGTAGGTCGGGCAACATGCTTTATTGCAAGTACCTTACACGCAAGAGAGAGAGAACGCGGGCCGGGTCCCGCTTATATACATCGTCCGGAACATTCCCCCAGACTGGCCAGCCCAATCCTGGTCAGTCAATTTCCCGCTGCTGATGGTGATTGGCGCGCGTTCAGCGCACTCCGCGGAGTCGCCTGGGTGTCCCCAGTCGCCTCCGCTGGCTGCGCGGACTAACGCTATTGCGTTATCACGAAATGGTTGCGGCATTATGAAATGGTTGCGTTATAACGAAATGGTTGCCGCAATACACTACAGGGGCCATTTTGCACCAGCTAGCACAAGATCGATGAAAGCCCCCATGTGTAGGAGGAGAAGGTTCACAAAGCTGTTGAAACTGTTATATTTGCCAGTCTACTCAGTGCCTGGTTAGTATTATGTTAAAGGGAAATTATTTCTTAACTTACCTTCTGTGAATGTAACTTCAGTGTATCAAGGAAATCGAGACCGGATGGAACCTTTATTTAGAATGGATCTCGGGAGAAACAAGGAAGGACATTAAGTGGAAGATCAAGACTCTGTGCCCTTGGCTGAGGGGGAAAGACTAAGAGTAGATGGGGAGGGTTGGAGAGGGGAAGGGTTATTTGTAATTCTAACAATCATATGTTGTAATGGTCAATTTTCAAGAATCAATAAAACAAAAAATATTTATTTAAAAAAAAACATGCACAGAAGGTAGGTATTGCTGTAAGGACTATTAAGAGCAGATTCCATACTTCTGTAGTACTTGCATGTATTTTACACGGTGGGGAGAATCGTGAGAGGAAGTGCGTGCCAGATGCTCTCAGGCCTTGGCTGCTCTTTCCTGGAATTTTATGCACTCTTTGCTGATGGTATGTGATCTATGTATAGGGATGGATGCCTCGGCCAGGAAGTAGCTGTCCTCTCTGACAGTCACATAGCTCTGTGTGTGAGTGTGTATGTACAGGGGTTTTTATCAAGAAAAAGCCCAGCAGGATCTCATTTGCGTATTATGAAACACTCCCTGACATCACCAATGTTTTGCATAGGACTTTTTTTGTAGAAAAAGCCCATCAGGAACTCACTTGCATATTAGGCCACATCCCCTGACACCAAGCCTACTGGAACTGCGTTCCTGCTCAAAAAAAAAAAAAGCCCTGTGTATGTGTACATATAAACACACACTAAATATTAAGAATAGTAAGCTGTATTCATTGAAGTACAGGCTTTTGCTTCTGTTTCTATCAGCAGAGAGCATGGTGTTCACTAAAGGCTCTTCTGCAATATATGCTTTGATAAACCAACTGAAACTGTTATTATCGACTAGAAATTCTTTAATTAGGTGACGTCCTTCTAAAATTCACCAAGATTTTGAAACGTGCACTTAGTGTCTTCGGAAGGTTTATGAGTGCAATCCTAACCAGAGCAGTTTATTAGCCTTTAAAATAGAGTCGCCAACCTCCAGGGACTGAAGATCTCCTGGGATTACAGCTGGTTTGATCTCCAGGTAACAGAAATCAGTTCACCTCCAGCAGAAGATGGCTGCTTTAGAAAGGCGGATCCTATAGCATTGTACCCCATTGAGGCCACTCCCCTCTCCAAACCCCGCCCACCTCAGGCTCCAGCCCCAAATCTCTAGGTATTTCCCAGCCCTGCACTGGCAACCCTACTTTAAAATGACTTGTTAGTTTCCAAGAAGTGAGTAGTGTTTGTTAACAATATTGCCATATATGCTTGATTTTTTTTAACAGGCTGGCCAGCTCCACAAAATACACCAACAAGTGTCCATTCACATTACACTAAATAATGCGTTTTGCAAGATGATTTTTGCTATCCTTACACAGTAAAAATCCAGTTGCAAAATGCATCATTTAGAGAAGTGTGAACGCACCACAAGTGTTTCAGGCCAGTAGGGGTGGCCAAACTTGCATGAGGTAAGAGTGACATGGAATAAACCTCAGATGTTTTGAGAGCTGCAAGACATGAACTTCAGATGATTGACAGCAGCAAAGAAGGCAAGTAGATGGCGGGAGGGCAGAGGGATGGTGGGATGGAAATAAAGCAACTTTAAATGCATTCTCCAAGCTGCCAGCTGGCTTGGTTTGGGGGAGTGATTTAAAGAGACAAATGCCTTCTCCAGGCCAGCCTATGGGGCGGTGGGAATTTTGAAAGCCACGCAATATATGTGAAAGAGCCAAATGTGGCTCCCGAGCCGTAGTTCGGTTACTCCTGAATAGATTCCCATTTGGGTTTGTAGAATCTTTCGGGCTCAAGTGCCGTGTTCTACTGGAGAAAGTTTTTCTTCCAGACGTTTCGTTCTCAGCTGCGGAGAACATCCTCAGTGGTTGCAGCCTACTCTGGCTGCAACGCCACTGAGGATGTTCTCCGCAGCTGAGAACGAAACGTCTGGAAGAAAAACTTTCTCCAGTAGAACATGGCACTTGAGCCCGAAAGATCCTACAAACCTTAATGATGATGCCAGCCGTGAAAACCTGAAATCTTAGAATCCCATTTGTCTGCAAGCGTGTCTTTTTTTGCCGTCAGGTTTGCAGCCCACTAATACTGGCCCCACAGGGTTTTCAAGGCAAGAGACGTGCACAGGTAGTTTGCCGTTGCCTGCCGCCCTCTGCATAGTGACCCCGCCAGTCCTACAAAATCTCCAGTCCCACCGAAAGAACTGAGGCGCCGCGCATCGTTGTTCTTTTTACGAAGCGGTGGGTGGAGCCTACGGCATGCCACATTCAAAATGGCGCAGGAGGCCTTCCTCCTCGGCCATTTTTGGAAGGTCGCGCTCTTCCCGCGGCCTTCCTCGCGAGACTTCCCAAAGCGGCTCCCGCCCTGCCGCGCGCCGCTGTTCCTGGCCACCCCTTCTCTTCTCTCCCCCCCCCCCTCCCCGCTCCGCCTCAGTGTCAGTTGTTGGCCGGTAATGGCGCCGGGATGGCGGCATTGCTGCGGCCGCTGAAGCGACGGGCCGGAGCCTCCGTCGCTGCCTCTGTTTACCTCAGCGTTCGACGACCCCGGCGCCTTACGGGATGAGCCGGGCGCCTCCGCCGCCGCCCGGAAGGAGGAGGAAAGAACGGAGGCGACGCTAGGACAGGTGAGGCCGCTCTGGCGGTCACTCAGCCGGCCCAGCAGCAGCAGGCGGCGGGGACGGGCCTGGAGGGCAGCCGGGCTTGCGGGAAGGGAAGAAGGGACGTCACGGCGGGACCGCTTGAGGAGGGTGGGAGAAGAGAACGAGGGTCGGCGGGTCCCCAGGTCGGTTCCTTCTCTCGGCCGGGCTTGTCCTCGTCCTTCGTGGCTGTCTTCGGCCTTGTCCTCCCTTCCCTTCGTCGCTCCTTCTCTTCCTCCCCGCTTTCCTCTCATAATTCAGCCTGGGCTGTCAGTCGCTTCCTCCTAGTTTAAAGGGACTGTTCTCTCTTAGGGTGTGGGTTGCCAGATGTTTCCATGGAGGGAAACCGCTGACTTGTCTGTCTGTCTACCTGCCAGACCAAAGGTGCCACTGGGTTCTGGCTTTATTGCTTTAGACCAGGGGTGGCCAAACTTGCTTAATGTCAGAGCCACGTAGAATAAACTTCAGATGTTTGAGAGTTTAAAGGGACTGTTCTCTCTCAGGGTGTGGGTTGCCAGATGTTTTCATATAGGCGACCGCTGGCCTGTCGGTCTATCTACCTACTGCCAACAGTGCCACTGGGTTCTAACTTCGTTGCTTTAGACCAGGGGTGGCCAAACCTGCTTAATGTAAGAGCCACATAAAATAAACATCTGATGTTTGGCAATTTAAAGGAACTGTTCTCTTTCAGGGTGTGGGTTGCCAGATGTTTCTATATAGGGAGACCGCTGGCATGTCTGTCTGGCTATCTGTCTACTTACCAACCAGACCAAAGGTGCCACTGGGTTCTGACTTTACTGTATTGCTTTAGAACAGGCCAAACTTGCTTAATGTAAGAGCCACATAGAATAAAGAGCCACATAGAATAAATATCAGATGATTGAGAGCCACAAGACATGAACGTCAGATGTTTGAGAGCCACAAGACAAGGAAGGAAGGCAAATTGATGAGGGGAGGGAGAGGTGGAAAGAAAGCAACTTTACTTTAAACACATTCTCCAAGCCAGCAGATGGGGTGGGGTGGGGGGCTTTAAGAGCCACACAGTATGTGTAAAAGAGCCACATGTGGCTCCTGAGCCACAGTTTGGCCACCCCTGGTTCCAACAAACACAGCTATCCATCTTTCTCCCCCTCCCTCCCTCCCTCCACACCCTAAGAGAGAAAATAGTTTTCCATTATGTTGTATTAAATAACAATGGCCAGAAATATGGAGCAAATCTTATATATATTACTTGTTCTCTGTACCAGGCCTTTTTGATTTAATACATTGTAATGGGTAACTATTTTTACATTACTCTTATTGACTCTTAGTGCATTTTTATCACCTTGCCCCTTTTTCCTGAGAACCCTGTTTCTTCCTTTCTGTCCCCTACAACAGCCTTGTGAGTTAGGTTAGTTTCAGCAAAAGTGTGGCTGGTGAAGAGCACTTGGTGAACTTCATGGCAAGTGAACTCAAAGACACATATGCAGGCTGGGATCCACTAAAGTTTTGCTGTAGCCAGAAGGAGTGTTTTGGGCAACAGTGGGAGGAAAGAGATGAGAAATTGTATTCCACAGAGGCAGAAATATATTTGCAGAAAGGCTTCAGTGGATCCAAGTCTCTCCGGTCCTAGGTTTGATTCCCCACTCTTCCACTGTAAGTCACAGTTCTCTCAGAGCTCTCTCAGCCCCATCTACCTCAGAGGATGTGTGTTGTGAGGAGAGGAAGGGAAGACTGTAAGCCTAAGACTCCTTTGGGTAGTGAAAAGTGGGGTATAAAAACCCACTCTGCTTCTTTACATTATCCTTATAAGAACCCTGTGAGGTAGGTTAGGTGGAGAAAGAGTGATAAATGCAAGTTCTGTGCCAGGTTAGCTCAAGGCAGTGGATATGGTTGTTCCCTTCTCTGTTTTATACTTGCAACTACCTGTGAGGTAGGTTAGGCTGAATGAGAATGACCCGGTCAAGATCATCTACTAAATCTCATGGCAAGTAGGTGTGAAACTGAGTCTCTCTGATCCTACTCTGACATTCTGATGCTGTCTTTTAAAAATATCTCCTTAGAACCATGTAACGAGCTGTAGTAGAAAGCATGAAAACATTGAAGACGACACTACTGAGAGGCTGAAAATCTTGTTCCGAAAGATTGTCCTTATGGCACTAACTTTGTTCCTAATTAGTTAAGTGGGATTCAGTTTAACTATATTTAACCAAGGGAATGCAGACTTGTCTGTTTTGCTTTTATAGAACTCACATACAGTCATTGGTGTGTTGGCAACTTTCACACAGGAATATCCCCCCCCCCCAAGGCAGGTCTATGTCTCCAAGTAACTTGCAGTATAAGGGCAAGTTTCAAAGTTAAGCACTTGTCTGGCTGCAGCTCCTTGTGTCCTTCCTGTGAGTAGGGTGCACTAAACTCAAAAGAAGTGAACTCACAGTTAGGAACAGGCTGTAAATATTGACTATATACTCTTCCATTGACATTAGTGCACCAGTGTGGTCCAATGCGGGTTTGCTAAAAGTAAGAAACACTGAGTTCAGTGAGAGTTTTTCTCTAATAAACATGTGAAGGAGTGTGTGTACTGCAATTCTACTCAATCTTTCTCAGAAATGGCTTTCACTGAACTTGGTGTGTGTAAGATTGCAGCCTTGACCCCCTTTATCTAAAATGTAAAATTTGTAGCAATAAATACCATAAAATAATTGCAGCTGCAACAAAATACATTTTCAAGATTGGTATGATAAGCAGGGCTTTTTTTGAGCAGGAACCCACAGGAATGCAGTTCCTGCTGGCTTGGCCTAATATGCAAATAAGTTCCTGCTGGGCTTTTTCTACAAAAAGCCCTGTATGAAACAGTGGTGATGTCGGGGTGTAGCTTAATATGCAAATGAGTTCCTGCTGGGCTTTTTCTAAAAAAAAAAGTCCTGATGATAACCATACTTGGAGTTCAAAATAAAAATTCAAATAACATTTCTATATTTGGCACCTAATACGTTTTCCTTACTTGTCAGTTACGTAATTTACAGAAAACCTTATCATTTTATACCTTTATCTCTGAGCTATAAGGCTGGTGAGCAGGCTAGGGAATGAGTAAAAATGCTGGTTAAAAAGAGATCTGAGTTTAGCTTGATTAGCCAGTGCACAGTCACAAAGGATAGTCTTATTAATTTTCTGTCTTTTAAAAACTTTTGCATAATATGAAATAATAGAAGTTGCTTAGTTCAGACACGGTGTCCCTAAACTGTCTCCTCATCTACTCTCAAAACTGTGATCTGATGGTCCTAGTAAGGATTGTCAGTGGCTATCACTTCCTAGTCTGTTGTCCCACAATGCTGATAATTATTCTGTCCCTAATCTTTAGTTGTGCTCAGGCACCTTAAAAAAGGGAATGAAGTGTGGGGAGGATTATTTCCCATTCTCTGTGCCTGATTTTGGTGCTGTATAGTAATTGTAAGTACAGAATGTGTAAGTTAATGGCTGTTACAGAAGAACTGATCTATAATTGAGTAATATCATTAATATAGTGGTGTTTTTGTGTGTACCTGAATCACAGTCTCTGTTACCACAGTAATCCTTACAATACTGCCCCCAGCAAGGTTAGCAGTTTGTGTATGTTGCAGATCCCAATTGTGATTGAGAGAACAGTGGCTTGCTTAGGACTTACTAATAAATCCGTGGCTCTAATGAGATTTAAACTGGAGGCCTTCAGATTCACACTCTTAAATGCTACACTAAACCAGCTCCCAGTAGTAATCATGTATGCGGTAGAGGGGGAATATGATTTTTGCAAATACATTTGAAGATAAACTTTCATGGGGTTGGATGGATCTAACCTTTGAGCACCAAAAAGCCTATTCTGAGAATCATGCACTACATGGACAAAAGCCATGTAGGACATGGGCTGTAGTCAGGCAAAGACTGGGTGAGATTGAGTGGAAAAGCATGGGAAAGAAACCTTTCCTGTACTGTTTGTCATTCCTATCCTAACAAGAGCTGTTGGCTTCACTTTTAAGACTTGTCTGGAGATAAATACCAAATCTAGACTCAGAACACCACATTCTGTTTTCATGAATCTGTGATAAAGTGACAAGATTCCAGGGTAAGTTTGGAAAGAAATTTTGAGATCTGGATTTAGTATTCCACTCAAACTATGTTAAAGTAGCCCAAACAGTACGGGAGTACAGATATAATACTAGAATAGCCACAACAAATGTAAGTATTCTAGCACCCATACACAGTTGTTTGATGTGTAAGCATGAGAGAGCTGGGATGTTAGGGAGGAGGAGGAAGCAGAAAGCTATATAACCTCTCCTCACAAATTTCTTTTTGGGGAATCATATGTGGTGTTTCCAAGCATATGGATAGCTGATTGTCCAGACTGACCTCAGAGCAACACAAACTAGGTCTGAGTTGCCAAGAGAGGTGCTGGAGTCTGAGCAGGACCCAAACAAAAATTAAAGTAAAAATCAAAAGTTGGAGTCTGGGGAAAACCACAGAAAAGGCCACACAGTTAGGGATGGAGCACAGCAAGGCAGCTGAAACTCAGGGTGTGCAACCAAGTGGAGTACAGTAAGATGGGGCTATTGCTGTTCCAAGGATATGAGAAGAGAAATTAGGGGCCACAGCATTTGGTTTTAAAGGCTTGGGGAGGGTAGGAGTTCAAGAGCTCA
This sequence comes from Heteronotia binoei, assembly GCF_032191835.1. NCBI lineage: Eukaryota > Metazoa > Chordata > Lepidosauria > Squamata > Gekkonidae > Heteronotia > Heteronotia binoei. The sequence goes on along the minus strand of NC_083224.1, from coordinate 183,213,694 downwards.
GGGCCAAACTTGTGTATGCAGTGGTGGGAGTTCCTGGCTTATAGGAACTTCTTCAAATAAGTGGAGAGAGCAGTGCTTGTGGGAGGAAAGTGGTGACTGGAAGGCACTCTTGGTTATACATCTGAGAATCAAGTGAGGAGAGACATTAATAAAGTGTTGTTTATAAAGGTTGATATTGTTGGGCTCTCTTTTGTTAGACAGGAGCAATGTTCCCTCTAAGCTGCTGGGTCTTGTGAGCAAAAATTCTACTGTCAGCTACTGGCATAAAGTTGTGCGCTACTGCATAAATTATTGTGGTCTGTGACCATTTTTCCTGAGCTAAGACAAAAATGTGTGAGCTGTAGGTTAAAAATCTGTGAACTAACTCAGTTTAGAGGGACAAAATAGGAGTCAAGTTTCACCTTTAAGACCAACTTAATTTCATTCAGAACGTAAACTTTCGTGTGCTCTCTAAGTACACTGTACTAGATTCCTCATCTGATGAAGTGTGCTTAGAGAGCACACGAAAGCTTGCGTTCTGAATGAAACTAAGTTGGTCTTAACGGTGAAACTTGACTCCTATTTTGTTCTACTACTTCAGACCAACACGGCTGCCCACTTGGATCTATCAGCTTAGAGGGAACACTGGACAGCAGTATGGCAGGATAACAGGTACCTTGACTGAGATCTAAGAGTTTTCATTGCATTATTGGGTCAGTTTCTGTAGCTACGGATTTTGTACTGGGTGGCCAGAGGTATTACACTGTGGAGCACTGTAGATCAATGTAAAACAGAATGCGAAATACACATAGTGTAATGCTTTGCTCTATTCGACTTTAGTAAACTGAAAAATAAGTGTCAAGTGCACAAGTGGTTTTATTTCAGCGTTTCAATCACTTTCCAGTGTTCTGGCAAGAGAATATAGATTATTTCTCAGTGAACACTTGGTTGGTGAGGGATTTAGTTGCAGTTTTTTTCTTTCATCTCAGTAAAAAGGTCGGAGACTGCTTTCTTAAAAATGAATATTGAGGGAAGGGGCCAAGAATATACCTAAAGAGGAACAGTCCCTTTCACACCTACCTTCATCTAGTGCTCTGTGTTATCCTGATCTTTGAGCATGCATTTTAAGGAGATTGTTCAAGTAACTCCTCACCCCTTCCCAATCATATCCAGTGGCATTTGATAAGTCTAGCTGTGCAGATCAAAATTCTGCAATGTGGGGGCACCAAAATAGTAATTTGTAATGTCTGTGCCTTATTATGTAGATAAGTCCATGTTCCTTAAATAATTTATCAGTATTGAACAAGTAAAACAATAAGAAAAGCAAATGATTAAAGATTAAAGGTACAATATATAGGCTAATGGTCTAGAATGGATTACTGTGTTAAAATATCCTAAAAGCAAATGTTTTTTATAATCAACAAGTAACTGATAAGCCCTTCAGGTGTGCCTTCAGGAAAGAGGAATGCATGTTGCTCCAATTTGTCTTAGGCAGAATTTTTGTCTTTTTAAGAACCTTTTACATGTCCATAGGCTTTGATCCTCCCACCAAGTCATGGATTGAAAGCTATTTTTCTAGAAGTGATGTGAAAACTTTTTTGGCGTCTGTGGTTTTTGGTAGTCTAGTTAGCTTTTCAGTTTTATTGCCATCTGATTTTATAGGGACTTAAACTTTACCTTTTTTCGTAATCTTATCAGTTGCACACAATATTTGCATGATCTGTTTTGTTCTGTCTTCTGAAATGTGTATAATTTTTAAAGGGGGTGGAGATAGATAGATAGATAGATAGATAGATAGATAGATAGATAGATAGATAGATAGATAGATAGATAGATAGATAGATAGATCACATGAGACCTATGCCTTTTAATGTTGCTTTATGTAAGGGAACTCAGCTTTTCACTTTAAAAACTAATACTAATATATTAATTTCTATTTAGAAACTAATTCTGTAGTGCTGAATCATAACTGTGTTTGACTGTTGGGTGGTGGGGAAATGAGCTTCTCAAAATGTTCTCCAAATTGTGGGGGGAAAGCTTGAACCTTTTGGGGCAGTAAGTACAAAAGTTTCAATTGATGAGATTTCTGTGGATGGAACTAAATATAACATTCAACATAGGGCTTCTGTCAAATGCTGCAAGTCCATGTTGAATTCACTTTTTCTTTGTGTAACTTACCTGTGGTGTTTCCATGCCTCCTCCAGCAGCACTTAGCTATATATAGCAGGGGAACTGCAAAGCATGACAATATAATGCCTGTTCCATTCCTACACATGCACTGGTGAGATGGAGCACCTGCCTGCCCCTATCTCTGTTTTCTACTGCTTTATAACTATTTTGACTACAAGTAGCTATACTGTGTTAAAGTGCAACTGATTTACATTAAGTGTTTTTTGAGAATGTACTCTCTCAACCCTAATGCTTGTTCCTTGTCTGGTCTTTCTGTTGTGCTCCCCAGTCATGAAAAAAATTAGGGTTTTTTTAACACACACTTTGATAAGAAGATGCAAATTGAGTGAGCCGTTTTGTCAACTTGCATTACTTATTCATCAGAATTAAGTTTGACTGTGAAGAACACAGCTGGATTACCCGGATGGCTAGACAGTAATCCTCCCTTTCAAGATTTTTTTGCTTTGCACAAAATTGCATCTTGAAATACTAAATGCTTTCCACAACAGTATTGGTCATAGTAGATATTATTTAAAAATATGACATGTGGAGCATAATGTGCTTGACAGAAAAGCAATTTGTAAATATTTTATATAAATGCATGTTTCCTGAAAAATATATCCTGTGACTCAGAGGTCATTTTGTAGAAAAATAGGTGGTGAAGTTCATTAGCATAACTCATTAGTATATGCCGCCCCCCCAGCTAAAAGCAACCCGATGCAAGAAAGGAATGCCCTGGGCGAGCGAGACCTTCTTGAGCTGGCTAGAGATCCAGCCAGCCCAAGCAGACCTCGCTCACCAGGGGCTCTCCTTGGACACACCCCCCTCCACAGTCAAAAGGCCAGCAAGCCACCCAGCACCCAGAATCACATAAGAAGTGGAGAAAGGGTGGTGTGGGCTTCTCCAGGGCTGCTGGGGGTGTGGGCAAAGCCCCTGGTGGCTAGCAGGCTGCCCGCTCTCCTAATCCAGGGATTATTATGCAGTTGCACCTACTATTCAAAGGACAAGGTAGGTGGGGAAGAGGAGGGGGAACCCTCAGAAAGGTTCAGGAGCTGTGCTCCTGTGAGCTCCTACTGAATCTGAGGTCTACATAGAACATGATCAGATTCAGCATGTTTGTTTTAGACTTATACTGAGTGAACAAGCATTTTATGTCCCAACAGAACAAATGCAAATCAGTGCCTATAAAAAAGATAATGTAGCGTGTAGTTTCACCTACATTGCTTAAATTTAAGAAAAACCCCAAAGGCATTGACAGCTTTTGACATACTAATTTTAGCATGCCCATACAACTCTGCATGGATATGGCTGTCAACTAATTTATTTCAACAGAAGTTAGCTGTCTTAGAAGATTTGATGCCTCTACCTCAAAAAACAGCCCCCTTGGCCCCCAAATACCCCCCCAGATAGATTCCCCATTATAGCATTTAGGCATCATTGACTGTAATGGTCCCCATAGGCTGTAATGTGGTCAGAGGCATTTAAAGGTGTTGCAGTCCCTTTAAATGTGTTTGTGAAGCTGCAGCTTCACGTAGAATGGTGTTTAAAAGGAATGCACGTTCCTTAAACACTGTTTAACTGTGGCTGTCCTGTTTTCCCAGATAATCCCTTTTTTTTTTTGATTATCTGGGATTGGCTGTGCTCAGTAACCAAAAACATACCCCTCTCAATACCCAGCTGAAAGAATAGCTGATAAATACCAATAAGGTATTTTCCGGCTATAACTTTTGACTCGGATAGTGCCGAATAGATACTCCTACTGCTAGTGTTGCATTTTGTTGGTTCTCTCCACTTGTTTATAGGCAAAATTAGGCTTTGTGGACTACTTTCTACAAATAACTCAATTTAAAAATTTTGTTTGGAATATTCTTGCTCTCATATTTCACAGTCTCCATTAAAAGCATACACATACATTGTATTTCAACAACATTGTTGTATATTGTCAGTATTTAGCAGTACTTATAAGGCTTAGCTTTACTTTCCGACCCAGTTATACCTTTCTGTAGTGACTGACTAGATGTAATGAATACTATGATGCCACATCAGGTTTTTAATGTAGAGGGATGCTGTGGCAGGAATGATTGGGCTGTCTGGAATATTGCTGGTAAGTTACAAATACCAGATAGAGCCTCCACGGCAGAGGTAGTTTTGCTGTGAATGCCAGGTGGTTGGTGACAAGTGGGACTTTGGAATCATAGTCCTGTCCTGCATTAGTGAGATTTCAGAAGCATCAGGGCTGCTTTTCAAAATGGGGTGATGGATTTGGGTGGATCTTGGTCTGACCCAGCAGGAGATTTGTCTTATGTTGCATTTTCTAATGATCATGTTGAACTGAACACATTTTGCAGGATTTAATCTAGTTAGTTCCCCCTCCTTGCCTAAATCAAAATTATACGTTTCCAAATTGAATGTACTGGTGTGCTCTGATTTTGTAAACGTTTGTGTGTATTACAGGTGAACTGGCAAGATGTGGAGCAACAAACAAAATGAGGTGCCTTTACAAAATCCAAGGTCCTCCCTCAACAGGGATTCCATCAGAGGTATGAGTTTCTTTTGTTATGTCCCGATTTTGTAAACTGCTTTGCCAGATTCTTTAAACATTGGCAGCCTGGCATGTGTCTGTGCCACACAGCTTGCTGTGTATGGAACAGTAGTTTTCCAGCTCTGTGTTGGAACACAAATGGCTAATAGTGCAGGAAAAGCGGCCAGACCACAGGATGCTGGCTTTCTCTATCTGCCTTGGTTGGCTTTTGCAAACTTCTCAATAAATATTGCACAGAATGGTATTGATGGTACGATTCTAATCACAGTTCCTTTAGAAGGAATGGCATCACTTTTAATCGTTGCTCTATGACTTGTGACAAAGTAATTTTTAAAGCTGTCTGCATCTTGTAGAAGAAAACAGGTTGATTCAGATGTTTGTGTGTTGTCTGCTTTTCTCATTGAAACTCAAAGCGGATTGTATAATGTAAATCAGTACGACCAGGAGGCATCTAATAAACAATGTAATAGGATTAGGATTGCAGAAATCTGAAACAAGGCCAAAGTATTAAACGTGTGCTAACGCAAGAAATGGTCTTACATATGTAGAAATATGTGACAGCAAGATTAAAACATAAGAATTTACTTAGATTCGTTTTGCTCTTTTCTGTTGCAATTGGCTTTCAGAGCAGCTCATAGGACTCCGAATCCCAATTGTTCCCTGGGATTTTTGGCTGAGCTGGATCTAGGCACAATAAAACATTGCCTGGTCATGTTTTACCCTTCTGACCTCATCAGTGGTATGAGACATTAAAACCTTCTAGCAGAAGCATATTTTGACTGCCTCATTAATAATTTTTTGTTAGCGTCTTTTTAAAAATACCTGAACAGTTTTAAGCTTGAAGGGGGACTGCTTCATATACTGTCTTCATATGAAAGTTCATTTTGATGCAGATATGCACCAGAAAGTATTTGCAATAATTTACAAAGTGTAATTTGTTTCATGTTAAAAGTATGAACTTTTGATAGCTTTTTTCTTCTTGAAAATAGGCATTTTCTGTTCAGATGAAAATGCCTAGTAATTCATGCAGCAACTAAATGCAGACTGTAACTATAGTATTGACTATTAAAAATAGCCATGCTAAATATTTGTCATAAAGTGATCTTTGAATTAAAAGGGGTCTTGTTTGGAATTCTTTCTGCAGACTTAACTACAGCGTGGGATGCTTTTTCACAGACTAAAGCAGCGGTAAGTATATATATATTTTAGTACTAAAATATGTGAAACCCCACGACAGTCATAGTGGATATAACTTTTTTCACAGTTCTAAACTTATTAAAGGAAAAGTGATAATTTTTTGAGTGACTTGGGGCATTCAAGAACAGTGGAAAATTCAGATGTGTGTCTTTCAGCAATACAGAATTTCCATGTATTGGACATCTTTACTCACATTCCTGCCATTGTGAACTGCAGATAACACATCAGGAAAAGGCTACCCACAAATGCATGCATATATATGCACCAGTGATCCCACTAAGCTGAGTTAGCATAAGCTAGCTCACAGATTTTTAGTCTCCAGCTCGCACATTTTTGTCTTAACTCAGGAAGGATGACCCCAGAGCACACTGATTTATACAGTAGCTCACAACTTTAGTGCCAGTAGCTCACAACTTTAATGTCAGTAGCTCACAAAGTGGAATTTTTGCTCACAAGACTCTGGCACCTTAGAGGGAACATTGATGTACACATGCACACATAATGCCATGTTTAAAACTAGTCTGTCCCTTTCAGTTCTAATACCCCAGTTCTATGCCCTGTCATTCCGATATTGCTTATGAATAAGTGTCCTTATTGGGACTGATGGTGCTGAAGCAGGAGCCACTCCTAGAGGCAGAAAAGAGTGCAGCTCCATTCAATATATGCCATATCACTCACTGTAAAGGTGCCATACCAAGGAGATTTGTGTTTCACTAGATAAGATATTGAACTGAAGCTGTGAAAAGTAGTGATGCACCCATCTTTTAAAAAATTCGGTATTTCTTTTGTATAAATCTGATCTGGCTTTAGATATTTAGTTCTGGCTTTTCATTTCACCTCTAACTCTCTCCCCCAGGCTAATTTCAGTAGCATTTTCCAGGAGTATCCTTCTTACCCAAAGGAATCTTTTTGCCTCATTTCAGGTAGATAGAAAAGCAAGGGTCCCCATTTTATATACAGTTAAAATCATCAGTTGCTGAGGGGCAAAATGAGGTGTCTGGCAATCCACGAATGTAGGCAGCATGGCTTGGTGGACACAAATGATATATAAATAAAAAGCCAATGGGAAGGCAGCATATTTAGCAAGAAGGCAGGGCCATTGATTTACTGGTCCAGTTGAGATCATGGGAGGGCAGGTCACAATTTGTGGAGCTACCCATATACCCCTCTGTCTTCTGCATGAAGTAGGTGTGTCTTCCTCTGGGAGGTCCTTCTATATTTTATAAACGAGCTGCTGAATTTCACATCTAAAGCAGGGAGAGGGAGGGGGAATGCTATACTTAAGTAAATTGAGTACTTTTTCATAACTTGGTTTGCTTCTGGTATTGAGCCAGGCTGGGAGAAAAATCTCAAAGAAATGAGGCACAGGGAGGGGACAGGGTGGGAGAGAGACAGGAGGAGATTAAGGTCCCTCCCCAATGTGCGTGTACCCTTAACAGTCTTCTTAATTCAGTCTCATTCTGTCTTGAAGTTTAAAAAGCTCACAGGAGGAAATCTCACTGCATTACATGTGGCTTGATCATGAGGTAGATGCCAGTCTGTGCAAGATTGAGTAAAGGATGACTAAAGAGTTCTCAGCCCAACTCTACTCTGTTTTACTTGAGAATTTTTCAGCTGTCCGTGGTGCAGATCAAACAATTTATAACCCAGTCATTTGTCTGCTGTTTGCTTATGTATGCAAGAAGAGTTTTTAGTCACTTTAATTGTGTGCTTTATATATATATTAAAACCTTAGCTGCGACACATTGAAAACAAGTTGGAAGTAGCTCCTACCAGCACAGCTGTGCTAGATTCCGTCATGGATGCCAAGAAGCCATCTGCCAGTACAACCAGGAAAATAAGTAGAAAAGGTATGTATTACAGAGGTGAATGATCCTTCCTCACAAATAGGTTTGTGGACAATTATGACTTCAAATTGAATTGCTAGTCGTGAGCTATCTGTGGCTTTAATGCAGATGAAATGTTTGAGTGTAGGAGCCAGTACTCCTTTTGGGAATCATCATAATATCCTGCAACAGGAAGAGCATCTCTTGCAAATCTTTCCTTATGTGGTTTCTGTCTAGGTGCTGATCATAGTGATATTTGGCAGCACCATAGAAATAAGCATAAAAAATAATTTCAGGCAATTTTTCCAGTCCTTTCTCTGTGGTTAGCTCCTGTAAGGATGACAAAAGCCATATAACAAGGCCACTTGCTGAGAAAGCAGGAGTTTTTACTTACTCAAGGATTCCCCAGTTAGGCAGAAAAATAAGACATTGCATTGACAAATCTGGGAGATGGGAAACTAGGTTTCCAAAGCTTGTGAGAGCTTATAGAATCTTGGAAAGGGATATTGGAGACTTCCAAAGGTTTATCTTCTCTTTCAAATTATTCTTTATAGATGTATAATGTCAGGCTTCTAGAGCAGAGGTTTGGGGCTGGCTTTTATTGGAGGTATATGTGAAATAAGCAACTTGCTGCTCACTAGTGCCACTCCTCGCCCTATGGGGATCTTTAATTCAAAGGTCAGAATTAAGATTTTTGGATGTGCCATATCCAGAACCTGATTTTTTTCCAAGGCTATGGGTCAATTTAACCATAGCCTGTAATGATGATGGTGGCAGAGAAAAATAAATTGATCACAAGTACTAGGGGAAAATTGTCTTAACAGCTTTGAAGAAGGCAACTGAGAGGGCCCATATTTTTCCACGACTTCAAAGTTTACTCTGAAGTCTTTAGTGAAGAACCATGTCAAACCGTTTCAGAAGTTTTTGTGCATAATACCGTTTGGATTATCCTTATCCACATGCTCGTCTGCCTTGTTTGAAAAATGCCCAAATGTTGGAGAGGCAGGATTTCCCTTTGCAGAAGCTGCACTGATTTTCATTTTGCAGTCTTTTGTTCCTCTTTGTGCTTAGGAATTCTTTTTTTAATTACAGTTTTTCCTGATCTACCTGGAACAGATGTTAGGCTTGCTTGTGCATATGAGTTAAGTGCTGTCCAGTCACTTCAGGCTTATGGCAACCCTAAAATGTCCTTTTGCTAACTGTCTTGCTCGAGTCTTGAGAATGCAGACCATGGCTTCCTTGATTGAGGCAATACATCTCATGTTGGGTCTTCCTCTTTTCCTGCTGTTTTCCTAGCATGGTCTTTTCCAGTGACTCTTGTTAGGCTATTAGGGTGTTAGGCTTACTGGCCTGTGATTACTCAGATCCACTCTGTGCCTTTTCTTAAAAATCAGTGTAACATTTTTAGTACTCTCTGCCTCCCCAGCAAGACTGATTTTAGTGACAAATTTTAGCAACAAATTACAGGTACTGGTTAGAAGGTCAAAATTTTCAGATTCAAGTTCCTTAAGATCCCTTGGGTGTATGCCATCTGAAGCTAGAGACAGACTAGCTTGTAATTTTCCTAGTAGTACTACAGTTTCATCTCTCATATCCACAAATTGACTTCATGCTTAAGATGTGAAATATATGCCCCCCCATGCAATTTTCCAGGGTGAAAACCAGTGTTCCCTCTAAGATGAGTTAGTGTAAGCTAGCTCGCACTTTTTTTGCCTCTAGCTCACACATTTTTGTCTTAGCTCAGGAAGGATAGCTCCAGAGCAAACTAATTGATGCAGTAGCCAAATTGCTCACTCACAACTTTAATTCCAGTAGCTCACAAAGTAGAATTTTTGCTCACAAGGCTCCATAGCTTAGATGGAGTATTGGTGATAACAGATGAAAAGAAATTCAGCTTCTCCAGCATCTTTCCACTTTCCTTACACAGCTCTTTTACTCCTTTGTCATCCAACAGCCCAAGCTGAGGGTCAGATGGGGAAGTTGACTACCTCAGATGAATGAGAGTTTACAGAATCCTGGAGGGGAAGATTCTTGTGTCTGCAGAGGAATTTCCCTTGTAGCAGCAAGTGTCCCATGCAGAGTCTTATCAGATGAGACAATGTCTGAGAAACAATTGTCCAAAAAAGCTTTTGAGTCCTCAGCAGAAGAGCTTTAAGAATTTTACCAGAGCCCAGATCCTATTCTTTGTCTGTCTTTTTTATCACAGGTTTTTCTGGTGATAGTGTGATGGGGCCTTTTTGGTAGCAGCTTCACAATTATGGGATGTCTCCCCTTTTGAGGCACATCTGGCACCTTCACTTGTGACTTTTTAGGATGGCAATAAAATTGTATTGCTTCTATCAAGCTTACTATTACTTACTATATTTAAGCAATAATGGAATCCCAAGAGCATTGCAGATACCTACATCTGTGGTTTTCCCTTCAGCCTGCAGGTCTTCCAGTCAAAAAAAGGAGAGGTCTCCCCGCTGCCCTCTACGTGCTACCACTTTGGATAGTAATGTAAAAAAGAGTGGACATGTTGAATTCCGTGAGCCCCTTGCTTCATTTAGGTCTGTATGGCAAAAAAATTTGATATTTTGCAATCATGTTGATAAAACCAAATTACAAGTGTAGTGCTTGCCATCTTGTTCTTTTTTAAGGAAAATTTTGAATTGGTTTTGAAGTCCCAAGTTTGGACCAGCTTTTGGTTGATTGCAGGGGTCGGCAAACTTGCTTAATGTAAGAGCCACATAGAATAAACGTCAGATGTTTGAGAGCTGAGGGAAGGAAGGATGGACGGATGGAAGGAAGGAAGGAAATAAAGCAATTTTAACTTTAAATGCATTTTCCAAGCCATTGGCTGGCTTGGCTTGGAGAAGTGATTTAAAGAGACAAATGCCTTTTCCAAGCCAGCCAATGGTGTGGTGGGGGCTTTGAGAGCCACACAGTGTGTGTGAAAGAGCCACACTTGGCTCCTAAGTCGCAGTTTGGCCACCCCTGGTTTATTCTTTTTTTATAAATAAATGGGTTTTTTTTAAAAAAAAAATCTGTTTAAAATAAATTACTAGTGTTTATTAGTAGTAAAATGGGTAGTTTATGCCAGCAAGGAAAGTAGAAAACCAGGCTGTCCGCAGACAAGTTTGATCATTGATCTTTATCCTTTTGGGATCTACTGAACTACTGGCATGTGACAGGAAGAAGGGAGGCAGAGTTTACAACCTTGCCTGTGAAAAGGGCAGGACCATGGACAGCAGATCAAAATTGCTGGGCATAGGAAAGGCAAGCACCAGGTGTACTCTAGTAAGGATTAAGCCAAGGGCAAGGAAGGATCTTTTCCACTGATGGGTCCACTAAAGTACTTGGACTTAGAACTGCAAGTGCCCTTATGTCTCAGTCTTTCTGCTGTTGTCAGCATGCATGCAAAGGGAGGCAGGAGGCGTGACATCCTTGCTGCTTGTGCAACTGATGCTTCCTAATAACAGCAAAAAGTGGCAGGTCTCTCAGGGCTTGCAACCTAGCAGGAGGGTTCCATTACCCCCCATCCAAGCCATTAGTTGAAAATCAGGTGTAATCATTCACGAGGAGTTCTTGAAATGCAGAAAAAATATGACTACAAATTAACCAAAAGACTCAGCCCGCCAAAAACAAAAAAACAACCCAGCACGATGAGGACTGAGTATACTCTAAGAGGTATGAATTGTTGAGAGGGAGATGGGGAAGTTGGCTTGCTTACAGAATCCTAGATTACTTGTTCATACTGTAGCAGGGCATTAACATGTCTTTAAGAGGGAAAATGTTTTTAAAGATTCTTTAACCAGGGAGTAATCTCTGGGGAAAGTGGGATATAAATAAAATATAATAATAATAATAATCTGGGCTTAGTTTCTAGTAAAGATTGCATTGTATGAAATTGAATCATATTAAGAGATAATTTAGGAACTGGATGTTTGCTCTGTAAAAGCAGTTCTTTCTTTTAAAAGCTCCAGATAACTTTTCTTTGGGGTCTAATACAGCTTGATCAGAGTTGCATACAACTTCCCACACTGTGTTTATAGTGCAATATGCCTCTCTTCCTAGGGACACACAGTGGTCCCCGTCATATAAAACCTCTTGCCAGTTGGAGGAGATGTGTTTGAAGCTCGAAGCAGGGAAGAAGACTGAAGAAATGAGTCATGTGGCCTATGAAAAAGATGAACCAGATTTGCAAAATGGAGATTTCAGAAGCCCATCTTCTGCAGATGAAACTTTTGTTCGATATTTGAATGACCGACCAGCAATCAATGCCTTGCAGAACTCAGATTCTTTCTTTAAAGCTGTAAGTCCTCCTACAAGATCAGAGGAGGAAAAGACGGAGGGATCTAGGGATGAGTACATTAAAACGTCTCTTAGTACCACAGTCCCAGATACTGAATCGAAAGACCCACAGTTGGCTGAATCTTCAGCTTCCACTGTGAGTACCTCCAGTGCCCACAGACTAGACATCTTAAAGCGTCACCAGCATGATGCTAAGCTGGAAAAACTGAAGGAGCGGATTAGAAAGCAGTGGGAATTTCAAGAAGAAGTGAATTGTAGAGGAAAGTTTCGGGACTATGTTGATCAACCAGTAATCATTGGAGCAGCAGAAAATACAGTAACCCCTAAAGTCAGAAAAGTGGCAGCTGCACCTCCTGCTCCCTCATATAAAGGTACGTAGTCTCTGACTTTGTGTAGGCAAAGATACATCGTATTGGTATGTTAAGCCACTGACTGCTATTGCAACGCTTGTAGTAGTTTGGTTAGAATTCTACCCCATTGAAATACATGAACATTCATAATTCTTTTTGCTTTTTCTGGCTCTACTTGCATTTTCCTTGCTCTGATACAGGTGTTGTGTATTTGATTGTACAAATAGGAAGTGTGAGAATTTTGTGTAGGAGCGAAAATACCATTCCCTGCGGGTTCCAGTTTCCTTCCCTCTTGTTCTACCCCTCAAACCTCCTGTTAAACGCTTTCTTCCAGCCCTCTGTGAACCCCAAGCCACCGTCAAAGATCCTACAGGTCAGCTGATCAGAGCTAGCTTGGCCTTCGTGGCCCATCCATCTAATCCCTTCTTTCATCCCTTCTTCCTGGCGGGAGCCAAGTAACATCAGGTGTCCCCTAAAGATTTTGTCATAAGCTGTGTTGGATTTATTTGCTCACAGATGTTTTGAAGCTATTTTATGCTGTCTCTGATTGTCATAGCAATACAGCATTTTACCTGAAAGATTTTTCTTTCAGGTTAGTTTATTTGAATTCAGCTTATTTGAAATTATTGGCTATCTGCTCGTGCGCAAGAGACATAAAATACAATTTTGGCATTCAGGTGGCTCTTCAGGAATCAGTAAAATATATTAAAGTTTCACTGGTCCCTTTTAGGGATTAGTTATTCCTGTAATGTCTAGGGATGTGCAAAAAAAAATAATTCGGAATTACACGGATTTGGAAGTATACGGGGGAAAAAAATTTGGAATCCCGTATATTTCTGAATTCCGTAGTCGGAATAGCCGCATATATGGTAGATGCGCGACTATTTCCGAATATACGGCCCCGTTATTCCCTATGGGCCATTGAAATCAATGGCAAATAGGGTGTTTTTGAAGCCACCTGGAGGGTAGGGGGTTTGAAGGAGAGCCCCAAAATTTGCAGGGGACTCTCCCCTACAACCCTGCCAAGTCCCAAAAAGATTGGGCCAGGAGATCCCATTCCAGGGGCACCCAAAGAGGGTGCCCCTATTCCACCATTATACCCTATGGGCCATTGAAATCAATGGCAACATAGGGCATAATTAGAGGCTACTGGGGGGGCAGGGGGGTTGAGGCAGAGCCCCAAAAACTGCAGGGAACCCACAGGGGACTCTCCCCTACAAAACCCCCGAAGTCCCAAAAAGATTCGGCCAGGGGGTCCCTGTCTTTGGGCTCCCCAAAAGGCCCAATGCTGGGGAAAGCCCAATTAGCCACTTCCTCCACTTTAATTGCTGTGGGGAAAGTGGCTCTGGCCAGAGGGGGGTTTGAGGGAGAGGCCCCAGAACTGCAGGGCAGCTTCAGGCGACTCCCTAGCATGAAACCCCCCTGGCCCAAAAAAACTGCACCCATCTGTGGGCACCCCAAAAGGAACACTGCTCCCAATGGTGAAAAAAAACCAATTAGAGCTACTTCCTCACTGTAATTGTCGCGGGAAAAGTGGCTCTGGGGAGCAGGAGATTTTGAGGAGAGCCCCCCAAACTGCTGTGCAGCTTCAGGGCACTGTCCCACACAAAACCCACAAGGCCATAAAAAAAATTGGACCAGGGGGTCCAATTCCTGGGGCACCCAAAGCCAAACCTAACTTCACACCAGATAATCTCTATAGGACCCAAATGCACTACATCCCTCTATCTACTCTATGAACCTTGCAGTGCAGGCCTGGAACCAATATAAACCCAGTTGCCAACATCACCACCACACAAAACACAATCTGCTCAAGGTCTGCTCTGCAGACCTGGCTGCAGCAAACCCAGATGCCAACTCTCCAGCCCTGCCCCAAACAACACGGGGAGAGCTGGCCAAACACAACAAGCCTGCTGGTTCTGGGTCTCTCACCCAGGTGCCAGCTTCCCTGCCACAGAACACACAATCTACAGATGCCAGCTCTCCAGCCCTGCCCCAAACTACATGGGGAGAGCTGGCCAAGCAAAACAAGCCTGCTGGTTCTGGGTCTCTCACCCAGGTGCCAGCTTCCCTGCCACAGAACCCACAATCTACAGATGCCAGCTCTCCAGCCCTGCCCCAAACAACATGGGGAGAGCTGGCCAAGCACAACAAGCAGCAACACATCAAACACAGAATCCTTTTAAAACAGTAAAAAACTTAACTTTTAACAATACAGGAACTTTACCAACCCCTCCCCCCAAAAAAAACCTTCACCCTAACCCCAAGAAATCCAAGCCACCCAAATCAGGAAAAGTAAAAGCACACTACACTTTTAAAGTCCTCTCACTAAAGTAAGATATGGGCAAAATGGCAAAATCCCCCCCACCCCAGCAGAACCCCCTAACCCCAAATAAGCTAGTACCCACCACCCAAATCTGGACAAGTAAAGGGACTCTGAGTCTTAAAAAGTCCTTTTACCAACTAAAATAAAAACAAGAACCCCAAGACCGTCTTACCTTTTAGACGTGTTCTCTTACACCAAGCAAGTCTGGTAAGGCTGAGGCCAAGGGCCAGCACAGAACAATCTCTCTCACACACAGACAAAAGAACAGCATTGTTGCTGATGGCTGGAGGATCAGCTACACAAAAGCCCTTCAAAGCATGCATTTGCAATGCATTTTGCAAATGCATACTTTGGATTGGCTGCTGGGGCTCCTCTTCCCCCTCCCCCCCCCCCCCCCGATCCCAGGGAGGCTATGGGAGAGGCGGGGAAAATGCTACCAAAGGCAGGAAAGGAGGCTAGCAGCTCCCCTGAGGCTGCAGAAGCCACTTTCCCGCCTTTTGCATTGACATCTGTATACTTCCGAATATTTATACGGAAGTATACGGGGAGCTATACTCAGCTCCCGCATAATGGGCCCCAATTGGAATCGGCTGTATGCGATTCCGCATACAGCTGAATCAGGGGTGATTCAGCGATTGATTCGGTTCGGCTGAACCGAATGCACACCCCTACGTCTCCTGCACCTTATTTTTGGATACCTGATAATAAATGCTGTTTTTTTCTGCACAGAAATTCATTGTGTTTATATAGCACAGATTTCATTCTGTGGGTTTCTTGACTTGTGGCAATAAACCAGTTAACTTTTGTGAGATGCTTAAAATATTACTTTTTCCTGATGTAATTAATTTCAGCCACATAAAATGTTGACTTTTTGGTTAACTGATTTGTTTTTTAAAATGATTGGTTCAGTATAGCTTTGCTGTTCTGTTAGGTTTCAATCCATCAGAAGCCAAGATTCGTACTCCTGATGGAAAAGTGTGGCGTGAAGAAGAATTTCTGAATCTCAGCAGAGAGCTATGCCGAGACTTAGCACTCCAGTTAGAAGGTAAGTAGCAGATCTAGGCTGCATTCAGATGTTGCTCAGTGGCCCAACTCAACCAAAGTCCATGGTTATATGCTGGTTCTCCTCTTTTCTCTTCCAATTTCCTCCTGCGCAGAATGTGAGCATGGTAAACTATGTTTGCGTGTCTGTTTTTCAGAAGATGATTCTGCTGTGAAAGACATACCTGCTGAAAAAAGTAAGGAGCGAAAAGCAACCAAAACAGTGCGTAAAGTCCAAAAAGTGACAGAGCTACCAGGTGTTGACTCCAAGCCAGGTGAATTTAAGTATCGCTTTTAACCAAGCACTGGCCTATATTGCTTTTTATATGGGTTTCAGTTTATAGTTTTCTTTTTGGGGGTGTCAGCCAATATGGTAGATGTAATCCTTTCTTTTAAATACCTCCTCTCTCTTGAAAGGCTAGAAATCAATCCTATGCCAAGTAACTCCAGTCCAAGCCAATTGATTTCTGTGGACTTAGGCTAGACAGTGGTACTCACTCTGCAGCTTGTGGAGAGCCACATTTGCAGTTACCAGCAACCAAAAGAGCCACGCTTACTTCCGCCCCTGGCATGAGGTCTGCACCTCAAGGAGGTTCATAATTTACCTGTTGTTCTGGCAGCAGCTGCATCAAGGTGGAAACTGCCTGCCAACCACAAGCTGCACTAGGCAAGAGAACGTCTTCACTCAAAGGGTGATTAACACATGGAATTCACTGCCACAGGAGGTGGTGGCAACTACAAGCATAGACAGCTTCAAGAGGGGACTGGATAAACCTATGAAGCAGAGGTCCATCAGTGGCTACTAGCCACAGGGTATAGATGGAACTCTCTGGTTTTTTTGGCCACTGTGTGACAGAGTGTTGGATTGGATGGGCCACTGGCCTGATCCAACATGGCTTCTCTTATGTTCTTAAGGGCTTTGTCCGCATTCCTTAAACATGGGGTAGGTGCCCCAGTGGCATGTTGAAGAGCCACGTCAGCCCAGCGTGCTTACTAATACTTCATAAGCCAAGATTCACTGAAAGAGTAACATATATCTCATTATTGTGTGTTTGTTTTTAATTTAGGAAGTATGAGCATAATAAATGTGTCATCCTGGCGGGAGGGACAAAGATTGGCAAAGAAGGTTCTGGGTCCACCACCTAAACTTCAGCAACGAGATAAACAGTCATCTTCTGCTGATAGAACTGGGAGGGATAGGTCCATTAAATCTGGTAAGCTGAGCTGTATTTCTGCTTCTGTGTTGTATGATTCTCAGGTAACTGCAGAAAGCAGTTGATGAATTCCAGATTGGATAGAAAAAATGACCTTTTTATTCCAGATTGGACAGGGGAAAAAATTAGAAAAAATGACCTTTGTTATATCAAACATTTGAGTTGTTTCATGTAACCTGTAAGATCAGTCTTTCAACAAGAGCAAGGCTGACTTTCCAACCTAGCATGCACCTCTCTCACTTGTGCCTCTGTTTTCCTTTGCCCTGCCTTCTACTGGAACTCTAGGACAGAGCAACCCTGTGTAGAGGTATAGTGAAATAGTGGCAGAAAGGTAGACTTTAAGATAATAACTCCTCACAGCAATGAATTAGGCAGTTGGCTTCTGAAACATTGACTAACCAAAGTTTGATAGCTTGGGTTACATTTCTCATCCCCTCTACATGCTGAACAGGCTTTGTATGTAATGGTTGGACTCAGCTGGCATGATGTTGTTTAGTTCATTTTTAATAAGTGAAAAGGCTGTGGTCTGGAACTTAACTACTTGTATTTCTCCTCAAGGGCCTTCCAGAGATGAATAGTACTTTTCCTCTCACGTAATTAAAAGGATTAATTATAGTACCTCCCCAATTTACTTTTCAACTCTGCCTTCCTCAGCTAAAGTCTGGACTCTTCAATCTTATTGCCATGGTGTTTTGTATGGCGCTTTGTTCTATTGGCATTCTGGTGCTAATGCTATGTATTGTAGTGGCTGTTGATACCTTTAAGGGCTGATCCAATCTCTATTGATTTTAGCAGGCGGAGTCTTGTGACTCCAGTTAGAGTTCTGTGTGTTCCGAGTGCATTTTAATGTTCCATTTAGAAGATTTTATACTAGTTACGTCCAACTCTTGTCAGTTTCCTTTTAAAAGCGCCTACAAAGTAGTGCACAATAAACTTTTTTGTTAATCTTATTTATTGTGGCACCCATGTAGGTCCCTCCTAGTAATTGAGGGTCTTCTCGGACATAAGTTTAAGTTTATTAGATTTATATCCCGCCCTCCCTCCAGAGCAGTAAAATCAGAACAGTTCCCATACATTGCATTATAAATTAAAATAAACAATTAAAAACAGGTAAAACAATCTGATGCTAATATCAGTTGATAATATTACGTTTCAGATTGCCCATTTGTGCAATCACAAGGGCGCCTTTTCTGTTTTATGATTGTTGTGAACCACTTAGAGAGCTTTGGCTGTGGGTGATATAAAATGAAATAACAACAACATACCGTAATAATAAACTTCAGCAGATAGACCATATAGAGTAATAATTATGTTGTAGTACTGAACTGCTGAGCAAGTGACAGAGAGTATTTATCAAGCTCTAGACCAGTGAAGATGTGTGTTGTTTTTTTCCCAGTAGGGAGATTTTCCCAATAGTTTTTTCTTTGTCACATTAGCTAACTAAGACTATCAACCCATTCGTATTAACAGATCACCAACAGAAGGCTTCTTTGATGTGTTCCTGTTGTTTGAAACTAATTCCTCTGCAGAGGTTGCTTGAATGCCCAAACCTGTCTTGTATTCTAAAATATCGTAACTGAGGGATTAAATGTATTTTTTAAAAATTTGGGAGTCTAAATCTTTATTTAGAGAACCAGTTTGGTGTAGTGGTTAAGTGTGCGAACTCTTATCTGGGAGAACCGGGTTTGATTCCCCACTCCTCCACTTGCACCTGCTGGAATGGCCTTGGGTTAGCCATAGCTATTGCAGGAGTTGTGCTTGAAAGGGCAGCTGCTGTGAGAGCCCTCTCAGGCCCACTCACCTCACAGGGTGTCTGTTGTGGGGGAAGAAGATATAGGAGATTGTAAGCTACTCTGAGTCTCTGATTCAGAGAGAAGGGCAGGGTATAAATCTGCAATCTTTTTCTTCTTATTATTTATTAAAATTCTATTTATTGGCTGCCCTTCCCTAAGAATAGGGCTCAGGGTGGCTTATATCAGGTAAGTATACAATACATAAAAAAAAAACAAACATCAGCAGTTAAATACCAAAAAAAAATAAGCAATAGAATATAATGTCCAGATGGTGGAAGAAAAAATACCCATCAGCCCCTGGGTGACAGGAATATGAAGGAGTAGGAGGGAGGTGGGGTGGGGGTATGGGAGTGCCAGACCATCGCTGCCCTCAACCAACTAGCCCTGTGGCTCACCTCACACAGCCTTTAGACAACCCAAAGTGAAATATTTCTGACACTTCCTCCTTCCCTCCTTCTAGCAACTCACTTTGTGAAGACAGAATCTGATGCCATGCGGGATGTAGTCATAAAACCCTGCTCAAAAAGTCCTAAGCGATCCCAGAGTAAAACGAGAAGGGAGACTAGCTTGAGGAAGAGAGGTGCTGCTCTTAAGAACACTAAACAGAAGGAAGACCACGTAAATAAGGACTTCTTGCCAGTGGAGATCCAGGGGATTCTTGATGACCTACAGCTGGATTCTGTGGCTCAGCATACCAAGCAAAGGATGGATGAAGAACATCAAAGTTCAGAAGTGCCTGCTGCATTTACTAGGAGCCACAGCCCAACCAAGAGAAAACCAGACAGACTGGGTCCCAACGAAGAGCCTCAAGTCACTTCTAAGAAGCGCCATTATGATACGGATGAGGTTCGGCAGTATATTATTAAACAGCAAGAAGAGAGGAAGAAGAAGCAGAGTGAACAGAAGAAAGCGCAGAAGGAGGCAACAGAACAGAGAAACAAGAGACTTCAGGAACTGTACAAGAAACAGAGAGAAGCTCTTGCTAATAAGCCAAAGAGTGCATCGGCTCCTGAGCTAGTGTCCAAGCAACTACAAGAGACTTACACCAAGTTGTTCCTAGATCAAGCCTTGCTGGAGGAGCCACAGCTCCCCCTCAGACAGGATGCACAGGTATAGTTATTGGGGGGAGGAATGATGTCTTGTTTCAAAGTTAAAAAATGAGCATGGAAATTAAGAACAGTAAAAAAAAATTGCTGGGGATAATAGCAGTTTTTGAAGATCCTGAATCAGTTGCCAAGCTGAAAAATTTCTTGTCTTCAAAACAACCTACAAGGTGGGTGGCAGCAACAGGTGTGACAGGTAACTTCTTGTCCTTTTCTTAGTATCTAATTTGGAAAGTTCTAAAAAAGTGAATATATGGAGAGAGATCCTGATCCAGTGCTAACCACTACGTCATGGGTGGCCAAACTTGCTTAATATAAGAGCCATATAGAATAAACATCAGGTGTTAGAGAACTGCAAGACATGAATGTCAGGTGTTTGAGACCCACAAGTCAAGGAAGGAAGGAAAAGATGAGGGAGGGGAAGATGTGGAAAGAAAGCAACTTTAATTTTAATTGCATTCTCTAAGCCAGCCAACAGGGCGGTGGGAGTTTCAAGAGCCACACAATATATGTGAAAGAGCCACATGTGGCTCCCAAACTGCAGTTTGGCCACCCCTGCACTACCCCATGTTGACTCTAAAAAAATTCCAGTTTTTGGAATAAAATCCCAACTGACTGCACCTTTCTTGAGCTGTACAATAAAATCACACTCCATATATCATTGCAAGATTGTCATGTTAATATGTAGCAGAAGAATGCCCCAAATGTTAGACAAGAGCCCTGACCGGGATAGCCCAGGGAGTCTCGACAGATCTTAGAAGCTAAGCAGGGCCAACCCTGGCAAGTGGTTGGAAGGGAGACCTCCAAGGAATAGCAGGGCTGAGATGCAGAGGCAGGCCATAGCAAGCCGCCTCTCTAGGGTTCAAGCCCCACTAGGAGTCACCAGAAGTCAACCGTGACTTTCAGGCGCGCGCACATACAAAAATTAGACAAGAATTTGGCCACAGATCAGATAAATGCAGGACTAACCTCAGCCAAGAAAAAGGAAACTACCCAAAGTTTGATGGGAAATTGGTACTTGCTGACAATGCAGAAAATCCAAACTCCTCGCAGGGAGAACTACTGGTCACAAAATAACAAAATATGACCAGTGGTCTCAATAATTCCATGGCACAAAAACAGGCAGCCAGTGAATGGGTTAATAGGGTATTGCTGCTTCAGTTTGGCGGTAGGCAAAGCATTCGATCTACCTAGCATAAATTGCATTGTGGTTGCTAGGAACAGTGAGATATTTTACACAACAAAATGTCAGTGCTAGGATTTTATTCTTATTTATCCTGGTTTGAAATGTTTATTTATCTGTTCACATCCTGCCTTTCTTCCCAATAGGAACCCAAAGCAGCTTACAACATTTTCCCCTCTTCCCTTTTATCCTTACAACAACCCTGTGAGGTAGGTTAGGTTTAGAAAGAGAGAGAGATCGAGATCCTGTTCCAGTGCTAACCACTACACTGCATTGGTTCTAAAAAAATTGCAGTTGTCAAATCAAAATCCCAACTGACTAAGCCAATTTTCTTTTAGACTCGCTTGTTTATTGCCTTTAAAATTAGTCTTCTGTTTTATTAACATATTTTCACTTCCTTTCTAGCCCAAACCTGGGTATCAGCCATCTGGAGAATCTGACAAAGAAAACAAGGCTCAGGAACGTCCACCTAGTGCTTCTTCCAGTAGCGATATGTCTCTGTCTGAGCCTCATCATACTCTTGCTAGGTAAGGGAGCAAAAGTACTTTTTGAAAGCCTATTGAAGGAAAGGCTTTCGCTAAGAAAGAACTGTTGTATTATAGGTAGCTAGCATTTTCCTGCGGTCTCACTGAAATATTTCAAATACAGCAGTTCAGCATACTGCATCTAGAAGACTTTGTGCCATAACACTGATAGAAGAGTTTGGGGCCTCAAGGGTCAAGGCTGGGTATATGCTGGAACTCTATAGAATGTGCAAGGCTGTATTGGGTGCACCATCCAGTTTTCTAAGAACTATGGGTTTCAGTTTTAATAAGAAATTGAGATTCTAGTTTACTGTGATTATATGCTTTAAATGTATGTGCAGTGCCTGCTGAAATCTCAGAAGCCAGCTACATGAGTGCCAGTGAATGGGAACTAGGGCTCAGTGCTCTGCACAGTTTCTTGGTCTGTTTATGGCTAGCAAAAACAAGTGATAAATTATAATTTTAATAGTTTTAAATGAAAGAAATTATGCAGATTTGCCGAGTTTATGTGGACTGTAGTGTTCAGATTTTCTTGGTATGCCTGGGTGCAGTATGTTAACAAATGTGGAAGGTACTTAGCCCTAAGCATAGGGCTAAGTACCTTCCATATTTGTTAACATACTGCACCCAGGCATACCAAGAAAATCTTAGAACAGTATAAAACTTGAAAGACCGCATTCTCCCATATTGTAAAATTCAGCAAACAGCCTGAACAGTGCAGTCTATCTGCCAGGTAACACTCACGTGTTGGTTTTTATGCACGTGTTCCCTATTCAGATGTGACACACCTTGTCCTTATCTCCCTTCCCTTTCAATGTAAGGGGAGCTAGTGAAAAAACACAGCACTGAAAAATCCTGTTTAATGGCTATAAAGCAGTGTTTCCCGTTTGCAGGGTCGTGACCCAGTATCGGACCATGGAAGCCTCACAACCGGGTCACAAGAAAAGCCAAAGCTAGCCCAGCCCCCAGCAAAGCTAGCCCTGCCCCCAGCAAAGCATGACCTCTGCTCTGCTTCCTTCCTTCCCCCATCTCTTTGTTGTGCAGAGAAAAGCTAGTCTTGAAGACTGACACAGGCTGCAAAGCCTGCGCTCCATTTGGCTTCCTTCCTTCCCCCGTCTCTCTGTTGTGCAGAGAAAAGCTAGCCTTGAAGACTGACACAGGCTGCAAAATCTGAGCTCTGTTTGGCTTCCTTCCTTCCCCTGTCTCTGTGTTGTGCAGAGAGGAGCTGGGCTGCCTCTCCTTCCTTCTCCCCTCCTCCCAGTGTTTGAGAGAAAAGCTGGTGTCCACTGGCACTTTAGACCCATGAAGTGTTCTTCAAGGTATGAGCTTTCCTGTGCCTGGGCGGCAAAGAAGGGTGTGTGTGTTTTTTTCAGCCCATAGGGGCGGGGAGTGGGCATTCTAGAAGCTATTTTTTTTTTTTACCAAACGACCCCTGGGCAGAATTATTGCTGGCTGAGGTCATCTGATGGTAAGGAAGCCTTTTTTTTCTTTGCCCCCCTTCTTTCTTTCTTTTCCTGCAAGTGATGCTCTGCAAGTGATTCTTGGTGCTGGGAGGGGGGGAAGCAACAGTGGCAGGGCTTCTAGTGCCCTGGCCCCACTAGTGGACATTCTGGAAGTGACACAGGTAAAGGTGGAGTTTTGGTTCAGTGTGCCCCAGAAGTGACATCACTTGGCCCTTGACACCACAGGAAATGACATAATTCCCGTCTCCCGGCTTCACTCCCAGTCTCCTGGCTCCACCTCAAATTTTAGTGGGTCACAAAGGAGAAGTGTAAAATTAACCAGGCCACGGGAAAGAAAAGTTTGGGAAACCCTGTTATAAAGATTTCTGTGTATGCGTCAAGTTTTCCCAGACACTACTCTTGTAAACTTACGAGTGTTCAATCTCTTGGTTTTTAGGAATAATTTGTTGGATCCTGTATGGATTCATCCAGATAGGCTGAGTTCCAAATCCCAGCCACCTTGTCCACAACCTTCTGCTGTCTTGAGTGGAGGCCTCTTTTCCCAACTCCTGTCTCTAGACCACATGAGTGTCTTACAAAAGGATTTTGACTCTGTGTTATCAACTAGGAGGAGCCACGTCCCAGCTATGGGATCCACGCCTCTGGCATCTCAGCCAGTCATTCCATCTACTATTCAGCCCACCATCAATCAGTATAAAAGTAAACTGGACCGCATTGAAGCCCTGAAAGCGACAGCAGCTTCTTTGTCAAGCAGAATTGAAAGCGAAGCCAAGAAGTTAGCTGGGACTGGCATTGATTATGGAGCAGTTTGGAACTCTGGGCATGACTTGGTGCAAGGAAGTCAGGGTGAAAGCAACTGGGCGAAGGCCAGCAGTCCCCCTGTGAGAGAAGAGAATGACATTTTCTCAGCCAGGCTTCAGGAAATGTTGAGTACCTGCGTGTGTCAAACAACTTTTGATGACAACCTTCCTGGAATGGGAAATCTTAGTGAGTTTAAAAAACTCCCAGAGACCATCAGCCCTCACACTGCTGCTCTTGGTCTTCCATGCAAACAGAAATCTGAAGGAATAGTAGGAAGCCTATCCAAGAAGCCAAGTGGCTTTCCTAAGGCTGAAAGTAAAGTTGTAGCTCTGAATGACTGTAGCACAGATTCGATAAGTGAGGGACCTCTCAGTGATCATCTCCTGTCTGAGGAGGAGGGAGACGCACGTGAGCACTTGCTTCTGAAGACAGCTGAGATGTTGAAGGAAAAAGAGTTCTGTGCTGCAGACAGAACTGGCTACGAGCCCATAGAGCAATTCCAGAAAGAAGCAGAAAAGTACCTGCCCATTTCCATGCAGACGAGTGTTTCAAGGCCCTGGGAAGGCCTGGCCAAAGGAAGTCCACATAGCGTCATCAACATTTTCACAAAATCTTATCAGCTATGTGGGAAAGGTAAGAAAAAACATAAATAAGAAATCTGTTGCTGTCCCTGGTATTTTATTGGTAACTGCTTGAATGCTTGGTTTTTGTAAGAGAAATGATGAACTCTGAGGTTTAATTTCCTGGAGTGCAGGGAAGCTCTGATCTGTCTATACATATTCTTTGTGTTTTAATCAAAGTCCCAGCAAAGGATTTCATATTCTGTTATTTAAGTACTATTATCAAGTATCTTTTCCCAAAGTGGTTTAACTAGTGGGCATTATGAAAACTTATGCTTAAAACCTGTTTTACTTGAGCAACATTTCCCACATATTACTGCTGTGGTAAATCCTATTTAACCTGTGTGGTGTCAGATACCATTGGTATATTGTCTTATAAAAATTCTTTCATTCTAATGCAGCAGTTGATAAGACTGTTAAAACATTCCTTCTTAGAGATTGTATTAGGTACTGTATTAAAAGTACTACAGTTTTCTGCTAAGGAGTCATACAATAGGCATGAAGAAATGACTGGTAACAAACCTTTTAAACTGCTTTTTGTGCACAATAATCTTTCAAATGTTCCTCTCAGTTTAGGCTGAGAGGAAGTGATTGACCCAAGGATGCCTTGTGAGTGTCAGGGCAGAGAAGAAACAAGAACTCTAGTCTTCTAGGTCATAATCCAGCATACAGTCTTCATTTCCTCATCCCTCAGCAGCAGCATGCCCCCGTGTGTTTCCCTCCCCCTCTCCTCCCCATATCTCCCCCCTCTCTCTCCCTCTCCAAACGACTTCTGAAAGGAAAGTTTTAAAAACTCCTCTGTTTGTTGTGCTGATTTACCTTGCCTCTTGCCTTAACTTTTGTTGAGATGGTTAGATCTTTCTGAAATTTAGACAGTATGCAATTTTCATTTTTTTCAATTTTAGGATTTGAGGAACGGTCAGGACAAGGATCGCGAATCCAGCACCCTTCACTTCCAGTAATGAGCCCTCCAGCTAGTATTGTTTCCTATGAGGATGACTTCATCTCATCACAGGGCAGTGGAATGGCGACAGACAAAAAGACTCCTGTTGAGCCCAGGTATCTAATTAAAAGTAATGTGCACTGAGAAATATTTGCTTCTATGCTGCAGTGTTATCTATGTATCTAATTCTGAAATTGACAGTAGAGCAGGGGTGAGCAAACTGTGGCTCTTTCACACACATTGTGTGGCTCTTGAAGCTCCCACCACCCTGTCAGCTGGCTTGGAGAAGGCATTTCTCTTTAAATCACTTCCCAAGCCAAGGATTGGGGAATACATTTAAAATTAATATTGCTTTACTTCCACTTCTTCCTCCCCTATCTATTTGCCAGCCTTCTTTCCTTTCTTCTGGCTCTCAAACATCTGATGTTCATATCTTGTGGCTCTCAAACATCTGATGTTCATGTCTTGTGGCTCTCAAACATCTGACATTTATTCTATGTGACTCTTATGTTAAACAAGTTTGGCCACTCCTGCTCTAGAGTATGGATCAAAAAATTCTACAACTGGGGCTAGGGGGATTTGGTGTTTGAATGAAGAACTGAATTTGCCGAAGAATCTGGGAAATTGAGCTTTTAGAACAACCAAAATCTGGGAAATTGAGTTTTAAAAATAAACAAAAAACCCAAACCTTGTGAACTTTTTAAAAAGCCACCTAAGATGTCAGAGATCATGTTTGGCATTGTGTGCTTGCCTAAGCAACTTGAGATACTGGGTGGAGAAAAAACCCTGATTTGTCAGAGCAAAGAAAGTGGTGATGTAAGTATGGGAGGGGAGGAAGTAGCAATGTGAGGGGCGGGGAGAAAGTGGCAGTGGGAGAAAACAGCAGTGGGATAGGGTTGAAGAGAGCAGTGAAGGGGAGAGCAAAGTTATGAAAGTGGTAGTGGGGGGTGGGATTGGGGAGGAAGTGATGATGGAGAGCGAGCAGGGGGAGGTAAATTGGGGGCCAGTTGGAATGTGTGACCTGCAAATGTTCATTGGTCCTCTGCTTTTTGTCATCTGTTTATTAGAAATATAGCAGAGTTTTTCCAAATCAGTCTATTGTGGCACTGAGTAAACAAAAATATTTTTCTGGTCTCAGCTGCTCAATAGCACACATTATCTTAACTCTGTTACCTTCAAAACTGTGAATTTTTATTCAGAATTATTTCAATATTTTGAAGCTTTCTTAATCTGTCAAAATGGTTTAAGTTAGGCCTTGCAACTGATTGTTTAGTTGCCCATGAACCAATTAATCCCTTAAATTTTAAATGTGTACATTACTAAACTCCAATATATGCACCTTCTTGAATATATTTAAAGGAGAAAGCTCACAGTTTAATGAAGAAATCTTGTTGCCTTGTTGCAAATAAAAGCTGCCTATGATATTTTCTCTTCAGTTCTCAGTTACATGTTTTAAAATCAGGGTGCTCTTAAAGTTTAGCTTAAAATCAGCACTCATAATGCTTAGCTCACAGATTAGTCAACTAAAGCTCAATTAACTGTGGAGTAAATGTCAGTCTGAATGCATGTGCTGTTCTGAGTATGGCTGCTGAAAGTTCTAAACTTGACACTACCTTATACAACATTTCAAGGGCTAACTTCTGAAGAAGTCGTAATGGTGAATCATTGTCATTCATCCTGTTTGTGTTCATCCATAAAAAGTGAATGAATTTCACTGTGGTTTGGCGAAGAGATGCTAACTATACATTTGTTCTATGGTAGTGCTTGCAGCAACAGCCCAAGCCTGAAAGAAGAATTTATCAGCAGGAAATCACCTTATGAGCTACAAACTAAAGAGTTTAACTACCATTCCTCAGGCTCTCCATCTGCCAGCTCTTCTTGTTCATCTGCATCTTCTAAAAGAAGAGGGAAAAAGGAAAGTAAGTGTGCCATTTACTATGATTGTCTGTCTTAATTGGCTGTCTGTAGTGTGTTAAGTACAAGTGTTATCTTCCAGTTATGTGTTGCATACATTCTTGGACAAACTTGATGAAGGAGAACCTTGCCTGAATGGTGCCAGGCACTGTAGAGAAGATCCTCTCCTCTTTTTTCTCATCCTGACAGCTGTGGTCTCTAGGCAGTGATGGCACTGAGACCTTTGCTCCTGGCCTCATATAGATGTTAAATAAGAGTGGAGAGAATAATATAAACCCCTCTGGAACTCCACAGCCATAGGCTATCTTGTAGCAACTTATTGCTTCAAACACCCTATGAAATTTTCTGTACTTAAATATCTTCTTAAAATACATAAAAACTCTTCATTCTGGCAATTTTTTATTTTAATAGTCTGTTTAAAAATAGTGATTACAAATTTCTCATGCATATGAATATCTGTTGGCCCTCAGTATTCCCCATCTTTGAACTATTTCTTTGATTCTGTGAAGTTGAGCATTCTTGCCATTCTTGGATGCTTCTGCACCTGAATCTCTGTGCATAGATGTGGGTTAGGCAGCTTCTTATCTACCATCATGCTATTTCTTTGTTTCTTGTCCCTCTCCGTGACTATTCTGTACTGGGTGTCTTACAGGGCAATCCTAAGGACACTTTCCTGGGAGTACGCCCCACTGAATAGGCTGTAGTAGAATTCAGAGTAGACCTGATTAGGATTGCTCTCTTCAGCTTTCTTTGGCACTCATAGCTGAGAGGCCAGCCCAGCCCTGTCTTTGGTGTACAGAAACATCCTCCATTATATTTTTGGTCCAGTCCAGCAACTGTTCACCTGTTTTCCTGGCCACAGCCATGACAAATATGTTCATCTATTAGTATTATTTTTAAAAATAAATTTAAAAAAAACCTTTGTCAAAATGTGTCTTACAGGGCTAGAATCTTTTACTGGGGCTTCTCATGTCTCTTTGCGAGAAGAAAACAAAACTTCTGCAGAATCAGACCATAGACTGTCACAGACAAAGAGTTCAGCCCCTAGCAATGGACTGTCTCATAGAGAACAAGTGCAGAATCCAGACTCTGACAACACATTAGAAGAACTATCTGGTCACTCCTTGATGAGGTAAAGTTAACTACTACAGGACTCCAGTTGCATATTACTAACTAATTGTGGCTTTATACTGTAGTATTCTATTAATCTTTTTATTGCTCTAGATGGTGTCTTGATAAATAATACTAATGGCTTACGACTTTTAAGTGCCTTTTGGTTTTGTAGAATGTTTTTTGAGTATAGCAGAACCAGGAGGGTTGGTTGCAGGCTAAGGGGTAGAAATTGATGTCAACAAAACAAGCCGAACAGTGATAGCAACATTATTTATTTGTATGCTGTGCTGTACGGAATCATTACTAGAAATCTGGCTCCTTTGGGATTTCAAAAGTCAGCAGTGCTCTCAGGGCATCCTTGGGCCAAGGGCAAGTCTAAGATTGCCACAGAGTCTTCTTGTAGCTCGTTAAAGAGGTACAACCATTCTTATGTCTTTACATCTTTGTGTGTGCACACCTGGAAGTCATAGCAATGTTCACAACATCTACTGACTGTCCCTGGCCTAAGGGACATCCGTTTTGCCTCTACCAGGGGTTTTTTGGCCTTAGCCCCAGCCTGGTGGAATCATCTCCTAGTAGAGATTCAGGCCTTACCTGATTTACTACCTTTCCATAGGGCCTGTAGGATGGAGCTGTTCGGCTGGGCCTTTGGTTGAGGCAGTGGGTGTCCATATTACACCTACTTTGGCCGCCCTTGCTATGTCATTGCTACATCATTGCTATGCTGTTGTTATTGTATTATTGTTTTTACTGGGCCTACTGCTGCATTTTTTACGTTGAGTGCACTCCAAATGAAATTGATACACCTATGTTGTTTTTATAATATTGTCTTAATGGTCAAATTAACTGTAAGTTTCAACTGTTGTTGTTTAATATGTACTCCACCCTGAGCCCGTTCGCAGGAAAGGGTGGAATATAAATAAACTAAATAAATAAATAAATAAAACCTCTAGTGACTGATTCCTACTGGGGGCCTGGAGGATATTATTTATTTAGTTAGTTTATGCCCTGCCCTCCCCACCGAGGCAAGCTCAGGGCAGCTTATGAGGATAATTGATGAAACAGTAAAAACACCAGCTGGTAACAATAAAACAATACAGTGCTATTTATACATTAATATATATTTAATAATGGTGGATACAGCGGATCTTACTCATAATTGCTGCATCCAGGTGCACCAGTTGGAAATGGGACCACCTGGGTGCACTTGGAGGTGGCTGAATAAAGCCTGCCCCTGCCCTCCCAGCTGCTGGTATTCCAAGGAGGTCTCCCATCTAAGTACTCGCCAGAGTTGGCCCTGATTAGCATCTGAGATCGGGCTTGCCTGAGCTATCCAGGTAAGGGTAGACCATTCTCAGGTCTTCATGAATGTAGCTATAGGGACTTCCAGGATTTGGAGAATGCTGAGCTGACCTGCCTCTCTAAGGGGGGCACACTGGAACTTTTGTTCAGGGTAGTAAAGGGCAAATTTTTGCCTTCTGCCTACTTTTCTCAGTGAGAGATTAGTCCAAGATATACACAGGAAACTTTGAGGTGATTTACCTTGGCTAAAAGAGAGTCTTGGGGGGGGGGGGGCTCCTTTGAGGCTTTGAGGGATCCCCGGAGAAGAGTTACATATTCATCATCTGCAGAAGCTTACAGAGTCATTTATTTGACATAAGCTTGACAAGATCCTAATCTTCTTTGAGACTGCTAAACATCTAATGCTGTACGAGACCAGTGTTGATCTGGATAACCTTAGAAAAAGGTAGTGATTGTTATCTACCATTCCGGGACTATTTTAAAGCAGACAAAATAATATTAGAAGGTGGAATGAGAAAGTTTGAAAGCTTAGAAGAAGAAGAGGAGGTGAATTTTGGACTTTGTTAAATTAAGGACAGTGTTAAAAATTGGAAAGGAATTTCTTGTTTTGTCTACCTGCGGTCGTGGAGTGAAAGCACCATCGTCAGATCTGCAGTTTCTACATTCAACACAGGAAATATGTCAAGTATCGTGAGACTTTGTTACCAGCGAGAACCTGACTTGGGGCAAGCAAAGCAGGAAGTAACTATTGAAGAAGTGGACCTACTCTAGGATTGTATTACCATAGAAAAACATCAGCGGCCATTACTGGGCTAAATTTTTTAAAAAATTAATATCTGAGCCTGGGAAGGTCGGAGGACGGCGAAATTAGGCTCATTTGAAAGGGCAAGTTCTAATCTATCAAACCTGATAGTTGAAATTTAATTTGGTGATATCGAATTTTTCGCTGTTTTTTTAATGTCAGAGTCAAAGGTAACCCATGCAAGGGCTGCCTCATTGGAGAAGATGCAAGATCAGTTGGAAGCAATGGAAGCTAGGATGATGAAAGGGTAGAAAAGATGATAAATGCTTGCAAAAAAGAAAAAGATATTGAGGACTTTAAAAAAGAAATGGAAGAGCTTAGAAATGAAACAGCGGTGGCGTCAAAAAAAGTGCAGGAGGTAGAAGGGAAAGTTAAACTCCAGGATTCTACCTTATTAAAAATGCAAGAAAAAATAACAATCCATGACTGTATATTGATGGAGACACAAATACGTCTGAGAGGAGTACCTGAAGAAGAAGGGACAGACTTAAAAGAACATGTAATAAAAATAATTGCTGATTTCTTGGAGGAAGATTCTGAAGGGACTAGAAATATGTATGATTATATGTATAGAGTGAATTAATCATATGCCAAGAAACATAACTTATCAAGAGATGTGGTTATAAGATATATGACAAAAGAAATGGTGGGGAAAATCTTGAATAAAAATTTTGAAAAGACATTGATAGTGGGAGGAAGCAGAGTAAGAATAATGAAAGAATTGCCAAGACAAGTGATAAATGTCAGGAAAACATATAAGAAATTAACAGAAAAACTATGTGACAATGGAATGAGGTATAGAGGGATAATACCTGAAGGTTTGAGCTTTGAGCTACAAGGAAGAAGGATTACAATTACAAATACACAGGAGCTGCGTAAATTTTATGAAGAGAATAAAGAATTTGCACCTTGATGGATCATCTTGGAATGTAAATGGACTAAATTCACCACAAAAAAAGAAAGGCAATATTTCATTGGATTAAAAAACAAAACTGCAATATAATTTGCTTACAAGAAGTTCATATTAAACAAAAGGATTATAAATTTTTGTGGAATAAACAATTGGGACTGGAATTTTTTTCATTGGCTGAACAGAAGAAAAGGGGTTTGATTTTTTTATATTAAACAAGAATTGGACCCAAAAATAATATTTAAAGATAAAGATGGAAGATTTGTGGCAGAAGTAATAATAAATGCAAAACAAACCTTATTATTGGGACTGCATGCACCAAATGGTGCAAAAGATGTTTTTTTAAAGACATTATAAAACAACTTGATGAAGTGACATACGACCAGGTCATGATTATGGGAGACTTTAATGGAACAATTCAGAATACATTGGACAGATCTGGGGGAAAAAATAACAATAAAGAAGGAAAATTGCCAAAATCCATCTTTGAACTGGTTAAACAAGAAAACTTGGAAGACGTATGGAGAAAATTTAATCTTGAAGTATGAGATTATACATTTTTTTCAGCAAGATATAATACTTTTTCTAGAATTGACATGTTATGGGGTACAAAGGACTTAGGCCTTATAACTAAGAAAATAGAGATCTTACCAAAGATAGGTGCAGATCATAATCCAATATTATGGATTACAAAATTGTCTAAAGTAAGAAGATGGAGATTAAATGAAGATTTACTACAAAATAAAGAATTAGTGACATCTCTAGAAAATGAAACTAAAGCTTTCTTCCAAATAAATGGTAAAGATGATATAGAATTTTAGATGGTGTGGGATGCTTATAAGCCATAATGAGAGGAATATTGATTACATTAAACAATAAGGACAAAAGGGCAAAAGAAAAACAGATGTTGGACATTCAAAATGAAATAAAGAAAAAAGAAGGGGAACTGAGGAAAAGGCCAGGGAAAAAGAAAATTATAAGGGAGATTGCAATACTACAAGCACAAATGAGACATTTGTTAAATAAGGAATTGGAATGGAATTTGAAAAAATTACAACAGAAGAAGGAATAAAGAGAATTTTTCAAGTACTATGCTAAATTATTTAAAGGTGTTAAAGTAAAGAAGGAAAGGATGGAAGCGTATTTGCAAAAGATTAAAAATTTTTTGAATGAGCCAATTGAAAAAATAGAAATTGAAGCAGCGATTAATGCAATGAAAATTGGAAAAGCACCTGGGCCAGATGGATATACAGCAAAATTTATAAAAAATTTTTTAAAGAAGAATTAGTACCGAAACTTCAAAAATTGATGAATATGATAAGAATAAAAGGGAAAATTCCAAATACATGAAAGGAAGCAGTAATTTCTTTGATTCCTAAGGAAGATCGAGATGTCACGAATGTAAAGAACTATAGACCAATTGCATTACTAAATAATGACTAGAAGATATATAGAAGAATTTTGGCAGAACGACTTAAACAATATTTGATAAATTTCATAAAGGAAAACCAAGCGGGATTTTTCCCTAAAAGGCAAATAAGAGACAATATTAGAACTGTTGTAAATATTGTAGAATATTATGAAAGACATCCAGAGAAGGAAGTTGCATTATTCTTTGCAGATGCAGAGAAAGCTTTTTACAATTTGCAGTAATGGATTATAATGGAGTTGGGGGAAAAAGTTATAAGAATGATAAAGGCAATATATACTGAACAACGTGCAAAGTTATGTATAAATGCAGATCTTACAGATGAAATGATAATCAGCAAAGGTACAAGACAAGGTTGTCCGCTTTCACCTTTGTTGTTTATAATTTGAAATTTTATTGATGCAAATACAAGATGATAAAGAAATAGAAGAGTTGAGAGTTAAAGGATTTATTTACAAATATAGAGCATTTGCAGATGATACAATGTTTATAAATGAAAATCCTACACAAGAAACATCTTTGTAAGCTAAAATACAAGAATATGGAGAACTGGCAGGATTTTATGTTAATAAAGAAAAAAATCAAAATTTTTATGTAAAAATATGCAAGTAAATAAACAAAAGGAGTTGCAGAGACTAACAGGATGTGAAGTTACCTCTAAAGTAAAATATTTGGGTGTGGAAATAACAATGAAGAATATTGACCTGTTCAAAAATAACTATGAAAAGCTATGGCGTAAAATGGATGAAGATATGATAAAATGGAATAAGCTTAACTTGTAATTGCTTGGAAGAATAGCTGCAATTAAGATGAATATTTTGCCGAGAATAATGTATTTGTTTCAAACTATTCCGATTGTGAAAGACAGTAAACAATTTAACAAATGGCAAAGGAAGATTTCGGAATTTGTATGGGTTGGGAAGAAACCAAGGATTAAATGAAAGTTTTAATAGATGCTAAAGAAAGAGGAGGATTCCAATTACCAGATTTAAGATTATATCATGAAGCAGTTTGTTTAGTGTGGATAAAAGATTGGGTGACGCTGTTGAATAAAAAACTTTTAGTGTTGGAAGGTCATGGAAATAAATTCGGCTGGCACGCTTATATGCATTATGGGAAGAAAAAGATGGATAGTTTTTTCTCTCACCATTATATAAGAAATAATTTGTTGAATACCTGGATGAAATATAAGAAATATGGTGATGAAAGAAAACCATTATGGATAGTGCCAGCAGAAGTGATAAAAATAACAGCTGAGACAGGTGAGGAAAAATGGCTGTCATACAATCAACTATTAATACAAAGTGGCAAAATAGAATTGAAAACTGCTGTGGAGTTGAATAACAAATACGATTGGTTTCAAATGCAACAAATAAAGTGTTTGGTGGAAAATGATATTAAAACTGAAGGAATAAGACGAGAGCAAACAGAAATGGAAAAAGTTCTGCTTGGAGATAATGAAAAATTAATTTCAAAAACTTATAAGTTACTTTTAAAATGGTCTACAGAAGATGAAGTAGTGAAATCTCAAATGATTAAATGGGCAATAAATGTAAATAAAGAAATACAGACGGGTACATGGGAATATTTATGGACGAACTCTATGAAACTTTCAACATGTCAGAGTATTAAAGAGAACTGTTTTAAAATGATGTATAGATGGTATATGACTCCTAAAAATTGGCAAAGATGAATAATAAGATGCCAGACAGATGTTGGAAATGCAAAAAAAATGAAAGTTCTTTCTACCATATGTGGTGGACTTGTGAATGAGTAAAAAAGTATTGGCAGATGATCCAACAAGAAATTTCTAGGATCTTGGGATATGAATTCAAGAAAGCTGCAGAGTCTTTTCTGTTGGGATTACAAATGGAAAAATTTCCAAAAGAAGATAGAACTATAATTTGGTACTTGCTTTCAGCTGCTAGGACACTATATGCGCAGTTATGGAAGCAAGAAAAAATACCAGAAAAAGGGGATTGGATTGTAAAAGTTATGACATGGAGTGAGATGGACAAATTAACAAGAACTTTAAGAGACTATGATTTAGAAGATTTTAAAAGGAAGTGGAAAAATTTATAAGTTATGTAGAAGAAGAGTGGAAAGTAAAAGGACTTTGGACAATTTTTGATAATGATTAAACTTTAGAAGAAAGAAGAATATTAATTTTAGTTCTTAGTAATTAAGTGTACCTTTTAATGTTAGTATTTTGAGTAAATAACACTGGCAGGGGTCAAGTAACGGGGGGAGGGGTGATTAGAAAGAAGCATATGGGATAGATGAAAAGAAGATATTAATGGAAATTGTTACCATATGTTATCAATAAAATTGTTTAAACAATGAATGTAGCTATAGGATCCAAGTTTTTACAACACTTGCCACATTCATTTTTTTAAAAGTGTATACTTAAATCATAATGTGTGAAAAAAACCCCATAAAGGTGCGTTCAGACAGCTACCTGTTGCGTGTACCCTAGTGATCTTCACACATTTCAAAGGCTACATTTTTATATGTACATCTAACATAGTTCAGTTAAAACATAATTTGTGAAGTGGCTTTTTGATATCAAACATTTATGAATTGTTGTAGAGCACATTTTTGAAGCCTTTTCAGATATCACTAACAATTTATTCTGTAGCCCGATGAAGAAAAAAAGTAGAACAAGGTGCAAGGGCCAGAGAAGTTTTTCCTTGAGATCCCCTGACAAGCACATTGGGATCTGAAAGGTCAAATAAACTGCTCTCCCTTCCACCTTGTTCTTTTTTCCCCCTCCTACCTACGTAGGCCTTATCTTCTTCCTGATTGCTATATATACTGATGGCAATACATGGTGCTTTAAAGAAATGATTCTTGGTTTAGCCTTGTTTGTCTAGCTAAATGACTGGGGGGGGGGGGGTGGAATCAAACCACAAGAAAAATAAAGTTTTTATTCTTCTGTTAGTCTCTCAGATAAACTTAGATCCCCAAGGACTGCAAGCTCTCCTCAGTCTCCAAATGGATCAAAACAATTGGATCCTGCCCCTGAAAAGACCAAATCCTCTTCAAGCCCTCCAACATCTATTGCTCCTGCATCCAAGCCAAATCTTGCCTTTTCTGGAACCAGCAGGACTGGAGCAGGTGCTGTGAATGGTGAGCTGACCCCAAATAATT
This sequence comes from Heteronotia binoei, assembly GCF_032191835.1. Lineage (NCBI taxonomy): Eukaryota > Metazoa > Chordata > Lepidosauria > Squamata > Gekkonidae > Heteronotia > Heteronotia binoei. Next base: position 183,177,707 of record NC_083224.1, on the reverse strand, counting down.
AAACTGTACAGAATGTTATGTCCTTGGCGTGTATGAAAACTTAATTTGAGCACATGATTATAGGTGCTTACCTGGGGAAGGTTCTTTGGTTCAGTAGTGATATTTGCTTTGTTCAATCCCTGGTCTTTCCAGTTAAAATATCTCATGTGGCAAGTGTTGGGAAAGACCTTTCTTTGACTGAGATCCCAGAAAACCAGTGCCAGTTAGAGCAGACAGTACAGAGCCAGAGGAACCAATGTTCCAACTTGGTTTATAAGGGAGCTTCAGATGTTAATACCATGTATTTGCTTACAGGTGCCATGCGCTTCTCCCCTGCTGGTCTCCACCAGCGTATGTCAGCAGAGCTAAACTACCTATGTACCATTGAGGAATCTGTGCGGCAGCTGTCGGATTTAGAACGCGTCCGGGGCATTTCGCTTGCACAACAGGAAAGTGTCTCACTGGCTCAAATACTGAAGGTAACTGACAAAGTTCTTATCTCTGCTTTCATTAGTCTTTGCATTCTCTAAATGTCTTGGTCGCTCGTAGGAATAGCTGCTGCCGGACTGAGATTTTTCTCTCTGAGTGCAAATGAAAGAATATTTGAATGTTCTCATTTAGCCCACAAAACTGTCAGGTTGACTTCCCATATAAGTGCTATAAATAAATAAACTATTACACTGTAGTTTTCCTGTTGGTTGTTTTAAATCATGACAATCCACTTCCTGTGGTTGACAAAGGGATTACTCAGTACTTATAAGCTACTGTCTTTGTTCTAGAAGGGTTCATTTTGCGATCCTTTAAAAATCAGTTAAATGACATTCTTCAGAAGTACTCATGAAGACAATCAGTTGGGGGTAAGGGAGACTAGTGGGACTCAATTTCTTGAGACTGGATCTAGGGGGGGGGGGCAGAAGGGGGTGCTTGCCCCGGGTGCCGACGGAGGGAGGGGCATCAAATTAGGTATGGAGTCCATTTTATTCTATAGGATCATAAGATAGAATGGCCCAAAGGGGGGCGTCATTTTTTAAATTTTGCTCCCCCTCAAAAAAACATGTAGTTCCGGTCCTGCAATTTCTGGACCCTGCTCCATCTTGTGTGTCCAAGCAGAGGGGCAATTCACATGATTTGTTTTTGTGTTTTCGTCTGGCTTGGGTCTAAGTAATGTGAGGAAAGGGTTCGAGAGGGAATCTTTGCCATAGGGCCCCATGTTTTTTTTTTCTTGGCAACCCTGATACCAGTGTGACTGATTTAATTGTATAACACCACAGATATTTCTGTGTAATCAGTGTAGAAAATTTGGAGCAGATGAAGTAAAAATAGCAGCAGCAAGCCTTTATTGGCATAAAACAGATTTAGCAGTAAAATAGCAATATAAATAATATAAAATCCTAGATTATGGAGTACATAGGGAGCTAATATACATAAAATAAGTAAAATATATATGAGTCGAGTTTAGCCAAATTAAATAATTAAAACAGATAAAATGTGGTCATTCCAGAACCATTCTCTGTCGTATTTCCATGGCCTGTTGAAGAAATCTAGCCACCATTAAAGTTACCTCAGAGTAAGTGTCATTTAAAAGTTTGTGGACTTTGCCTGAATCAGCACAGCCCAACATATCTGCTAAGATATCTTTCAGGTATATACAACGAATATCATCATAAAGAGGACAGTTCAATAATACATGGGAAATAGTTTCAATACTCTTGGGATTACAAAGACAGTGTCTATTAGAGTACTCAATCCTGTTAAATCTACCAAATAGGATAGCAGATGGTAATGCATTACATCTCATTAACGAGAACACACGCCGTTACTGTGGAGCTTGTAGAGAGGAGAAATATGACGCTAATTTCCCTACTGAGAGAGGAAGTTCAAAATTCAGTGGGGAGCAAGACTTGTTGGCCAGGCTATATAATGTTTGCATTTCAATATCTAGAATTCTGAGCTTAAGTTTCAAAAATGCATCTTTTAAGGATAGCATAAGAAGTGAATCTAAATCAATGCCCATAGATTTAATTTTCCTCTCAATAAATACTAGCCAATTTGACAAATTAGATTCTAGTATCTAACATTCTTAGTTCACTAAACGTTAAATCTAAGTAAAAATAGTAAAAATGCTGAATCTGGAGACATACCTGAACATCTTTCAACCTTTAATCAGATTTGATGGCTGAAGTGCTAATTTCTTTGCTGTGCAGGCGCAGCAGCAACGACATGAGCGGGACTTGGCTCTTCTGAAGCTCAAAGCAGAGCAAGAGGCTTTGGAAAGTCAGAGGCAATTGGAAGAGACACGGCAGAAAGCGGCTCAGGTAATGCGGCCTTTCAAACCGTGTGAAGAAGAGTATGGCAGTTGAGCTTGGATATTGTGGGGAAATCCATTAGAATGGATCACCCTTTCTAATGCACAGTGGTACCATCTCATAAACAGTATAGGATTAACTATATACCTGTGGGATGTCCCACATAAGTTTGTAAAATGGAGAAAGAAACCTGCCAAAAGCAACTGAGTGAGCATTGAGCATATGGATTGACCCCTAGGTACCTCAGAGGTTGAAGACGGATGTGTGACAGTTAAAGAGGGAGAAGGAGAATAGAGGGGGAGGGGAAATGTGCCTGGTTGTGCCACAAAGAGCACATGGTGGGCAGGGAGGGGAAAACCAAAGGGTTAGGGTGATGTGAGCTATGAAGTGTGTTTCCCCAGTCCTTATTTCCCTGCACCACTGATTCAAGATAGTGTAGACTTTTAAGGGCTTGGACCACTTTCACTTGCAGGTTAAAACAGGTGTGGCTGGGGATCCACAGTAAAGTTTAGTTAGAATCAGAGGGCAAACACTTTTTCTAACTGCCCACCCCTAACTTCTTATGCAGTGAAGAGTCCTGGGGTGTGTGTGAAATTAGGGCTTAACCCCAGACTTTAGCAGTCTTGCATTATAGCACAATCGCCTTGATTGCCGAGGTTCAGGGCTATTGTGCTTTAGGGCAAGAGTGCAGAGGTCCAGTGAGCAGGAAGCCTTTCATTTAGCCTCAGAGCTAAGCAAAGTTATGCTGTTTGCCAAAGGATGGCATTAATGGTATTACCTATTTTTTTCAAGGAAAACCCATAGAATTTTTTAAAAAGTATCCCATCTATGTGAGACATTGCTCCTGTTCTTTGCTTTGTTCCCCAGCAATGTAGGTTAATTTGTTTGAGCGTTCCATGCAGAGGGTTGGACTTCTCCTTCAGGTTTCTCTGTCAGGTAGTTCTGCAGATTCAGTGAATGCAAATGACGTTTAAAAGATGCCTGGTTCTCCTTCTCTAGGTTCACGCAGAATCACTGCAGCAGCTGGTGCAGTCCCGGCAAGAGGCAGCGGAGGCTCTCCAGGAGACTACGTGTAAGATAGCAGCTCAGCAGGTGGAGGCAGCTCTTCTCACCACAGATGCTGCTCGGCAGATCCGCGAGGTGAGGGTCAGCTGCGAAGTCCTTGGCAAGAATGGCTGTGCGTCAAAATTGCTTTATCCTCAAGATCCAGTGGCTTATGGCAACCAAGTGTTGTTTTTTTAATTAGCGAGGAGCCTTCTACTTGCTCCTTCAGTATCTTGTTTTTTGGCAGCAGGGGGGAGCCCATTCCTTGTTTGAGGGGGACAGTGGGGTGAGATGCTTTCCCATGTGGATTAAGGTGCTGCTGTTTGATATGCTAACTGTTGATGTGTCTAGGTCATAGTGTGCCCAAAGTAGATGGTTAAGAACTGGGCTTTTTCTTTTTCTTTTTTTTTAGCAGGAACCCAGTTCCAGCTGGCTTGGTGTCAGGGGGTGTGGCCTAATATGGAAATGAGTTCCTGCTGTACTAAGAACAGTATTATTCAGTCAGCCTGAAAAGTTTGGGCTGGCACACACTTTCCCACATAGATGTTTTGTAGTGCAAAAAGATCTCTTTCTAACAACTTAATGGGTCAGTTTCTGAGTCTAATCTAGAAATACCACCTTCTACTATACTCCTGTAAAAGCTGGGGAATGTAATACTTAACGGCCTTTTTTTAAAGCAGTAATAAAACTTAATATTTGACTGCTGGAGTATTAGTAGTAGAGATCTTTCTGCAAATAGGGTACACGTTAGAGAAGGGAACAGTTTCTCAGTATGTCCTGTGTTTTGAAAACAGACTCTTAGAAAAATCTCTTACCAATGCTCATTTGCTGTTTATACCAATAATTTAATCATGATTGTGTAGCTGTGTCTTAAATGGCAATTAGTGCTGGAGCAAGAGGGTGGTGTGTTATCACTAGGAAGAATTCCAAAATGGATATTTGGTGACTTCTCAAAGTCTAATTCAAGATAAGTAGTTTGATATTTGTGAAATTTCTCCCTGCCCTCCTTTGTTCAGATGACAGAGCTAGCCCGTGCCCAGATCTCAGATGTAATCAGTGTTCCTGCAGCTCCAGTTACCATGCTGTTGGACCAAGAACGGAAGCATCATCCATCATTCATAAAGAAACTAAAATCTCATTCAGATACAAGCAGGTATTTTATTGAGCACTTAAGCTCCAAGGGTTAAATATAGTGCTGTTTTTCTCTTATATCCAAAGAAAAACCAATTAGTTTTTTTGTAAATAGTTGGTTTTTTTTAAGGTTGTTCTCTTGATGGATTGGTTTTAGGTTCTAGGCCTCAGTGAAGACACTAGCAGTCTTATTCCTCTTATCTCCTACTCCTGGTGCTGACTGTAGAGGGACACCACCTTTGTCTCTTGCTTGTCATGTTTTGCTTCAAGCAGCCAGAGTTTAGAAAGCACTGCCTGCTTCTCCCGACATTATATTTCTTTCTAGTCTGCTAGTATTGGAAAGGGCAAGAGCTTTTCAATAGTGGCCACTAGTGGAAGTCTCTTCCAGATGTCATCTAGACCCTGCGGGATCTTTCTAGATTCCATAGGTCTTGTAAGACAGAGTTGTTCCCCCAGGCTTCCTGTTGAGAACGGTTGAGGCCAGTTTTCTACCACCTATTAGCAGTGCCAACTATTTTTTTTAATAAACTATTTTTTAATTTTACGTAAATCAAATACAAAGAAAATGTTAATAGTCATCAGACTATAGATACGGTGCTGCCTGTTTTTGACAGCAGTCTGGGATGTTGGTTGTCGGGTGCCAAACTATCGTGTTCTAGTCTGATGCCTGAGCTAGGAGGCTATTTTATGGATTGTAATTTAATGCTTTGTAAGTATGTTTTATCTCTATTCATGGATGGCTTTATTGAGTGTTGTGAGCTGCCTTGAGCCCTGTGACCCTGGTGAGGGGTGGGACATAAGTCTAAAAATAAATTAAAAAATAAATTGGAAGCCTCGTAGTGGGTTGTGCCTTGCATGATCTGATTCCCTGATCTATTGGGTAGGAAACTTCCCCCCTCTTTCTCAGTTGAGGTCATGCTGCCAATATATGATGGGTGCTCTGGAGTGGGTAAGGGCCAGAAATTCTCTTCTTTTTTGCTGCTAGCCTTGTGCTTGATAGGTAGTGGCTAAGTTATGACCACTACTTTTTGAAGAAAGTTGCAGCTTTCTTCAAAATGCATCTTATAAATATTTCTCATTATTATATTTCTCTTTGTGGTGCTAAATCTATCAACTGGAGCAAGCTTTTAATGTTTGGGTCATTCAAGCTTGTTTGTTTTTCTTTAATAGGAAAACTGAATCTGTCACCCCTTCGCCAGATAAAGAGGAGACGGGTGGCTCAAAGCACCATTACTCTGCTTCATTTGATAGTTATTCGGAATCATCAAGATCAAAGGCACACGATCAGAGGTGAGGAATTGGTTTTCAAGAATTGGTTATAAATGCAACAGAGGAAGACCGTGGGCAATACTTGAGGCAGGAAAGACGGGTTAGCCTTTAAATTGCCCTTCCTTGGCTGATTGAAAGACGATATCCAGTCTCTCCCTTATTTCCTTTATTTCATAGCTATGTATAATTCGGCAAGTCAAACACAGCTTTGGGTATCTTTCAAGGCACTTTCTGTGACTGTTAAAGGACAGATGAACTACCAGGTTCAGAACTTGAACACGTTGGTGTATTTATCCTACCAGTCTAGTCAGTTAAGAGTGACACATTCCTTTGGAGTAAGGCGCTTTCTTCTGATGCAAGAGGCTCTTCCAGAGATGGAATTCACCTTGCACTGGTGGAACATGCCTCCTTTGCTGAGTGGAATGGAGGGATTCAGCCTAGTGACTATTTGCAGATTTCCCACTCCCCCAAATCAAGGGCTCAGTGCAATTCTTTCTTTAGCCGTCTGTCTTGACTTGGTGGCTGTCAGACATCTGGCAGGCCACAAGGTATGTAGATGCCAAATCACAGCTAGTGTAGGCCTACTGTGTTTAGCTTGTCTCATGTGTACTGAATAGTGCAGCATTTAAGCCACTGTATGTTTTGTGCCAACTTTCCAGACACTCCGAACTGCAAATTAACTGCAGTTTTTATTGGACTCCTTGAGGGGAGAAAGCGAACAACCCCTCTGAGTAAAAATGGATGCATATTTTTTGACCATCATTCTACGGCGTCTGTCAGTTCAGTCTTTTACAATACTAGTAATTCATCTGTGTCCTTCTGTTATGTCTCTTTATAAAGCAGCAGCAGCAGTCGCCAGGAAAGTCCATCTGTTCCGTTCTCCAAGGAAACCAAAAAAGCTTCCCGTCGTGAAAAGTCAAACAGTTCCATCGAAGAAGAGGTTCTGACAGCTGTGAACGATTCCCTGCAGAGTAATAGCATGCTATCCATTGCAGATGAGAGAGGTGGTGAGTACTCAGATGACTATTTGTGCTCTGCCGGTCAAAGGACTATTTGTGCTCTGTCCTTGCCTCTGACAAAGGTGGTTGCAACTGCATCGTACAGAAAAAAGAATCAACTGATGAGATTTTTCTCTGGGTGTTTCACATGTGCCTGCATGTGCAGGTAATCCTAATTACATCGTGGCAGCTTTTGAGCCACTTGGCAACCTGGAGTCTTATATCTGACAGTGTGCCACTTGGATTGCCACAGTGGATCCCAGCCACGAGCAGTTGGCTGGCTAGTTGTTCTCACTTTCGTTGTTCTGGAAAGTGTTGTCTCGTCCTCTTTAAAACAATGATTTAGTCTCTACAGTGCTGTAGAGTTTGTTTTTTAAAAAAAACCATGGATATTAGGCAATGCACCATCAATATATAAAAGCTACGTTTTAGTTTCCTTCTCTATGTCACACTCAGGAAGGATGATGTGAAGGTTGGGTTCTCAGTAACTTGTTTTATTAAGTTTTATGCAACAAAACCACCCCGCTAACCCCAAAAACCTGTTGGGGTCATGAAAGAGGTTTATCACCTTATGGCTTTACTTACTACCCCAGTGTTCATTTTTTCCCCATACATTCAGCTATCACCTATAAGGAAAATTTTTCAATATGGGGACAAAGCCTTCTTTCCACCTGTGGATCTCTTGATCTTGTGGGTCTCTTGATCTTGTGGGTTTTTTTTTTGGTTCTTTCTCTTTTAAATAATTTACAATGTTATAATTTTCTGCATACATGAGCAGTCCCCCAATTGGTAGAGATCCCACCTTATCTGTGGTTGGCCTGTCGTTTGGCTTCTGTCACCCACAGTTTACTTTTACATTGTGAGGTGATTCCCACTTGCACATTTACAAGCTGAGCCACTGAGTTATGGACTACTGATATACATAGCTCATTTATTAAGCTGTGTGTTTCACAGCAGAGACATACCTACCTTTTGGGCCTCTTCTGTCATGAAGGCTTTCCCTTGAGAATAAAATTTTATGGCTTCCTCTTCAGATTCAACTTCTGTTGCAACAGAATATTCCCTGAAGTTTGACGAGTCCATGACAGAAGATGAGATTGAAGAAAAGTCCTTCCGGTCGTTGCTGCCTTCTGAGAGTCACCGCCGAATCAACTTGAAGAAACGAGGTCACCATGATTATTCTGATGAAGAAGCTCCAGGAAAGCCGGCCTTGTCACCTGTCAAAGCAAGTTCTCAATATTTGCTGTCCTCGCATGTCTGAGACTCTCCAAAGAAGTTTAAAATGGCCAGTTAAGTCACAGAAAGGCTCTGAAAACTTCATTAATAATAATAAGATTTAATAAGGCCCCATGACGCAGAGTGGTAAAGCTGCAGTACTGCAGTCTGAGCTCTCTGCTCATGACCTGAGTTTGATCCCGGTGGAAGCTGGCTTCAGGTAGCCGGCTCAAGGTTGACTCAGCCTTCCATCCTTCCGAGGTTGATAAAATGAGTACCCAGCTCGCTGGGGGAAAGTGTAGATGACTAGGGAAGGCAATGGCAAACCACCCCGTAAAAAGTCTGCCGTGAAAACGTCGTGATGTGACATCACCCCAGAGTTGGAAACGACTGGTGCTTGCACAGGGGACTGCCTTTACCTTTAAGGCCCAACAGTCACATCTAAAATGGACAGTTTTATTACTAGAAATAAAATTACGTGTGGAGAAAGGAATAGAACTGAATCTAAGACTTACTTTTCTCCTCCCCGAAACCTTCCGTGCAACAGTATGTTTTTCACATCTGCTCCCTGGCAACTGCAATGCATTTTTCAAAGAAAGCAGGGCTAGCACTTTATTGCACAAATAAACCCCCCTTTGTTGAATAGAAAGTTATGAGGCCTTAAGTCCAGAGTGATTGAGCCAAAGTCCTACAGGCCTGTGCTGCCCCTAAACTCTCCTCTTCTTCCTCAGTGTTGTTGGCCAAGGGGCTGAACTTCAGGACTCTGAGACTCTTGTTTTTGTGGATGAGGACTAGTTGGGGCGTTAATTCATGCTTCATAGGAAATTAACTAGCTGCATGTGAGTAGCATTATATGATGTTCTGCAGCCTCAGTGGTTTTTCAAAAGAAATCCAGAGGGTTAAGGCAAGTGACACTTCAGTTTCAAAGCATATACAGGCTCACTAATGCCCGAGATGAACCTTTTTTATTTTACCAGCTTCTCATTCTACAGTGTTGGGAGTGCATATTATTGAAACAAAATGGGGCATGTTGGTCCAGTGGTGTTACAAAGGCCACTAAAGAGCATTTTCCTTTGTTCTGATCTATGGGGAAAAGGGATTTCAGGGTGTTCTGCAGGAACTGAGCATTTGAACTGTGTTCTTGTTTCAGGAGCTCAGCCTGCCATTCTCAGGAGGTCAAGACAGTTTTTCCAAATTCACAATGGAAATGGTGCGGCAATACATGAAAGAAGAAGAAATGCGGGCAGCTCACCAGTCCTCGATGCTCCGACTGCGCGAGAAAGCACTGAAAGAGAAGACCAAGGCTGAGCTAGCCTGGCTGGAGCACCAGAAAAAGTATGGGAATCCTGGAAACCAGAAGTGGGGAGACCCTGAGTGGGAGGGAAAATCTGTTCCCTTACCAGTCATGTGCATTCCCTTCCTCCCCAATCCTTCTGTCATGCAGTGTCCCTTGGTCAATCTTTCTTCCTTTTGCTTGCAATTTTCTGCAACATCTCTGTATGCACAAATGTCACAGTTTATTCCCACACCTTTAGCCCTGGACTAGAATTAGCCCATATGTCACCAGATGAGCAACCATTTCCTGTTAACTGCAAAAACTACTCCTTGTTTGATGATTCTTTCATGGTAGTTTAAAACACTAGTAAGAGGAGATCAGAAGCAGATTTTTTTTTTGTCTGCACAGGAGCATCCACCAATCATTATTAGATATATGATAATAGTTTGTATCCAAGCTGGCACTCCATCTTGAAGATTTATGTTATGCCATCTTTTGCTGTCCTTCAGCTCTGTTAAATGTTGCTCTCAGTCTCCTCTCATGAATGTTCTGGACCAGTGTTTCCCAATTTCAGGGTTGTGACCCGGTACCGGGCCACAGAAGCCTCACTAGCGGGTCGCAAGAATAGCCAAAGCTAGCCCCGCCCCATCTCTGTTGTGCAGGGAGGAGCTGGGCTGCCTCACCTTCCTTCCTTCTCCCCTGCTCCCAGTGTTTGAGAGAAAAGCTAGCATCCACTGGCACTTTAGACCCGTGAAGCATTCTTCAAGCTATGAGCTTTCATGTGCCTTGCAATATGTTCTTTTGGGGAGACTTTCCCGGGAGGCCTGGGCGGCAAAGAAGGGTGTGTGTATTTTTTTTCAGCTGGGAGGGGCGGGGAGTGTTGCATTCTAGTAGCTATTTTTTTTTTTACCAAATGACCCCTGGGCAGAATTGTTGCTGGCTGGGATCATCTGATGGTGAGAAAGGCTTTTTTTTTTCTTTGCCCCCTCACTTCTTTCTTTCTTTCCTTTCAAGTGATGCTCTGTCTGTATTCTTGGTACTGGGAGGGGGGAGAAGCAACAGTGGAAGGTCTTCTAGTGCCCTGGCCCCACTGGAGGACATTCTTGTGCTTTTTGGGCATTGTATGAGGGACTTTTGGACTGGATAGTCCACTGGCCTGATCCAACATGGCTCTTCTTATGTCTATGTTCTTTCTTTCCATGTCTTTCTTTTCCTTTCCTTTCCTTCCATTTCATTCTTTCCCTTTCTCTTTCGTTCCTTCCATTTTTACTGGATGAACTGTTGCAAGCACTCCTAATGCCCATGTTCAATTGCCTGCTCCACCTACACATCCTTTCCACAGCACCGGCCAGTGTATGCAGTTGGGAGTGCTGTTGCCATTGCCATCAGGAATGCCAGTACTGTTGTTGCAGACATAGGAGCTCTGCCAATGAAAAGTTGGCACCCCTACTTGTAGCCAGCTGACCTTCTATGAGATTTCTGTGTGAGTGAGTGAGAGTGAAAGGTGTGGGGCAGAAAGAGATTATTGGAGATTACTGCTGTATATCTCAACAGCACTGGAAGTGATGGTACTATGAACTTGGCACCATTTTACTAGTCCTGCTTTTAACAGCTGTCTGACACCAAAATTAAACTCCTCCTGTAGATATTAAAAAGGATGACAGAAGTTCACTGGCTAAGTATCTGCACAGCAAGTTGCTTTTAAAGGCATGGGAAATACAGCCAGTAAAAAGCTGCAAGCCCCTCATAAATATCCTTTTTGGAATAACTGCAGAAAAGCTTGTATGAACATATAACTTGAAATTAATTCATTAATTGCAGTACAATTCTCTGCTACCTTTCACAGCAATTTCCCAGTATTTCAACCAAAGAAAAGTATGAAAAATAGCTGTCGAAAGATTTTCTTGAAGGCAGGGTTCCAGTAGTAGCAGCTGAAGGAAGGGCCTACTAAATGTGTCAGCATACTTTGAGGTAGAGCATCTGTCAGAGCCCAGTGTGGGAGGTACACAGTACTGGCATTCCTGATGGCAATGGCAACAGCACTCCCAACTGCATACACTGGCCGGTGCTGTGGAAGGGATGTGTAGGTGGAGCAGGCAATTGAACATGGGCATTAGGAGTGCTTGCAAGCTGGAGAAAAACACACAAACAGAAAGGTGTATGCAGGTGTGGGAGTGGAAAGAGAGGACTGCCCACTTTCCACCCTCATTTTGGCTCAGCGTGAGTTTCAGAGAGATTTTTCTAAAAATGAGTTTACTTCCAAAGGAAGAGGCAGGTTTGGGAGAGTGCCCTAAAAGTGACATCACAGGAAAAGGTGGAGTTTTGGTTCAGTGTGCCCCGGAAGTGACATCACTTGGCCCTTGACACCACAGGAAATGACATAATTCCTGTCTTGCAGCTCCACCCCCAAAGCCTCCTGGCTGCACCCCCAAATTTTAGTGGGCCACAAAGTGTAAAAATAACCGGTCCACGGGAAAGAAAAGTTTGAGAAACCCTGTTCTGGACTACCAAGAAAAAATGACCAAAGAAGAAGCATTTCTTTCAGCTATAGATAGAGATGTTCTAGAGCAGGTTTGGTCGCCTAGTAACACCTGGTCCAGAAGAAACTTTCAAAGGGTCAGCAGGAACTGAAAAACTGAAAGTGGAAGTTAATCATTAGAGTGTGTGTGATAAAGTAACCAATAGTATGGTTTCTGTATATCACTGTAAACGTCAGATATTATTAAAGGGAGAGAATGCTTGGATGCTATTCTATTATTGGTAAAGGAATATAAAAATGCAAATCCTAGTGCAAATAATGTTTCCTCTCGTGAGCAAAAATTCTGCTTTGTGAGCTGGTAGCATTCAAGTTGTGAGCTACTGCATAAATTATTGTGCTCTGGGACCATTTTTCCTGAGCTAAGACAGAAATGTGTGAGCTGGAGGCTAAAAATCTGTGAGCTAGCTCACACTAACTCAGCTTAGAGGGAACATTGGGTGCAAGTTGTTCTGTTGAAAATATAGGTCTTTTCTGTTGATTCTTCTCAGGCGCTTGAGAGACAAAGGAGAGGATGACAAGATGCCGCCTATTCGAAAGAAGCAGCGTGGCCTGATCATGAAGCTGCAGCAGGAAAAGGTAAAACTTGCTTTGGAGATACTGTGGCAGGCAACTGGCAGAAGACTCACCAGTTAAAGCCCTCCTCCTTGCTGTTCACATACTACCACCACTGGTGATGTTCTGGCATTCAGCCCAAACTCTATTGACATAACTTCTGGTATGCATGAAAGTGACATCATCACATTGCTGGTGACACTCCGGCATTATGCCATAGAGTTTGGGCCAGTTGCTAGAGCATTGCTGGTGATGCAATGACTCCACTTCCAGCCATTCTTAAAGTGGCATCATGTTGCTGGAAATCACCCTCGTTCTCCCATCACCAGCTGAGTGGCAGCAGGAATGGTTGACTGGGGCAGGAAGTCTCCCCACCGAAGTAGGAGATCTGGTATCCTTTTTTGAATCCTGACTTCTGTAGAACTGAGATACTGCTTCTGGTTGATGAAGACTGAGCCGGTGTGGCTGAGAGGCAAAACTAAGCCTGCGCTGCATGCTCTTGATGTTTGGGTATCAGGAGCAGTGAAGTCTTGTGGCCCTTGAAGAAGCTCCCTTAGGTGCTGAGTGGTTTGCCTCAGAAGCGCTAGCAGCACATTTATTCAGCTACATCACATTGTTTTGCAGTGCTGGAGCCTGCATGCCATCAGGCATAACATTAGCAATCGGAAAGACCCTGCATCAGGGCCAAAGGGCAGTTAGTTAGTCTTAGATCTTAGCTGTAACAAACCAAGACATTTGGAGGCCTTGTGCAAGGCAGGAGCTTTTTGAATAATTGCAATTTATATCTTTGTATGTAATATAACCAGGACTTTTTTGTAGAAAAAACCAGCAGGAACTCATTTGCATATTAGACCACACCCCTGACTTCACCAGATGTGATGTCACCCATTCAGTAGGTTACTTTCCGCATATCGACACAGAACAGTACAGTGCCATCAGTTGCATTTCATGGATGTGTATTCTCACACAACCCAATGAGAGACCTTGTTTCACCCCTCCCCCCCCCCAAAAACCCCAGAGCTGGAGAGAGAAAGCCCTGTGTGGCAGAGCAGGTAGCTGCAGGCCCAGCTTCTCCCAGAAGGCTCCGCTTGTCTCACTCTCTTAGTAGGCCCACTGGAGGCTGGAGGTGGCAGAGAGGATGGAGCGTACTGTCTGGGACCATGTGGCTGCCTAGTGCCTTCCCTCTGCCAGAGAGCTTTTTTTGAGCTAGAGCCCTGGCTAAGGCAGCTGGAACTGCATTCCTGGTCAAAAAAACCCTCCTGAGTATAACTACTGTACAAAAACGTATTAGAAACTAATATCCAGATTTTGCATAATGTATATTATTCACATACATTATGATATCATGATTACTAGTCAGAGAGGGAGAAGTGGAGAAAAGCTAAAAGAAATAAATCCGACTCACTCCATGTTGATGGTTGCTTGAGGTGATGAGCTTCAGGCTAAGATGATACTATCCTATACAGCTACTCTATTATACAATTCTAGCACCAGTATAGTGTTGGGAGAGTAATTTCTTCTCTTTTTTGGAAATGAATGAGACCAGTGAAGGGAGGCAGAATTGTCAATGGACTGTATGTCTCCCCAATTTCCAGTTGTCATAAGCTACCGTGGTCTCTGCGCTGTTTGCAGCCAAAGAGTTGGGGGAGGGTGCATAGTGAATTGGCCCAATAGCAAGTTTGCAGGGGAGTAAACTCTTCAGGATTTTTCGGACCGCCAAGAAAGGGGTAGTACAGTGATAAAGTCCCAATGTGTATTTCCAGTTGTGCTCTTGTGGTACAAAGGAGAAAAGGCTGCAGCTGATCCTGCGATGTACAAGGACCAGTTCCAGGAGAAAGATCGGATGTGGCCAAGATCCACATAGAGCTGGTTCTGTCTGAGTCTCACTGACAGCTATAGTTATGATCTGAAGACCATTTTTCTGGGAATAAGCACCACTGAATAACATGGGGCTTACTTTTGAGTAGCCCTGATTGTTAGTTGCGTCTAATATGTTCCTTTGGATTCAGCTGAACTTAATCATGACTGGCTGTGGTATGATTATTTCCACAGAGTGCAATGGCAAACTTGGCTTTTAATTTTATAAGCAATTTAAAACATTTTTTGCTTATTGGTAATCTTAGCATTTGATTCCTGGATCCCTATCATCTTGGGATAGAGGAGACAAAGGGAAATATAAGGAGCAATGCATGGAGAAGAACCTCTTGAGTAGCAGAATGAAGAAGGGAAAATAGAAGGTGGAAATGAGTGAGCAGTAAACCTGTGGAAATGAGAATGTTCTTACTCCTTTTGTGTTGTCTTATTGTACTTACTCATACAGGCAGAAATCAAGCGTCTTCAGGAGGCTAATAAGGCTGCCCGGAAAGAGAGGCAACTGATTCTCAAGCAGCAGGAAGAGATAGAGCGAATACGCCAGACTACTATGAAACTGCAAGAAAAACTGAAATCTGCAGGGGAAAATAAGCTGGTGAGATACACTGCAATAGCAGGAATAGGAAGTTTCCTGTTACTATTCATTGTGCCACTGCAGTTCTCAATTTTTTTTAAAAAATGAACATTTCCTGGAACTGAAAGAAGGGCTCTTAATTTAAAAAAAATAAACAAATGAACTGCTTGATCCTTTTTAGAAAGATAAACTCTACATAACAGTGACTTGTAAAAAGATAAGAACTCTTTTGTTGTTGTTGGTTGTTACTGGGACTGCTGGTGAGATACACTGCAATAGCAGGAATAGGAAGTTTCCTGTTACTATTCATTGTGCCACTGCAGTTCTCAATTTTTTTTAAAAAATGAACATTTCCTGGAACTGAAAGAAGGGCTCTTAATTTAAAAAAAATAAACAAATGAACTGCTTGATCCTTTTTAGAAAGATAAACTCTACATAACAGTGACTTGTAAAAAGATAAGAACTCTTTTGTTGTTGTTGGTTGTTACTGGGACTGCAGATAGTGGCTTATAAACCTAAATTTGTAACCAATGTTCCCTCTAAGCTGCAGAGTCTTGTGAGCAAAAATTCTGCTTGTGAGCTACTGGCATTAAAGTTGTGAGCTACTGCATAAATTATTGTGCTCTGGGGTCATCCTTCCTGAGCTGTGACAAAAATGTGTGAGCTGGGGGCTAAAAAACTGAGTTAGCTCACACTAACTCAGCTTAGAGGGAACACTGTAACTTTTATTTAATGAAGGTATTAATTCCATGGGAATAATTGCTGTATGGAAAACTACAGGGGGCCATACTTACTAAACATTTCCATATGGAAGCCGCCCTGAGCCATTCGTGGGAAGGGCGGGATATAAATTCTAAATAAATAAAATATATTTTCCTGTTAAAAAGATTTTTGTCTTGCCTGAAACTGTAGTTTTTCATAAAGTAATTTATAATTCCCTGTTCTGTATTTACACAGTTTCAATCTCCCATTGTGACCACTATGAACTCTCATTGTTGATATTGCTTGACTTTTTTCATAGGAGCATCGCAGTGAGGATGATGCAAAACAAACTCATTCTTCCAGCCCGCTGCCAACAGATGCAGAGACCTGTAGCCCTTCTTCTGTCTCCAGCAGTGAGACCAGTAGCATCATGCAGAAATTAAAGAAAATGCGGAGCCGGATGGATGAGAAGTAACTATTTTTATTGATTGAGATTCTTTTCTTCAGAATTTGTAGAGGTAGCAGTGATATTTCACTATAGTTGACCTCTGTGGTGGCCTCAGAGGTATAAATTATAATGCCGCCTTTCCTTCTAAACCTCTCTGTTTAAAGGAAAAGCTTATTTATATGATGATATTTTAGTACATGTCTGACAGAGCCAGTCTTTTATACTTGATTTTGTTGTCCCCAAAGAAATTGAGATCTGTAACCCTGAAGGAAATGATTGATTCATATCATGTGTGGAATTGATTCATAATTCTTGAGTTGAGCTCCGCAAACAATCCATTATTTTAATTGAGTAATATTTTTCCTGCCCTGTATAATAGACATTTCTACATTGAACAGGAACTGCGGTATTATTTTCATAATGGAGAGAGGCAGTAATTGTAGCTAGGGGTGGGAACTGGCTGACAAACTGAAGTTCATCACAAATTTTGGCTGGTTTGTGAAGCAGTGTTCACAAACTGAAGAACCACCACGAATTTTCGCAAATTTTGATTTAGTTTGTGACAGTTTGTGAAGAGCAGAAACCTCTGCTTTCTACTCTTCACAAAAAGGAGCCGAGCAGCAGGTAGCAGGCTGCCTAAGAAAAGCCCCTTTAAACAATTGGCCTGTGGGGAGCTGCTGTTTAAAGGGGCTTCCTTGGTCAGCACTGCTGACCGAAGAAAGCCCCTTTAAACAACTGATCCAGGTAGAGCAGTTTGCTCTGCTGCTCACAAACCCTTACAAACGGGTTTGGTTCCTGAACCAACATCCCGGTTCATATACATTTGTGATTTGGTTCATAGCTCCAAACTGCAAAAATGCAGTTCATACCCAGCCTTAATCGGAGCAAACATCTACAGAATCTTACTGTGAACATTTCAGGCATAGGAAACTTTTGGTGTATTCTGTTAAAATTACAGGTAAGATCTAAAGTTCCATGTGGTATGCGTACCAGGATTTCCTACACTTGCATTAGAACTTTTCATTCCTCTCCCAGCCCTTCAAAAGAACTATTCTTGAAAATTGGGCAAGCGTCTGGAGAGGCAGACAGCGCCACACTACAATTGTAGTCGTAAATTGCAATGGGAAGGGGGGTTGTCCCCTCTTGATGTGTGCATGTATGGTAGAGCTCTTAAGTGTTCATATGGTTCCTGTCACAGAGTAGGAGAAAGAAGTACAGTTCCTGTTTTCCATGCAAAACAACTATTTCTATAAAGGCACAGTTCTCTTCCTTTTTGAGTTTTCAAAGAAATTATGTAGTTACTGATTAATATTACTGCGTTTTTACAGATGTTCTATGTGTGAGTTGAAATCTTTATCAAAATATTGCCATCTATTCAACTATTATTTTATTCTATTTATAGCCCACCCTTTCCCGAATGGGATCTAAGCGGGTAACAACGATCAATAATACAAAATTAAAATCAGATTCATATAATAAAATGATATAATGGTCTAAAAACAAACTTTGATTCTGCAATTAGTGGTATCACTTGCCTCCACTCCTCCCATACATCCTCCAGCTGGTATAAGATAAATGACTCAACAGAGTTATTTCATCGGGGCCCCTGCAGGAGGGAGGCCACAGAATAACAAAATGTCCATGGCCTCAGTTGAATGCCTGGTGGAACAGCTCCATCTTACAGGACCTGCGGAACTGCAACAGTCCCTGCAGGGCCCTTATCTCCAATAGGAGCTTGTTCCATGAGGTAGGGGCCAGGACAGAAAATGCCATGGCCCGGGTTGAGGCTAAGTGGACTTCTTTTGGACCAGGGATTACCTCTGATGGAACTGCATTTCTCTTTGCAGTAATGGGCATCAATTTCTGGAGATTCCTCCCCTGCCCTACTTTGCACCCTGTACAGTTCTGAAGGTCAGCCAACTCCTTCAGAAACAAGATTTTGAGTTGCTTAGTGGATTGCAGCAGATGGGGGTAGCAGAGCAGTCATACTTCATGAACTTTGGATACATACTGTTGTCTTAAATGGCATAGGAACCCATTGTATTCATGTGGATTATCGGTTTAGAACAGGGATCCCCTACCTTTTAAAGCTGGCAGGCACTCTTGGAATTTTGAGACAGGGTGGTGAGCTCAAACACAAAATGGCTGCCACAAAAGGCAAAGCCAAGCACAGAATGTCTGGGAATAAGGTTGTGTATAACACTAACAGTAACTATTCAAAGTTTTAATGTGGAAGTTCTGTTTAGCTGAATACCTTTTAAAGTGAACATATTGCTTAAAAACAGTATGTCTTGCCATATACATAGCTTACCTTCAGTCAAGTAGTGAAGGTCTTTGGTTTACAATGGCAGCTGCTGCCAAAACAACTTCTTAGAAATCTGCACAGCCAGTCAGAAGCTCTGCTGAACAAAAGTAGGCAGCCCCGCTTACTTCCTTGAAACAATTGCCAAGCACCAGAAGCGCTGTTGGTGGGTGCCACGTTGGGCGGGGACCCCTGGTTTAGAATCTAGAGTCATGCCTAGGCAGGTCTCATTCTCTGGCCAAGCTGTCCAAATGACTGCTTGAAGTAGCATAATGAGGATGAGGCGTGGACTTGGCTTGCTCCTGGCCATGCATTCTCCTGGACCAGGACCGGATCTACGTGTTTTTTGAAGGAGGGGGCAAAATTTAAAAAATGACACCCCCTTATGGGCCCATTCTATCTTATAGCCCCATTGATTTTATGATTGCAATCATAGTATACTATGATTTTGATGTAAGCCGCCCTGAGCCCACCACGGTGGGGAGAGCGGAGTATAAATCGAATTAAACATAAACATTAAGCATAAACATAGAATAGAATGGACTCCATACCCAATTTGGCGCTCCCCCTCCGGCAGTGCCCGGGACAAATGCTTCCTCTGCTCCCCCCTAGATCTGGCCCTGTCCTGAACCTATGTCATTGGGTCAACTTGGACCCCACTGGTAGCAGTACAAGAAAGAATAAGTGGTGTACTTTGAAGTTTCAAAATGCCTTGAGCCTCCTCTGTCTTAAGTTTTGCTATAGTGTGAATAAAGCCCTGTTAGCCAGGTGTTTTGTGAAGTGCCAAAAAGATAAACATATTGGAGAACAACTGTCACAGACAGCCCTTCTGGGGAGACTCAGTATAATGTTTTTAGGTTTGCCATAAATAATGTTTTACCTGTCCAAGAAGAGTTGGTTGGTTTCCTGACCTAATGAAGCATCAAGATTGATTGCTGCGTAAAGCAAAAGAAAGCTGGAAAGAAAAGTGTGCTGTAGTGTGCATGTGAACAGGAGCATGCTCTGTCAAAGAATTAACCCCTTAACCCCTTGTGATTCTGGCATATTTAGTCCCCCAATAGAAATGGTCTTCTGAATTGCTTTATTTTAATTATTGTTGCCTATGAGTAGCTTTCTAATTGTCTTCTCAGCCAGGCCATTAGTTTATCTTAACTGTTTGCTATGTAGACATTTCATACCAGAGGGCCTATGGCTCTTGCAGAGCAGTACTTGAAAACAGAACGTTACAGAGTGCAAATTAAAGAAGAACAGCTACTGTGCGAAATGGCTGTTCAAGAATTCTGGGTATCATGTGCCAGTGAACAGTTCATGCTGTGTTTCTGAGTCATTTTTGCAGTTTTTAGCCAGGTGATGCAGTGAGTTGTAAAGCTAATACTAAAAGGATTTTGCCATGTTAGGCTGCTGAAACAAACCCAGAATGGCATCTGGTGGCATCTTGAAGACTAGCAGATTGATTATGGCATAAGTTTTCATAGATAAGAGACCACAAAGTATATTCTCAGTTGGCAGAGAGAGATGAGTATAGGAAAAACAATTGTAAAGTCAAAAGGCAGTGAAATGCAAGAGACATAAGATAAACCCAATGACGATTCACAGCAACAGTGATCATACAATCTTGCTAGACTTGCCAAGACTATAATTATGACTGACCTCTAAATGGGCAGCCTCAAGAATCCTGATAAACCGCCTAATTCAGCAGGTTCTTGCTCACATCTGTTCTTTTCATTGAGGTCAACAATGGGTTGTGTTGGGAGCTGTGGCTTTCTCCCCCTCTGGAGCAGTTTAATTTGTTTCAATTAAGACAGTTGACTAGAGTTCTTATTTTATATGAATGGTGAGTCCAGAACATAGTTTGGAACTGCTGTTCAAAGGGCTAGAAGAGCAAAGGTTTTAAAATTCAGAACTGAAATGGGTAGTTGGAACTGTATATGAACGCATACATCTTAGAACAAAAAATGTAGCACAACATCAGAATAGGAAGTGGCAGTGAATGGCAGTTCATTGTTCATGTGCAGTTATGTTTGCTGCCTTTGGAGACTCGTATCTGTGGACAGATGATATTTTGCAACCCATTTAACATTCTGTGCTAGATTCTCTCCCACTCTCGCTTTTCTCCCTGTTTCTTACTATCTTGGCTTGAAACTCTTCCTCCTTATTTTGTAGACACTGCTCTCCTGTTCACTACTTCTTCTCTGTCTTTACGTCTCACCACTGGGCCTCTCTCAGTGTCTGTTTTCCCAACCTCCATCCCAAATTCCAGCTGTATATCTACAACCAATTGGTCAGGTAACTTTGCACCTTTTTCAGTGGAAGACTCTTTGATCGAGCATGCTCTGTTCAGTTTTATGCGATTAGGAGGCTCTTCATCAGGATGTTCCCCCCTCCCCCCAATAATCTTTTCCTCCATTTTACACATTTAAATCAGGTTATTGCTGCATATGAAGTTGACAGCTTCTGCCCTCTCTTAACCAGCTAATTCATGCATCAGTGTTGGGAAGCTGAGCTTTGGGCTTTGACTCTAAAATGTAATAGCATCTTTCTACATGCGCTTATGATGAGATCACCTGTCTGAATGGGGTTTTTTGTTTGGACAAGCAAAATGTCATTCATTTACAAAGCACACTCAGCAGCTTTCCTTAACCTTTTCAAAGCGATTTGAAAACGAAGCTGTAGACCCAGTAAAGTGAACAGAAGTTAACCCAGCTAAACAAAACAATTCGAAATATGCCACATCAGAATTCAGATTAACTGTTCAGCTAAGCAGTTTTGTTTCTTTTTTCAGTCATTGCATTTTCTGAATTTTGGGAAGTTTTGCATGACCTGGCATGATTTTAATGCATGATTTTAAGGAACAAAGATTGTTCCACGTTTCCAAGATAGCTGGTAAGATGAACTTGAGATTTTACCTAGCACAAGAGACTGATTTCATTGTTAATTTGGGATGCAGACCTTTATGCAAGCTGCTTTCTGGGTGGGTGTTTTTTTTTAACAGACTTGATCACTTTGCCTCATTCCCCGGAATTGGAATCCAACCACAGATTTACTGAGAAGGACTATAAATGGCATAACTTAATTAATATGACAAGAAGTACAACTGGGGGGGGAAATACTTTGTGTTGAAAGACACCAAAAATAGAGGGAACTGTTCTTTGTTATTGATCCCCACTGCTAGCATGTAGAGTGCAACTAAAGGAGATGCTTGAAAAAAGACACCACAAAGAGGAATTGACACGATGGATCTTAGATGTAGGATTAATCTGTGCCACCTGATGTCCATGCTGGTAGGACACAAGAGGCATGTTATAGCAATATAGAATCCCTGTGGTCTTGTCTTTTCTAGGCTTCCTTAAGGGGAAGTAATGAACAGCCTGTTAAAGAGGATAACATTCTCCCCCACCCCTCTTGTCAGAGTACTTTGTGGTGCTTAGAAGTCACTGCTAAATAAAAGAGTCACTGCTAAATAAAACAGTTGAGAGCCAGTGTAGTGGTTAAAGCTTTAGATTAGGAACTGGGAAACAGAACAATGTAAACCACTTTGAGGAAAGTGGGGTACAAATGAAATAAATAAATTTTGATTTTATTTGGGTTCAAGGCTCATACTCAAAGAGTTCCATAAATGTGGCAACCTTTTTGAAATTGTTACCTTGTGGTCCTATTTGTTACAACTCATCCTACTATTGGTGCTACCTCAAGTGTCCAATTTCAAAGGACAGCAAATTATCAGTTATTTAATTTATTGTTATATTTTGCCACCATGAGGAAATGCTGCTTGATTTTTTTTCTGCCTCCAAAACCAAGATGCCCTGAGCTGTTTCTGCCTCTTTTTAATACTAGCTTCCCAAATTTGCCATGAGGGTTGAACTGTTCCGAGTTCTTTACTATTGGAAAATTCCTTTCTTGTGGTGGCAACGTATTTGGGAAGAGCTGATGTCTTTGGTTACTTTCTTATAATACAGAGGAAGTTGAAAAGAAGGTTTGGGTTGATGGAGATGGGTATGTCATTTATCCAGTAGGGTCCACTGTAGAGTAGGGTACATTTAGGAAAAAACCCTTGATGTTCTTTCCAAAATTATACTTGTTGGTAAGTAAGCTCTTTTGATCATGTAGTTGTTTGGAATCATGGAAGCGAATGGCACCCTTTTTTTGGTAATGCAGTCACTATGCTAGGCTTAGGCTTCTCTTATCTTGACTGCTTACAACTTTTGGCCCTAACACTGTGTGGTTTCTACTCACGTAATCTGTTGAGAGATCAGACCAGGAAGAAAAAAAGGTCTTTTTAATCATTATTGATTTATCTTCATATACAATAACTTTAGAGCTTCCTCCTTCTTTCACAGACAGGACAGTGCAGGATTGCACGAAAAGGGGTGCATTAACCTTGGTCACTGCTTCCCTAGTTATTACTTCATGTCTCTTGCTTGTGCCCTATGAATATCCATGGAAATACTTTAAAACACTTTTCATTGCATTTGTCTTGCGTAGAATACAGGTAGGATATTTTTCTTTCCAACTCTCAATGTTGGTGACTCATTTCTCATTGTTCTGTTTTGCCAGATTCTTAACAAAGCGAGAGCAGAAACTGATGCAACGGCGCCAGCATGCGGAAGAGCTGCTGCAGTGGAAACGCCGCCTGGATGCAGAAGAAGCAGAGATACGTCAGATAGAGAAACAGGCTTTGGCTGCTTGGGACAAAGAACTGCTTGAAACAAAAGCAAACAAAATAGCAGGAGACCAGAATGATCAGAAAGGTAGAAGGGATGAAAGGGTGTCTAAGACAGGGGAGGCTAAGGCCCTGATCAACACGCTTGTCTGCCAGTGGGGCAGGAAAGACTCATCAGCACTCTCTCTGCCAATGAGCTGCTAGCTGGGATAGGCCCATGTAATTAACCTTACTCAAGGGTGGAATTCTAGCAGGAGCTCCCTTGCATATTAGGCCACACACCCCTGATATAGCCAATCCTCCAAGAGCTTACAAGGCTCTTTTTCATAAGCTCTTGGAGGATTGGCTACGTAAGGGGTGTGTGGCCTAATATGCAAAGGAGCTCCTGCTAGAATTCCACTCCTGACCTTACTCATATGGCTCAATTTTGTTCATGGTCTCTGCTTCATGGGATCATACAACACAGAACAGCTCCTACAACCCTGGGTTTTTATTACAAGGATTTTCCCTGTGGTCCTGAGCACACTTGCTTTGGAATAAAAATCCTGTTGGTATCAGCAGCACCTGTTTCCAAGGAAATGTCTCTAGGAATCTGGTATATAAACATATGAAGCTGCCGTATACTGAATCAAACCCTCAGTCCATCAAAGTCAGTATTGTCTACTCAGACTGGCAGTGGCTCTCCAGGGTCTCAAGCTAAGGTTTTTCACACCTATTTGCCTGGACCTTTTTAGTTGGAGATGCCGGGGATTGAACCTGGGACCTTCTGCTTACCAAGCAGATGCTCTACCACTGAGACACCGTCCCTCCCCAAATTACCATACTGGTATAATTACCAGTGGCAAAGGAGCATTAAAATATGTAAAACTTTCCTCTTCCCTCCTACGCCTAATCTTTGCTACTTCATACTTCATGTCAGTTCTGCACTAGACCTTTAATCCTTGTTCAGCCCTTTCCCCAGACTGACATTCTACATTTGAATCATGGAATCATAGAAACCATCTCTATATGAATCTAGTGTAGAAAACCACTACAGGGCTGAACCAGGATTAAAGGTCTCGTGCAGAATCGGCCACAATGTGTTGATTTGAAAAGTTCAGCGAAATACGGTTTCCCAAATTCCCATTCAGTATTACATGTGATGGGTAAAAGCAAAATATTAAAATTCCGTGATCGTGGTTTAAATGTTCCAAACATTGAGACTGCAGCAGCTGTATGTTTGTTTGGTTTTTCAATTAAGAAGTGCGTAACCTTTTACTGTTCACCCTTTCCTCCTCATTTTTAAAAAAATGTACACTAGTATTTGGGCAGTTCTCTGCTTTTAAAGTCTGGGATGGTTGGTTTATCACAGAAGTCATCACTGTATAGTTATGGTGCTTGTGCTATGAACAGTCAATGCATTTTCAGACTTTTATGAGGGGCGTAGATTTAGGGAAGGTAAAAGATAATAGAGCCATTGCAAATGCACACAAAAGGGGTGGTGTTCTTGCTTGACTGACCTTCCTGTGCCGTTTCATCTCAGAAACAGCAAGTGAAGAAGATTCTTCGGTGCCGCCTTGTTCTCGCTTCAACAGTGGAAGCTCTGTCCCCGAAGAACTGGGCAGTCTAGCTGTTGAGTCTGGCCCATCAAAGGTCTCTGAGGTCCAAGGGCAGCTGGGAAGCCCAGACCACACTACAGTTATGGAAGAAATAGTTTATACACAGGAACTTGAATCTTCTGCCTCACCTGGAAAACTTGTAAGTGAACTTGTTCACCACAGCACTAAAAACCATGTTGGAAAAAAAGGTTTTCAAGTCACCATTCTAGAAATGTGGGGTTTGGTTTAGGGATTTTGTGGTGATTATGTATTTTTTACATTTATAGAATGCACATGTGTGTGTTCCTGGAGGTAATTTTTCTCCCTCTCTCCTACTTGTTTGCATTTGATGTATCTCTTTAAAATTTTCTATCCTGCCTTAACCTCCTCAGCTCAAGGTGGTGACCAGTGTACCAACCAAGTTGCAAAGGCATAAATCCTAATCCAGTTACCAAAATTAAAGTACAGAGTTCACCAAGGTAAAAGCATTCAGGCTTAAAACTCCCAGGTGTTAAAATGCACAGGATCAGCCTACTCACAGACAAATCTGCTGTTCAGCTGGCTTCCTGACTTTCTACATTTTCTCCAATGCATAACCAGATAGTCTTGCTGAAGTGAACTTGAGCTGTTCTAGGTGATTCCATTGTAATGTTGCAGGTGAAACTCCTGTAAAAAGGCAGAGTTGGCTAGTTTGCTCTATGTAGAGATTGATGGCCAAGAATGCTTTCTGTGCTTCTAATTACTGTGTTGAAAGTGAGGTTATGATGCATACTTTTTAAAAAATGACAAACTTACAAGCAGATTACTTTTTCTTCCCCCTTTGGACAGTCTCCTTCTAAAAGCAGCACATCCTTGTCAAAGCAAGGATCCAGCAAAGGGACCCACAGAACTGGAGGGCAGCAGCATTTATCAGTAAAATCCCAGGAAGTATCCTATAGTTGGTCTGATGAATCATTATCCATGACCCAGTCAGGTAAGGAACAGACTTCTGGATGGCCATCTTGTATTGACAACAATACAACAGTAAACATGTACAAACGCCTAATCAAAATGAAACATGTTTGATTTTGGTTAGGTGTTTGTACATGGTTATTGATGTATTGTTGCAAAATTATACTGTGAATGTTGTATTTACAACAAGCTCAGAGGGTAGGCAGCTAACACATATTTTTCATTCACATTATTAAAGTGGATGGTAGGATGGAGTTGCGAAGTTTTTATGTTTAAAAAGAGAGCCTTGAGAAAGTTAAGGGGTGCTTTCTTCATTGGGTAGAAATCAACAGTATACAAGTATTTAAATTACATTTACAGTCCATCATTCTTATTAATAGGACAGATGTGTTTTACACCACAAGCACAAGTCAGGACCCTGGTCATAAAAAGCAGGGAGGAACAGGAGAAGCTAGCAAGAGATGGACATAAGCAATGGCTGTACTGGGATTTTGCTGTGATTGAGGCTGAGGAATGGAAGCTTTCACTAGTGGGTTCATGGAAAAAGTGGGTTTCAGTCAGAGATGGCACCACAAGATGTTCTAGGGTCAGTGGTACCTAGTCTTACTTTGCAGATTGTAAGGCAGTTACTTTCTCTAAAGCAGTTAAATTCCCTTATCAGAAACCACCTCTGATCAGAGTGACATTGAAAGCCGAATCCGGGCTCTGAAGGACGAATTGCGGAAGAGAAAGTCTGTGGTCTACCAGCTGAAAAAGGAGCAGAAGAAGAGGCACAAAGAGAGGCTGAAAGCCCAGGAGGCTAGCCTGATCAAACAGTTAGAGGTAAGAAGTATTCAAAAGAGGCATTAAATAGGAACCAAATGGCTAGGAGGAATTCTGTAAGAGAAATCTTAGTAACAGTAGGTTAATATTGTCATGCCTTGTTGAAATTTACAACACAATTGTTATTTTTCTGACACTGAGTATTAATGTGCTGGAAATACAGTCTTGAGTTTTTCACAGGTGTCATTTTTGTTAAAATGGATAAGCTGTTTGTAGAATTACAATTCTTGTCTTTAGCTGAAAGCTGAATAAGGATGAATGATATGCATTGCATTGCTGAGGGTTACTAATCTTCCCTGGATTTCTCTTCTTCCAGCAGCTTTTTTTGACTCCCTAAAAATTAATGCTGGAGATTTCTGGGCCCACTTGGGTACATGTGAGTCAAATGGCCGCAGTGAGAAGAGGGGGTTGTGCAAAGTCATCCAATTTCTTGGTGTTACTATTAGGGGTGTGGTTCAGCTAAGTCTGAGCCAAAAATTACCTAGGAAATGCCTTATCAGTATTTTTGGGGTATTGATTCAACTGAATATAGCTTTCAAATACTGTTTGTCTTTCCAATATGGCCAAGCCCCGAAAATCCCCCAAATATTCAGGATTTTCGGTACTTCCAGATAGATAAACTTAAAGGACATTTAAAGGAATTGCAGTGCCTTTGAACGCCTTCAGAGTTCTCCAAGCTGTGGAGTCACTGTGATTCCTTTAAATGCCTTTCCCCCCCTCAATTGAAATCAGTGGGGGATGGGGGGGGTGATTCTGCCTTAAAAATAGGCCCCCTCCAAACCCCAGATACCTCTGGAATAATTCTCCATTATACTCTAAGGGGACCATTCCCATAGGTTATAATGGAGCCAAAATATTCAGGCTTCCTGAATATTTCCTGAATACAAATGCCATACCAGTATTGGGATTCGGGAATATTGGGAAATGCTGGTATTTTTCAGGTTCAGTATGCCCCTTAGTTAGTACATGTAGCAAGACATATGCATCATTTAAATTCGTTTGGAATAAAAATCAAACAGCAAAATATTTGCAAGAATGTCTTTCTTTGTGGGCATTAAGCCACCCACAGATATATCCTAAAGACCAGAAGCTTATGTCCTCTTTCATCTTTTTAAAAACTTTATCAGACTTATGATGAATTCATCAAGAAGACTGAAGCAGAGTTGAGTCAGGATCTGGAGGCAGCACCCACAGCAAAACCACAAATTAAAACTCCATCTTCTGTAACAGAGAAACCAAAGATCAAGCCACCTCCACTCCACAGGTAAACTGAATAAATGCTTAAAGTTAAAGGTGCTGTTTCTTGAGAGCATAGTCTGATGAGACCCCCACCACATATGATGCATGGGGGTAGGGAGCAAGGCTGTGCCCATCAGGCACAACCACCCCACCTCCATTGCCATTGACCCTGTATAGGGGGGCGATATTCTAATATAGCCCTCGTGCATAAGCGTAGATTCCAAAGCTAATAACAATTTTTATCTGGGAAATAGATCTACACTCATTGAACTTTATGTGCATAGGACTGTTACATTCCCTTGTATACAGTTGGTGGCATCTGAGATAGGGCAGGCATGCTGGGTGGGTAGGGAGGTAAAGCATACTCTTATCCCCTCTCTCCACCTTGCATAGGTAAGTGGTCAGGAGCTTCATGATCCAATTCAGGTCTAGGTGCATACAATTATCTGAAAAGAGTTCTCACCCTTCCAGAGGGTGAATACCAATTTAGACTTCCCTATGGCCACAGTGAGGCAACTGTCATAAAGTAAGTAAATTTAAAGGGGGGCAAGGAGTAAGACAGCACCCCTTTGTCTAATGCAGGGGTGGTCAAACTGGAGCTCAGGAGCCACATGTGGCTCTTTCACACATATCGTGCAGCTCCCAGATGTCAGGGAGGAACTTCATGCAGGCTTACTCAGAGGCCACCCAGAGACATAGCATGGGGGAAGAGAGTGCAAAGCTGAGGGAGCCACAGGAAGGAGGGACGGAATTAAAGAGGGCAGAGCATGGCTGGGTTACACTAAGTTGGTTTCTTCTGGTGTAATATAGATATAGAAACTAAAGAAATCCAAAAGTTTTTAAGTTTTGGGAAGAAGGATTCCTGAGTTCTGGTTTTCCTTGTGGGTAAATAAATATGGAATTATTAATAATGAATTAATGTGTGATTTTAAAAGACCAAGGGAGATTCTAAGGAAGAAGGGTGTTACTAAAATTTTAGTTAAATATACAGTTAATTTGGATCAATGCTAAAGACTGCAGACAACGCATTTATTTTTACATAGCAGATTTATTCGTAGTATGTTTATTTGGTGAAATTGCTCATAATGATATGTGTTGGATTAATTGTTAAAAAGGCAGCATAATTATTTTGCAATTTGGTAGATCTGTTTCCAATATGCCCCTTGGAGAAACTGTTTATACTGAGATAGACAAATTATGATGTATCTTTTTAAATTTGTTAAGGAGAAAGATATGATTTTTATGTGCTTATTTTAATAAGGATATTGTTAAACCAACAAATTAGTTTGTGCTTATAACATGGTTAAGCTAAATTAGACAGCTTTGTGTTGAGATGGCTTTAAATTTTTTGCTTTATATACTTCAAGAAGAATTATTTAGATTTATATTGCTAGTATCAGTTTAGTAAAAATTTTCTATAATGAAAGATGGTAAAATATATGGAGAATTTTATACTTGTAGGTAGAATGATCTGGGTATCTTATTTGAAGGTAGAATTATAATTGATATATTTGTACTTTTTTCTGTTTCTGTTTTTCCCACTCTGTTAATGCCCTTTCCCCCCTTTTATGTATCTTTGCTTTTGCTTTTCTTTTTTGTAGTTAAAGCCAATAAAAATTATAAAACAGGAAGAGGGCAGAGCAGGGTTCTCCCTTAGTTTCAAAGTTCTCATAGGAGCTGCATTTACTGACCTTGGTGTCAAGGCAGAGAGAGACGCATAATGATGCAAATAGTGGCCAGTGATTTATATGGTTCATGTGTGTTTCCTTCTCCCACTGATGCAAAAAAATAATTCCCTAACCTTTCCCTATGTTGGTCTTATGGGGACTGTTATTCCCAGCTTTTGTTTTTAAAGAGTCTCCTTCTAGCATGGTCATGCTGTAAAATGCACACACATGTATTTTATCTTTCTGTGCAAAGAAAGTAATGAGAGTTTTAATAAAAACATGTGTGTAATATTTATTCATGTCTTGCGGCTCTCAAACATCTGACATTTATTCTACGTGGCTGTTACATTAAGCAAATTTGGCCACCCCTAGTCTACTGTGGTGGAAATATATAGCATGGCAAACTGAAGACAGCATTCCTTTTGCCAACAAGCCTCTATTTAGTCTTCTCTGTGAAAGACGTGCCTAGACCTTTGCCCCTCAAAAAACCTACCCTAAACTGCAGTGGTTATGAATATTTTTCTAGATGGGGATGGCATCGTCGAGCTATCTAATGCTGGGAAAGCCTGCTGTGAGCCCTTAGATATAATTTTTAAAGGCTTGGCTTTCAGTTCTGCCATCAGCTCTCTGGGTCAGCAAGAAGATCTGCTATCTCTGGTTCTCGCATTGGAGGACTGACAGTCCCATCTTTAGCAGAGTGACACTCTCCTAAGATGGCACTGTGAGCCAGCTCTCAGCAGAGGAGCTTCCTGAGTTTTGTGTTTTGTTCTGTGCTACAGTCTTGTTTTGCCATCTGTAATGACTAGTTCTTCACTGATTTTTCTCTAGATCTGAGACAACGAAAAGTTGGAAATCACTAACTGATTCAGAACGTTGCAGGGTGTCACTGGAGTCCATTGCAGAGCACATCGGTATGTAACTAGGAAAGCAGTTGCAAAAATGTAGTCCTTCTTGATTCATATACTTTCAACCAAAGATCTTAGGATTCATATATTAGAAACTATTAGTATTTCATCTGATATTGACTACATGATTGAAATAGCACTCATTTGATATTGTCTGTATATTTCAAATAGCACTCTTCTGTGTATAGGAAAGGTATCTTTTATTGCTTATAAATTGATACAGTTATTGTTGAAACAAGGACATTAGAGATAATATTGAATATTTGAGTGGAGCTGCACAGTTTACCAATTTTGCTATTAATGAAATTAAACAGCAGCTGTTATTTTGTAAAATAATTTCAGTGTTCTCTGTCTGTCTAGATGCCATATCACGTTCCGAGAGATCTGACTCTTACTACACAAAGAAATTCATTGAGGCAGAGATTCGGACAGAGGAGCATTTCCAAGCTCCATCCCCAGTCCTCAAGGCCCCGCAGAAAGCTGGAGTAGAATCTGGCGATTCTCTGGATAATTTCCCCCCCTTGGCTGTGCTCAAAGACTTAGGAGACTTGAGCAAAGCATCTCACATGTCACTGAACACTTCCAGAGATGCGATGAGTTGTGAGACTCTTGTTTCCACTAACAGATCTGTGGTACAAGAGGAGATAGATTCTGTAAAATCAGAAGACTCTGAGCCAAATGATACTCCCAAGCTTTTTGGAAGATCCGATGCTTCCGCTTTGGATACTGAGCAAAAGAGTTCCCCACCAGTCTCATTAAAGACAAACGCTTATCCTGAGATTGGCTTGGCTGTTGCTTGTGTTCAGGATGGAAAGGAGATCCCAAAGCAGGAGGAAAGTGCTGCGCCAGTTCAATCCTTTCAAATGCTGGATAAGACCTTGCTTTCTGAACATCTGTCTGCTTGCACAGAGCCACTGGATTCTAACGGTTTTGAGAGACCTTCATCAAGAAAACATAGGTCAGACGATGGGGCGCTTCATACTGAATATTACAAGGATGATTTTGACACCTCTGCGTCCTCTTTTGGAAAAGACTCCAGGTCACAGGGAGACAGATCATGGCATACGAAAACTCCCAGGAGCAGGTCTGCAAGTCTCGGGAGTGACGAGGAAGTAAGTGAATGTCTCAGTGACAGAGCTCTGTCTGTGGCTTCCAGCATTCATTCAGAAAGATTATTAATCCTGAAATCGCCAACGGAACTGATGAAAAGTAAAGAGCGCAGTGATGTGGAGGGAGAATCAGCTCGTCTTGATTCTTCACTTCTGGTTTGTTCCTCCAAGACGGAAGAAGAGGAAAATACCCTACAAGATTTCAACATAGGAGACAGAGTCCTTGTCAGTAACGTCCAGCCGGGGACACTAAGATTTAAGGGCCTGGCCAGTTTTGCTAAGGGGTTTTGGGCTGGCGTGGAACTGGACAAGCCTGAAGGAAGGAACAACGGAACTTATGATGGCATTAAATATTTTGACTGTGAAGAAAGACATGGCATTTTTGCTCCTCCACAAAAAATCTCACGGATTTCCGAGAGTTTGGGTGACCTCAGGGACACAGAGGAGCACCCTTCCTGCAAGTTTCAGCTAGACCACAACCACAAAGCAGATGAGAAGGACGGAGAGAGTCCCAGAGAAGAAGAGGGGAAGAGTGAGGGGGAAATTGTGAGTGAGAAATCTCTCCAGGATAAATCCCAGAGAGGCGCGTCTGCCCTAGAGGGTTCCATAACAGCTGGAGATTATTTAGAACTCAGTGCCCAAAAATGTCAAGTTGTTGCTGCTGTTGAAGAAATTATTGCCGAAGAACAGAGCATTGCAAATTCTCTGAGGTCCTCAGGAGATGACAGCAGGCTCTCGGGCGCCTCCCTTTCTGATGCCCTTAGCAAGACATCAGCTGTCGCCGAGGAAGGGGCCTTGGACAGAATCGTCCCTGAAAAATGGAAGCAGCAGCAGCCATCTTGGCAGGAATATACTGAAAAATCAGAGAGCCTTTCCCCAGGAGTGTTGGAGAAGTCTGCAACTCCCCTCCTGGACTTGCTCACAAAAGAAAGGAGCCAATTAGAAGCCCAGCTGAGGCTTCCGTCCCCCGAGGAAGAAGAATCCAGGGATCAGCAGGAAAAAGTGGGCTTGCTGACGGACAGCCTCCTGCAGGCCTTTGTGAAGGACACTGTCAGTCAGCTGCAGCAAATCAGGAAGGTCAGGAACGAGAAGATTCAGTTCAGCAATCAAGAACTTGCTGCTGTCCAAGAGCAGAAGTTGGCAGCTGGCGACTTGCAGAGCATCTTAAGTTCTCAGCTGGATGATGGCGAAGAGGTCTCCTCTCCTGACTTGTGTCCCAGACCTGTAAGTACCGTTTCTTCCCCAGATGGTTCCAGGAGTGAATGGTGTGGTGCTGCCTCAGGCATAAAAACATGCAACTGTAATTTGATAGGTTACTATTACTTGCAGCAACCTCTTGTGATACATTCCGAAGCATTTTGCAGAGTGAAGGTGCAGAGATGTAGAAAATGTTGACAGACTTAAGCTCACACCAGGAACCTGCACTAATTCAGTGCAATTTTTTTCTTGAATTTTTGTGTGTGTGTGCATCTGGGATTCATGGTGACCTCTGGTGCCTGACTCCTACTTGGGGGCATGGAGGATATCTAGAGAGATGACTAAATAAAGCCTGCCTCTGGCTCTTGTATTGCTTGGAAGTCTCCCATTAATAATAATAATAACATTTTATTTATATCCCGCCCTCCCTGCCGCAGCAGTCTCAGGGCAGCTCACAAAATATGGCATAAAAACGTTACAATAATAAAACACTATATCCTACAAAGTGGGATTGCCTGGGCTATCCAGGTCAGGGCAATTTGGTGCAATTTTTGACTTCTCTAAATTGCAAGTATCACTCCTGCCCCATGCCAGAAACTGTTTTTGAAGCTCTGCTGTTTCAAAAATGGCTTGCCAGCTCTGACCTGGATAGCCCATCTCATTAGATCTCAGAAGCTAAGCAGGGTCGACTCTGGTAAGTACCTGAATGGGAGACCTCCTTGGAATACCAGCCATTGAGGGCAGGCTTTATTCAGCTGCCTCCTTGAATATCCTCCAGGCTTGCAGTAGGAGCCAGTCACCAGACATCACCATGACTTCTAGGCACACACACTTACACAGGCACATATAAATACAAAAAAGGATGAGGGGGCCTTGCCCATCACAACAGAAGGGACTACTGCTTGAAAAACCTCCCATGGTTTCTTGCGTCAGACCATTTGGCTTATGCTTGATTGAGCATACTGTTAGCAGAGTCCCCTGCATTCACTTACTGTTGCGTTGTTTGCCTGCCAACAGAGTTAGAAAGCAAGGAAGATTGTTGAGCAGGAGCAAAGGCATTTCTGCTTATACTATGTATACTTTATGGGCAGGATTGGCCCTGCCACTAGGCAAATTAGGTGATTGCCTAGGGAGCCGGCCTTCTGGGGGTGTCAAACTGAGTGTTCCCCGTGTGACTTGGTGACGTTATCAGTGCACGGGGGCGCCAGAAGTTAGCCTTGCCTAGGGTGCCAGACAGTCTCGGGCCGGCCCTGTTAATGGGCTGTCCTTTGAATTTGTGTAAAAGGCTCCTGTTAACAGAAAAAAAGGTGGCTCTTCTGTAAGGACATCTACTCTTCTCCTTTTGACTGCATCTGATTCTGCTGCAGCAGTAACTGTGGACGCTTGTCATGCTCTCTAGGCCAACATGTTAGTTCAGTAACCTTTCCCACTGCAGTTGCTGTGCATACACAATGTCCCAAAGGTGTTGAAAAGGGAGAATATAAAGAAGAGCTTTTGCTTGTCCTTTCTTTGAGTGGCACTGAGCCCTTCTCTGATTTCATTGGAAACGTGTTTAAGGAATGTATAAGCCAACATATGCTACTGTTCTCCAGCTTCTGTTGTGACTGAAATGAGGGGTGATGTTGCCCAGCTTCACAACTTGTTGAACTCTGGTAGTTATTTAAATGTTGTGCGTATCGCATACATGCTCAAGAATAACGTTATTTTTTTTCTTACTGTATAGGAAAGCCCTGTGTTTGGTGCCAGTGGGCAGGAAGAGCTTGCCAAGAGGCTGGCGGAGTTGGAGCTTAGCCGGGAGTTCCTGAGCGTGCTAGGAGATGACCAAGATTGGTTTGATGAGGACTTTGGCTTGAGTACTCGTAAACTCCCCCCAAAGCAAGCTGAGGAATCGGCAGTGTTGCCGAAGATAGAGCCTCCCAAAGTGCCCCCCAAGCCATGCGAAGAACCCTTAGCTGTCCCACACACCGCAGAGGAGGTGGAGGACTTGGTGCATGAGGCGGCTGAGGAACTGTGGAAGTGCAAAGAGCTAGGGCGTGATCTTCAGGCGGCTGGTTTTCCTAGAGATCAAAGCGATTGCCTTAAAGATGATGACATTGAAGCCATCAGCAAACAAATCTATAAACAGGTACAGCTCTGGGATCATTCTTCTCATCCTCTAGATCAAAGATTCTGAATCTTCTTACCTGTTGGAAGAAAACCGAGCTTGAAGCCCACCCAGATACAGAAGAGGCTGATGCTATGATTATATTGCTGTTTATATATTCAGGGCCTGGGAACAGTCAATGTGCTTTCACACCTATGTGCCAACAAAGGAAAAACATGATACTTGGAAAAACGGGGACCACTTTGTTGGCCCCCTGTTTATGTTGTAGTGGTGGGTGGGTTGGGCCACTTTCATAAAAGTGAGTGTGAAGGAGAATGATCGTGAGAGAGATTTTTGGTAGATTGTAAAGGGAATCTTGAAATTCTCTGTGCCTCAGCAGTGTTCCCTCTAAGCTGAGTTAGCATGAGCTAGATCACAGATTTTTAGCCTCCAGCTCACACATTTTTTGTCTTAGCTCAGGAAGGATGACCCCAGAGCACAATAATTTATGCAGTAACTCACAACTTTAATGCCAGTAGCTCATAACTTTATTGCCAGGAGCTCACAAAGTAGAATTTTTGCTCACAAGACTCTGCAGCTTAGAGGGAACATTGCTCAAAAGGAAAACTGACTGAAATGTTGCCCTAGAATAACTGTAATCCCTATGCAGACTGAATAGCAAACTCTGGTCAGCATGGTGAATATTCCTATCCTAAATATCATTAAAAACTAACTTACTTTTTATTTTGTATTTGCTAAGGCGGTGTTCGATTTAACAAGAGAGATTTTTGGAGAAATCTTTGCTGAAGATCCAAATTTGAACCAGCCTATATGGATGAAGCCCTGCAGGATCACTTCTACTTACTTCCGTCGAGTGAAAGATCCAAGCAACATTGAAGAAATCAAGGTAGGAATTAAGCTGTTCACTTGAATAGTGACTTGGTATTCTTCATGATTAAGCCATAAAATGTGCTATGGAAGTGAGGGTTGTCTCATCTTGAATTTAAGGCAAGTTTGTGGTTTATCTCCAAAAACTGTAATTGACGGAGTCTGAACAGGAATTCCCCTTTGCCCCCTCCCCCCCCACCCCCGATCTCTGTTTCTTCTTGTGTTGATGTGTAAAACTGCCTTACTGATGATTTACCTATTTTAGACGGTGTTGACTTTATGTGGGAAGATCCCTGCGGATCTTATTGAGATGCATTAAGTGGCAACATGTTCTGTCCTCCACTTTCCTTCTTGTAGACAAAGTACAGTAAGCTTCGGGCTAGTTAACCCGTGCCATTTCAAGGGTATTCCCGCAGATAGAAAGAGTAGAAGATCATTAACATGGAGCAGACATATTAGGTCTTTCTCATCCTGAACGAAAGTCTCCTTGCACCTACTACATTTCCGGCATGCATTAGGACAGACCCACCCACCTGGTATTTTAGCCAGCTTGATAGGAGTACAGTGTGGGGGGTGGAGCTGGAATTTAACATTTAGGGAGATAAGAAAAACATTTTTAATCTTCTCAAGCTGGAAGTGTGCAAATTTA